>NC_072895.1:112469000-112777625 GCF_027943255.1 Anastrepha obliqua
ACTATTTTTCATTTCGTTACACTAATTTCTTTTCCGTGGTTTCCATGTTTTCAAATTACCACTTCTAAATGAAACGTACAGCTGAGTTCACTAACCCATCAACTACAATAGCAAAAAATGTAAATTGAGCAAAAACGAGAAAAACCCTAATAAAATAATGGTATTGCTAATAGAAACAAAGTGAACGCAGGCTTTTTGGTTGCTATATATACAGTTGCTGTAATTACTTATCGTTATGTAAAAAATAAAGTGAAGAATCCCGTTGTTAATATTATTATTTCTTTTTGCCTTTTGTAACATTTTTTTTTAGTATATTTAATATTTCATCTCGTTTTTTTACCATGATTAAAAATAAAAATTAAAATATATCAATAAATAAATAAATAAGTAAATATGTATGTATATATTTTAGTCATTTTGCGTTTCCGATGTCCAACATTCGTGCCATCTCTTAGCACGTCGTGCAGGCGTTCTGTTTGTTTGCAACCTTCCACCCACTGCAACCCTAGCCAGTTCGCTAGTTCGCCAGCTCTCATCGCTTTGAATCGGTTTCTTTACGAAAAAGCTAAGAATGTGTTAGTGATAAACGAAAAACAATTAACCTAATGTCACTTCGTTGCCGCCTGAACAACGACGGATTTCACGAGTGTGTGAATACGACCTCGTTAATGTGCAGATTTCAGCTGGTGATAAGATTGTGTTAGTGGTGTACGAAAAAATGCAACAGAGTCTACTACGCTCATGTCACTTCGTTGCTAATGAACAACGAGTGATTAGTCGAGTGTGTGAATACATGTGAAATGATCGTACAGAATTCGGCTGGCGAGCTAACACCGTTACGTTTTAGTCGAAGTTCCTCTCACAATTTGTTTTTCCACAATAGTTATTGGCCAATCTATCATCATTGGGTGGGAGGCATGTTTTATAAATTCGCGTTTTCCTTTTCACACTCATGTGTTTGTTTCTCCACACCATGCCCCTTAAAAAGCCAGAAATGCGTGCTGCTTTCACTGTTTGTGTATTAACCTCATTGGCTGCATCTCTTTGTGTTGTTACTTATGCATATTAGTACTCATATATTGAAACCTCATCACTTGCTCCATGATTCGTCCATACACGGCAAGTTTGCACCTAAGAGGATGCTTTGATGTAGTCATGGAATTTGATTTTGTATCAGAGATCCACATGTGGAATTTTGTTGCAGATTGTTAGAATGTATAAAAAAGCATTTGTGCATTATCTTCAGTATCCGATAAAATAACTGCGCCGTCTGCATAACATAATATTACAATTTTTATTTCTCTGCTACCAATTGTATAGCCACTTGTTGAGTTAACACCATCGCTAGTGGCAAAGCATCGACGACAACAAATATTTGGAATAGAATTTTTCTTTTATCTTGACAAGCAGCTGAAAAGCAATTATTTTGTTTGTGGTTAAGGCAGCTTGTCACAAAGTGACATGCCAGCTGGAAACTATTAAGATAGAATTTCTTCCTCCTAACACAACCGCGCTAATACAGCCTCGGGACCACGTTCCCAAGGCACTCGGTTCTACGTAACCGGAAAGACCCGGATTTAAATCCAGCCAAGGACTGCCACCTCAGCAACATTCCCCGTATATGTAAGAGAAATGTTTATGCTGTTACAACAACAACAAGCCTCTGGACCAAGGCGTGATCCATGCATTTCAGTACAGACAAATTATTGACCAAAATCAAATTTGCGCGCTGGAGCGACAAATTTCTGGACCGGCGTGTCGGATGGTAAAGCCACAACTTATTGTCAACTGTTTCAAGAAGGTAACATCACCATAATAATAAACTTCTTGAAGCTTATGTAAATATCTATTATTATATTTTTCAGGCCAAATTTCGCACAACGACCTATGATACTGATTCCGAAGGCGATATTGAAGATTTATTTTTTTTTGATTAAATACCAAACAAAGCTGAATACGTGAGCTGTGATAGCGATTTGCAATGCTATGGCCAACTTATTGAGAACGATATTATGCAAAGCTGAGAAGAAGAAGAGGAAGAGGGCGATGATAACAATAATGCACACATTTTAGATAGGGCGGGTGCACAAATGTTGACCAGAGAAACCAAAATCTTGTAGGATGAAACCACAATCCAGCTGTTGATAAGTAAGGAAACCAAAATCCTGTTATTTGCGACGAAACAAAAATTCTGTTGCTTGAGACGAAATGACGACAAAACCAAAATCCTGCAGCTTGAGACGAAATGACGACAGTTAATTTTTACTACACTTCAAATTACGTTTTTACATATATTTCCCCTTTATATACAAAAAATATTTGAATCAAAACCTACTTATTTTTACAGAAAACAAAACCTACTTCAAACAAACACTTTCCATGCAAGCTGACATTGAGGATTTGGATCCTTCCGATAATAGTCGCGCCGATTTAGAAGACAGCTACGTGGCTGTAAAGCTCAGCATACAAAAACAACTTGGGAAGATGGAAATGTTACGGTGAAATACGCTAAGGCAGCTATAACAGCAGCTGTCGGCACGACGTCGCATCTCCCGAAGTTGTCGCTGCCGAAGTTGTTACCTTCAACGGAGACTATATATTGTACTATATGTATATATAATTGGCGCTTACACCCGTTTTGGGTGTTTGGCCGAGCTCCTTCTTCTATTTGTGGTGTGCGTATTAAGGGGGGAGCCTGATTTATGAGGTCTAAAAATTGCATCTCTTTGCGATTTTTTTTAAGGACATTTAAAAAGTATAAAAAGTGTTTGTACTGGTTAAAATAAGTTGAAAAAAATGTTTAACATAGAAATTAGTAGAGCGCTGCAACGCTGGAGTTTCCAACTGGCGTACAAGATACAGCTCGTAATTATTATCTAAAGCAAAAAATTTAAATGGATTTCTAATTATCATGATTTTTTATTCTAGGTGAACTAAGAAAACTGAGAGAAATTCCAAAATTTCAACTTTTTGGAGGTTTTAAAGAAAAAAATGCCTTTCTATAAAAAAAAAATTCACTTCAACTTGAAAATTTTTTTTATCTATTTTGTTAGTTCAAATAGAAGAGAATTTAATACTGAAGGGAACAAGCTATGATTAATTTCAAAAGGTTCATTAGTTTTTTTTCATTCATGTACGCCAATTCAAAGAAATCATAAAAATGAAAAGTCGAGAAAAGAAGATAAAGTTTGTACTATAGCTGTCCGGTCACAGCGTAACTACCTAACGCTCGCCTACCTTTTTTTGGCTTTGTATCTACGGAAATATTGAGAATTAGGCTCTGTAACTTTGTGTGAATATTCTGAAATATATTAGGAATCGCTTAAAACGAAAAAAAAAATGATTTTTTTTACCTTATAAACAGGCTCCCAGTTTCAAGCCGACTCCGAACGGCAGATATTTTTATGAGGAGATTTTTCATGGCAGAAATACACTCGGAGGTTTTCCATTGCCTGCCGAGGGGCGACCGCTATTAGACATTTTTTTCCTAATTTTGGTGTTTCACCGAGATTCGAACCTACGTTCTCTCTGTGAATTCCGATTGGTAGTCACCAACCCATTCGGCTACGGCGGCCGCCAACGGAGACTATGTGAGTATAAAATTGTATGACGTCCTTTACTCAAATAATCTCACGTGAATCCAGATTATCGAATATAGCGCCTGGTGCTATAGATAAGGGTAAGATCACGCGATTTACTTAGGAAACGCGTGCATGAATGTGACGTGAAAAAAAAAACAAACGAGTACCGCACGAAAGTCGTGTGTTCAGCGCGCGCGCTACTATGTATTTACACTAATTAAAATACTCTAAGCAAAATAAGCGAATGTACATACACCTAAGCATATATGTACATATGCTTGTATGTATGTAGGTGACAATTGTTCAAACAAAAGTTACCGAATATATGTAAACTAGCTATACCCGGCACGCGTTGCTACGTCAATAACTAAAATAAATTTTAGATAAATAATTTTAAAGAAAAATCAGTAAACAAATATTCAATTCATTCCAAACCATTTTATTGATTTGGTTTATTTCGAAGAAAAAAGTGACATTACAAAGTTTAATTTCAATTCGATGTTTATTGAAGTGCTTTGGGATACACAATATTTCTTGTTTTTCCATCTGGTGCGTAGACGAATAAATCAGAAGGTTTTCGACACGTGAGCAAGCGATATAGAGCTGCCCATTCTCCAAATTTAATCCCCACACTGGTAACGATTGTCCTTGTGCTTTGTTAATAATCATTGCGAAAGCGAGTCGCACTGGGAACTGTAAACGTTTGAATTCGAAGGGCATATCTGTCGGGATCATTGGGATACGTGGCAACAGTACGTCTTCACCTTTGAATTTTCCAGTCAAAACTGTTACCTCGATAACATTGTTCATAATTTTCTTGACTGAGAGTGTGGTTCCGTTGCAAAGTCGTGGTGGATTTTTGTTTCGAAGAAGAATAGATGGGTACGCCAATTTTCAATGTAAGAACGTGCGGCGGCATGTCTGGCAAATCAAGCGAATTCAAGAATTCAGTTGGATAGTTGACAACCTCGTCTTGATTCTCCACAGTATCGATGGACTTATATGTTGTCGTTTCACGGGGTATTCCATGCTGAATGGTGAAGTTGATGGTATTGACATCGATGTTTTTGGCTGCTAATATACTAGCACGCGTACTGAGCCACTGAGGGTTTTTGTAGTTTTGTGCAATGTTTGGGAAAACTTTTAGCACCAATTCGTCGATGCTTTCTGTGATCTTACAGAAGTTTGCTGGCAGGGTGATGCATTGTGTAGATTCATCAATTTCCATTGGCCCTTTCCAATATCCAATAATAGTTTTGCAAAATTTCCAGCTGATGCATCCCGTTGTTATGTTAGTTTTCAAAGTCAATTTCTGTAAATGACGCCATAGAACCGATTATTTATGACATGCATTAAGTTCATCAGCGGGTGTTAAACGTGGTATAATGGGCAGTGTTTGTCGAAAATCACCAGACAATAAAATGAGTGCGCCACCGAATCTCGCAGTGTACGCTCAAGCGCCTCCAATGCTTTCTTGTGAGACCTTTTTCATTCGTCCCATATGAGAATTTCACACGTTTGGAGTACTTTTCCCATTCCAGAGCTTTTGCTGATGTTGCATGTTGGTGCCTAAGTATTTTGCAAATTCAACGGCAGTTTCAATGCTGAATGCGCTGTTCGGCCACCATCCAAAAGAGTTGCCGCAATTCCAGATGATGCAATAGCCAGTGCAATATTATCTTGTGAACGTATGGTTGCCAAAATTAGTGAAAGAAGAAAAGTCTTCCCTGCACCACCGGGCGCATCTATGAAAGACAGTCCACCGCTTTGTTCTGTGATTGCACGCATAATTCTGTCAAACGCAATGCGTTGCTCTGGACTCAACTGCGGAAGATTTGTTCTAACGAATGTCCCCAGTTCGTCAGAATCATAGTGTGTTTCTCGTTGCAAATCACGATCGAAAAGGTTGTTTGCAGGTCGGTTTGAAGCAGGCATTCCCAGTTGCACCAGTGCACAGTGGTTCCGCCATAGGACATTGGATGAAAATAGTCATGTTAAAATTATGCAACAATATTTAGCTAAATGTTAGTTCATTAGTCATAGTAACTTAGAGTATAAAAGAAATTTCAACTGCACAAACAATTCACTTATAATTGTGCCTCCAAAGTAAGAGAATTTGAAAAGTGATAGTTAGCGTGGTCTCCGCTCCGTACTTACGCAGTTCAGGGAAGTTTTATTTTTCTAAGAATTACTGTGTTTATGACCTGTTGTACAATGGAAATTCAAGTTGAAGGTATGTACGACATGTTGAACGTTTTGTTATCTTTTTTAATTATTATTTAATAGGGTTTTGACCGTACGAAATACGTACTTTAAAATTTGCCGTTTACTTTTTTTTTATAAGAAGTTTGTAAAGTTTTAACTAAGTTCGCACGAATCTGCACAAATGAAACACACATTAAAATATTCTTACGTATGTCCTCTTTAAGGAAAAATAATTTCCAGCTGCGATGACCTGCGACTGCGCTTGATATAGGGTCTAATCTGTGCCTATGTGTAGGATTTTGAAAAATGTGATTCTACCAAGATTGCTGATAAAGATTTTTTTTGGGATCCCTACAAAATGCTGTATATCAAAATTATTTTCGTACGAAATGCTGTAAATTAACGTAACAAAATTCTGCAGTGACAAAATTCTGTATTTACAAAATTCTGTAAAAACAAAGTTCTGTACTGTCTTAAAAAAATTCTGTATTGACAAAATTGTGTATTGACGAAATTCTGTATTAACAAAATTCTGTATTGAAAAAATTTTGTGTTGACAAAAGCCAACGAAAAAAGGAGTTCTACGCAAAAATACGGTGGATTGCGTAGCCGGAGTAGGACTGATGAGGGTTATTTTTTTGAAGCGCGGCCGAAGGCCCCCCACGCGAAAAGGAGTTCTACGCAAAAATACGGTGTATTCTAAATAACTGAAAAAAGTGCGCACTTTTTTTTATAAAATTTTTTGAATTTCTTATCTTTTACTTACAGCAATTCGTCAATACAGAATTTTGTCAATACAGAATTTTGTCAATACAGAATTTTGTCAATACAAAATTTCGTCAATACAGAATTTCGTCAATACAGAATATTTTTTACAGAATTGTGAAATACAGAATTTCGTATACAGAATTCTATAATACAGAATTTTGAAATACATAATTTTGTATACAGCATTTTGTAAACAGAATATTGTATTATACAGCATTACGTACCCAACCCATTTTTTTTTGTTTTAGGTGTAAATTTGAAGTGTTCATTTACGCGCATGCATATTCTGGACATGTGGTTATGTTACAATAGCATTAATAATGATGTTGATAGATGTCGCCACGTACTGAAGAACATAATTCAAGCTTTACCAAACTCTGAGAATTTAACCTTAGAAGACGTTGAAAATCGTGTTTCTTGGATCTGTTCACGGATTTCTCGATACTGGAAAAAAGTGCAAAGATCAAAAACAAGGCTGATTACCAAGTACAGTAATTGGTTAACTGGTTAATTTGTTATTAAGATACTTTATTCATTCAAAATTGCCTAACGCTTTACCATCTTATAAAAAAGTTCTTGACGTAAAAAAACGGTGTTACCCAACAGGAATTGGCGTTACAGAATCATCTGCCGAAATTAATTTACAATGTTTGTTGGACCACACATGCTCTCGAATTTTCGAATCTCAAAAACCAGTATTGGTAAATATATCTGAATCAAGTTGCACTGAGTATGAATTAGTAGGTAAATGGGGTTTCGATGGCAGCACTGGACATAGCGAATACAAGCAAAGTTTTTCTGATCCGAGAACGGAAGATGGAAGTTTAATTGTTACATCTTATGTACCCTTGAAATTAATTTGTAAATCGATTACCTCTGACCCAGATAAGATAATTTGGAAAAACCCTCGCCCATCGTCCACAAGGTTTTGTCGGCCTATGCGTTTTCAATTTGCTAAAGAAACTAAAGCTCTTTGTGTTCAAGAAGAAGAGTATTTTAAAAAAGCTATTAGTGACTTGAATCCGACTGTTGTTAAAATTGATAACCATAGTTATAAAGTAAGTCATTCTTTACAATTAACTGTGGTAGGTAGCTCTTAGTGACTCATCTACGAGTAAATGTTATATTTGTGGTGCGGCACCTAAAGAAATGAATGACTTAGAAAAGTGTAGAAACAAACAAGTAAACTCCAGTAGATTTGAATTTGGTTTATCACCCCTGCATTCTTGGATTCGATTTTTTGAATACTGTATTCATGTTTCTTATAGAATCGAATTTAAAAGGTGGCAAGCACGTTCATCTGAGGAAAAAGTATTTTTAGCTAAGAGGAAGGAATTTGTTCAGAGGGAGTTTAGAGAACAATTAGGCTTGATAGTTGACAAACCGCGATGTGGAGGAAGTGGCAACTCTAATGATGGAAATACAGCACAAAAATTTTTCCTTCATTCAATCATATCACCGAAATCACAGGAATATACAAACACGTTATAGACAGATGTAGTTATCTCCTACAATGTCTTTCATCTGCTTTTAAAACTAATTCGAATAAATTCAAAATATACGCAATAGACACTGCTAAAATTCTAGTCAGTAAATATTTATGGTATAATTTACCTGCATCAGTTCATAAAGTGCTCATTCATGGGTCGGAGGTAATCGATCATTGTTTATTATCAATTGGAGAATTATCAGAGGAGGCAGCTGAATCATGTAATAAATTAGTGAATCAATTCAGACGTGACAATACCAGAAAGCACTCAAGAACTGTAACTAACACGGATCTTTTGCACAGGCTTCTTCTTAATTCCGATCCATTTATATCTAGTCTACGAAAATTACCATGTAAAAAGAAATCTATGATGTCAAGAGAAGTGTTAGATTTATTGAGTTAAGAGTTTTGTATTTCTAAGTACATTAACTTTTTGGGAATTAAATATTTTATTGTTTTCATAAATAAGAATAAGTTAACTGGCATCAAAGTATACTTTATGCTCATCCTTTCGGAATTTAATGCTTTTTTCTATTATTGTTTATAATTTAAGATTTATGCAAAACTTTAAACGAAACAAAAAAATTTTATATAAAAAATGTGTGCACCTAATTTTCCTTTGACTTTTTATATTAATTATATATTACTTTATTATATATTATAATTATTATATCTTATATATATTTTTAATAGGACTATGAATAAGTTCGTGGTTTTACAACAGATGGCGTAACTTGATTATTATTCCATCGATCCACATTTCCAAACATTCATTGGAGAGCTACTGTCGTAAGGCACAAACGTCAGTATAAGTTTTTTATTTGAAGCGTAAACAACAATATTTTTACCACACTTGAAAATGTCGAATTTCGTGCCAAATAATGTGTTTTTGCGGGGAATTCTTCTTCATTATTTTAATATGAAGAAAAAAGCAGCCGAAAGTCATCGTATCTTGGTGGAAGTTTATGGTGAGCATGCTCTAGCTGAGCGAACGTGCCAGAAGTGGTTTGCACGCTTTAAAAGTGGTGATTTTGGCTTGGAAGACGAAGAACGCGAGGGTGCGCCGCCAAAGTTCATGGATACCGAATTGGAGGAATTGCTCGATCAAGATCCGGCTCAAACGCAAGAAGAGGTTGCAAAAACTTTGGGAGTTGATCAATCAACCATTTCCAAACGTTTAAAAGCCATGGGAATGATCCGAAAGGTAGGCCATTGGGTGCCGTATGAATTGAAGCCAAGAGACGTTGAACGCCGTTTTATGGCATGCGAACAACTGCTTCAACGGCACAAAAGAAAGGGTTTTTTGCATCGAATTGTGACTGGCGATGAAAAGTGGGTCCATTACGACAATCCAAAACGTCGGGCAACGTATGGATACCCTGGCCATGCTTCAACATCGACGTCGGCGCAGAATATTCATGGCCTGAAGGTTATGCTGTGTATCTGGTGGGACCAGCTGGGTGTTGTGTATTATGAGCTACTGAAACCGAATGAAACGATTACGGGGGATGTCTACCGACGACAATTGATGCGTTTGAGCCGAGCACTGCGAGAAAAAGTTATTTTGCAACATGACAATGCTCGGCCACATGTTGCACAAGTGGTCAAAACATACTTAGAAACGCTCAAATGGGATGTCCTACCCCACCCGCCGTATAGTCCAGACCTTGCGCCATCCGATTACTATCTCTTCCGATCGATGCAACATGGCCTGGCTGACCAGCACTTCCGTAATTACGATGAAGTCAAAAAATTGATCGATTCGTGGATTGCGGCAAAACCGACCGAATTTTTCACAAAGGGAATCCGTGAATTGCCAGAAAGATGGGAAAAAGTAGTAGTAAGCGATGGACAATACTTTGAATATTAAATTTGTAACCATTTTACGTCAATAAAGTTTCAAATTTAGAAAAAAAACCGCACGAACTTATTCATAGTCCTATTATTATATATAAATTACTTTTTATATGTCTTAATGTTTTTTTAACAAATAAAAACATTTCTCAACTTAAAAACATACTAAACAGTCATTTATCACGCCAAAAGTTCTTATGACCGCTCTTCCTACGCGGCGGGACCACTGTGCAGTGCCTTGTTAGCGTCATATGGCATATTCGTTTCCTCTGTGTAAAAATAAATGGTCATACTGATTTGCATGACGATCGGTTGAACGGGGCAGAAGTTGCTACTCTGCAGCGCCACCTGGTGGCGAGTGGCATCAATGAGCATATTCTACAAACCTTTCCCGTGGAGAAATATATATATCAGGTCAGTCCATAAGTTCGTGCGTATTTTACCCATAATTTCACTTTTGTACGATTTTTGCAAACATTGAACTGAATTATTTATATTTTCTTTGATATATTGAGCATTCAACAAGTGATTTTAATCGCGGATAGAAGCACGTATTGTTAAAAAATAAAATGGAATCTTCGAACGCGTTTAAGAGGCATATTTTGTATTTTTTTATACAAGTGGTAAAAATGCAACAACTGCTGCTGCAGAAATAAACACTGTTCACGGAGAGGATACCTTGAGTGTAAGGACTGCGCAACTGCGACGTGGAGGATGCCCCGCGCGCTGGTCCTCCTGAAGTCTTTAACTCCGACGCCTCGTGGAAGCTCGAACTCGTGGAATCTGAGCAAAATTTGACAGTCGACAGTTTAGCTCAGAGGTTAAATTCAGTTGGGAAAGGTTTCAAAGCTGGGTAAATGGGTTCCGCATAGAATTTCCGTCGCCAACCTTCAGCAGAGAGTGAATGTGTGTTCTCAGCTGCTGCAACGGCTTGAAAATGAAAGTTTTTTGAACCGTATCGTTACTGGTGATGAAAAATTGGTCCTTTACAATAATCCTGTTCGCAAATGCCAATGGTTAGATAGAGATGAAACACCAGGACCGACCTCTAGAGATGGCCTTCACCCCAAGAAGATTCTCCTCTCTATTTGGTGGGATATGGCCGGTATTGTTTATTATGAACTTCTGGAACCAAACCAGACGATAACTGCTGATTATTATTCCCATCAACTATCAAACCTGAATGAGGCAGTTTTTTGTTTTGTTTCACCACGACACCTCATACCGCAAGGCAAACATTAGGCGAGCTGAACGAGCGCGGATGGCAGCTAATGTCGCATCCACCAATGCACGAACTCTCCCGATATTGCACCTTGTGATTATCACCTTTTCCGTGGACTTCAATCCCATATGAGTAACAAGAACTACTCCTCAAAAGAAGCTACAAAAAGAGATATCAAAGCGTATTTTGGCTCCAAGGACAAACAATTTTTTGAGCAGGGAATTAAACATTTGCCTAAACGTTGGGAAGACATTGTAAATAATGAAGGCAAATATATTATTGATTAATAAATACTTTAAACTTCTTTTTTATTAATTTCAAAACCACCTTTAAAAAACGCACGAAATTATGGACTGACCTGATACTAACGTTCTCTGTAGATGCAAACACCTAAAACAAGGTGTAACAGATGCAAAGATAATTTGAAATATGTGAAGCAAAGACCTAAACCAAACTTTCTTACACCACGATTTTAATTTAGACCAGTTTTCACTGCAATGGAGAAATTTAAATTAGGTTTGCAGGGTAAAACTCGTCTCTTTCAGCTCAATAGTGGCACATTTTTTTCGAAATAAATAATATTTATTGACAAAATACACAAACACAACAATGCAGAAAAGAAAATAAACTTGTAGAAAGTGAAAGAAATACTAAAAGACGTCTAAAGAGAACGCGACCAAGCGGCCTAATGAATGCTATAATTGAATAAATATTTAAAAATAGGTAAACTGATATTATATTGTTGTTGTTGTAATTAGGAGTTTGGCCCGCAGTGACCGCTGATGGACGCTCTCCAATCGTTTTTATTGAGCCTGGTGCCAAAGTGAATGCGACTTATTATCGAGAAAATGTTTTAGAAGCTGCTTTAGAGCCAAACATTTCGGTCGTAGACCATGGACGTTCCAACAGGACTCGGCACCGCCTCGTAAAGCTCGTGTGAACCAAGAATGGCTAAAAAATCATGTTCCACACTTCATTTCGTCCACACAATGGCTTTCGAATTCGCCAGACGCAAATCCGATGGACTATTGCATCTGGTCCATTTTGGAGACCAAGGTGAGGACTAAAAACTTATTTTTTGACTGTTTAAAGGCTATAGTCAAGGCAAAAGGTGGTCATATCGAGCTAAAGTGAATATATGTATGTAATTGTAATCATTTTTGAACAATTTTGTCTTTGAAATCAATAAAAATTAGTTTCACACAAA
The DNA here is from genome assembly GCF_027943255.1 of Anastrepha obliqua. NCBI lineage: Eukaryota > Metazoa > Arthropoda > Insecta > Diptera > Tephritidae > Anastrepha > Anastrepha obliqua. Next base: position 112,481,327 of record NC_072895.1, read on the forward strand.
AAAGTTATGGTGTTTTGAATAGGTAACACTTCATATTGTTCACCCTGTTTATTACCTACATAAGTAATATGGCCCTAATGAAAGCCTCTCAGAGGAGAAGCGAACTCATCATAAATTCAGCTGACTAACAAAAAGCTGTGAACATACTCACGCCTTGCTTTACTATGCTATAGCCCCAATAAGTTTGGAGTTTTGACCCACAAGTCGAGATTATTCTTACATTTCTAACTACTGGACAAACTACTTAGGGCATCAAACACCAAAGGATAGAAAATGTTGTTTGCAATAGCGGAGGCTCCTCAAAAGGCAATGGCACACCTCCGAGCCATGAAAAAACTCCTCATAAAAAACCATCTGCCATTAGGAGGCTGCGATTAATTACATATTGATAAATGACTTCTTTGTTGGTAACTTATGTATCCTTAAAGTAACCTATGTAGAAAGTACTTCTCCAACCTGTATTTGAAAGGCATCGGACTCAAATTGTCAAAACGTCCATCTTTCACGTTTATTGCCCCAAAAAGATGCTTTATGATATCCTGATTTAAGCTGTATGTCAGGATGTTTTCCATATCGTTTTGGTTATGGGCATACCGAGCAAGTGACACCCTTTTGAAAACGTATAGTTTTTCCTACAAATTTTACTTTTCTTCCACTTTTGCTAAACATTTCTAGAGTTAGCAGCCCAGTGTCTTGCTAAGGGAGCCGATTTTTCAAGAGGGAATGAGAAAGCTGCTTACTGAGCAAACCTTTTATTATTGAATTTGCTTTGCCTGTTTGTTCCCACTTATTGGAATTTGGCACAAGGCGAGCATACATAAGTACGTACAATCGACAATTAAAAAAAAATTGTTAATTAATTTAAACTTTTTATTAGGGGTGTGCGAATCCCATTCGATTCGAATCGAATCGAATCCTAGGAATAGTTCGAAATACTCTAATAATTCGAAACATTCGAATAGTTCGGAATTTCCGAATCGTTTGAAATATTCGAATATTTCGAGCGATTTGAATTATCCGAAGAAATAAAATCCTAAACAGGTTATTCTATTATAGTAATTCTACATAATAAAAATAAAATAAATTTTCTATCATTTAATTATCGTTGAATATAACATTTATCAATAACATTTTGAACAATATAAATAATTATAAGCTAATAAACTTTTCTAATTAAAAATTTCTTTCTAAGAATACGTTTGCTCGCGTGTCTAAATAGAATAGAGTTATTTTATTTAAAATTTCGATATAATATTCAATCAAACATAACGAGTTATATTTTTATTTTAAAATAACAACCGAGCAACATTATCAGGTGATAATGAATTGCGCTTTTCAGTCACAATGTCTCCAGCAGTAGAAAACAGCCTCTCACTCTCAAGAGACGTAGATGGAATTGGCAAATAACGTCGAGCCAGCATTGATAAGAGAGGATATTTAACTGATTCTTTTTTCCACCAATGAATAGGATCATCCCAAGGATCAATATCTGCTGAATACAAATATTGAATAAGTTCTTGATCAATGTCTTTCTCAAGGCGCAAGGTTACTGTTTCTTCTCTATTAGCTCGTCGCTGTTTCATGAAGTCCCAAAACTTGGTGGGTTTGATTACAGGAGGTTCAGCAACAGTTTCATGTTCGTTTTCAAAAACATTGTTCGAATATTTATAGGCAATAATCTCTTCTTTTATATCTTTCTTTATGTCATCTTTCACCTTATCATCGGTTAAAAAGTAATCCTGATAACGAGGATCGAGAAATGTACATTTACGATACAATTTATCTTCCTCAATCTCACAAAACCTAATTTTTAAATTCCGGATTATATTTTTTGAAAAGTTATAACCCATAGGCATCTGAGACTCGTTATCAATCGTTGGAAGTCCCATCTGAACATCATCACTATTATCATCGTCATCACTATCTTCGCTATCAATATTATTCAGACCAACGCTTGTCTCGTCATCGAAAGCAAGATTTTCGAAAGCTTCCTCCACCCCTCGAAGTATTGGCTCAATCATGGAGATCGTAGGGTATTTTGACCCACAAGCAATTTTAGTGGCCTCGTTCAATGGTTCTAAGACCTTGATAATATCACTAAGTTTCTTCCAGTCGGTGCCAGACAATCCAGTTACACTAGTAGTTCGCGAAAGCACATCTGACAATGGTTGCTGTAATCTCTTCATGCTTTCGAATAGTTCGAACTATTTTAACCATTCGAATAATTCGAATACAGTAGGTTCTGTTTTTATGCGGTAGATACGTTCCGCAAGAAACAGCATAAAGAAAAAACAGCATAAAAAAAGCTACTAGTTCTATAGTAAAACTATAGATACGTTTCAAATGCTAAAACCGCATAAATCTGAAATAATCGCATAAAAAAGGGCACTAGTCCCATATTATTACTATAGATACGTTCCATAGACCGCATGAATCTGAAATAATTAAATAAAATCGCATAAACAAAATATTGTATCTTTGAAAATTATATCTTTATATATCTTCCATACTTGTAGGGTTAGCATTTCTGATGCAATCTGTGATGAGTTTTTGCTTAGCTGGTTTAGAATCTTGTTTATATGTACAATTCCCCATAGGTCGACATGCATTTTGTAATTTAAAAAAAAACCGCACTATTTCAAAACCGCATAAAAAAAAGCCGCATAAAAACAGAACCTACTGTAGTTCAAACCATTCGAATAGTTCGAACCATTCGAATATTTGAGTCGAATCTCGGATCGAATAATTCGGTTCGATTCGCTTCGAATAGTTCGAAATTTCGAATATTCGCACACCCCTACTTTTTATTTGTTTTTGAAAGTTTAAAGTTTGATTAACGCAGACGGATAGTAAACATTTGAAAGTTTTATTTCACAAAATTTAATGTGAAATGAATGGAAAATTCTGATGTAGAAATACGCAGAATAAAAAGATCAACCGGTCTCGATGAAGTAAATTAGACGGTGAGTTTATTGAACAGTTTGTTTATTCATAAGTAACGGAAAATTATATACGTACATATGTACATATGTACATATTTAGGTACATACTTCAATGCTTCTTACATATTAAAGAGAAATATTCTTGGAAAGTATCAAAATAACTGTGAAATCGCAGATAGAAAGAGAATAGGAGAATGAGCTGATACAATAAACAGTAAGCGACTTAAACATTAGGACGCTTAACATATGAATTGAACATATGTATGTATGATTGAATGAAAAATTTTCTTTAATTTTCAATTATTCCACTACTTTCAATTACAATCAGTTGCGAATTTCAATCCACTTCGATGAAGATGCCATTGTACCAGCAAAAGTCAAATGGCTGCTAATCTTTGGTTTTTTACAAATGTTCTGAAGACAATATGTATGTATGAGCTGCCAGAAAGGCAGACACTTGAGCAACGATTGCCAATCGTGCAAATTTTTTATGAAAATAATCGTTCTGTTGCTGCTACTTTGATCCAGATTTTTTCCAAAAAATCATCTTCAGTGATGAAGCTCACTTTTGGCTCAATGGCTTTGTCAACAAGCAAAATATGCGTTACTGGGCAGAAAGCAATCCACACGTGATTCATGAGGCACCGTTGCATCCCGAAAAAATCACTGTTTGGTGCGGTTTACATGCCGGGCGTAATTGGCCCATATTTTTTCGTTGACGAGAACGATCGCCACGTTACTGTGAATGGAAATCTATACCGGGACATGATAAACGATTATTTTTGGCCGCAATTGAATGGTATGGACTTAGACGACATGTGGTTTCAACAGGACGGGGCCACAAGCCATACAGCACACGCTACAATTGATTTGTTGAAGAGTAAGTTCGATGAGCGCTTTATTTCCAAAACTGGACCGGTCGAATGGCCGCCGCGTTCGTGTGATTTGACGCCTCTAGACTATTTTCTTTGGGGTTTTGTGAAGTCATTGGTCTACAGTAACAAGCCGGCGACGATTTGTGAGCTCAGAGCCAATATTGAACGCGAAATTGCTGGAATTTCGGCCGATTTATGCAAAAGAGTGGTCGAAAATTGGGTTCAACGATTGGACTTCGTAAAACGTGCACGCGGTGGTCATGGAAAAGAAATCGAATTTCATACTTAAATGTATACATACATATGTTTAAACTCGATAATAAAAAAAAAATTAGTTAAAAAAGTCAAACCGTTTTTGTATTCAAAAAAAAAGTTGAAGCGCTCTTACTGAAAAACGCTTTAGAACTCGACGTCAGACACAAGCCAGGTCTCAGAACCATATAGGAGGATCGATTTTAGGCGAGTATTGTGGATTTTAAGTTTTATTTTTAGTGACAGGATGCGAGATCGCCACAGTCAGCTAAGCTTATGAAACGTAGTTGGTGCTTTGCAATTACGAGCTGCCACATCTTTAACTGCGCCACCATCCTTTGTAATTTGGCTACCGAGGTAGCAGAACTCATCTACATCTTCGATAATATGGCGTTTTCGTTGGTATTAAGTTCAGAAGGAGATGTGTTTGTTGTTTATATTCCCATAAGTTTAGTTTTTGTGAAGTTTATTTTAGAACTTTTTATTTTCTAGTTGGCGAAGTTTGGCAACGTCAGCTAATGTGTGAGTTATAAAAACGGCATACTCGACATTTTTCTAAAAACTCTGATTAAACATTTGGAAATTTTGATGTGTTTTTAATTTTTAATTTTAAAAAGGAAGGCTTCCTTTGCGGTAGAAAGATTAGGTGGAAGAGACCTTGGTTTCACTTGGTGTGTCCAACTGATGCTGATCACCAGGAGAAACAAACGATTGGAGTGCTTTGTTAAATTCGGCCAAAATCGCTTAATCGGTTTCCGCGCTATAAATAAATAGTTTTGTTTAGATTATGACACTATTTTAGCCAACAAGTGAACGATGTGTGCTAAAACAGCTTTAATAAATATTTAACTTAATTCCAATTAACTTTGGTATAGAACTCTTTAGAAGCTGTGTAAGCGATAAATGGCAGAGTATATAAGAACGCAAAAATTTGAGCAAAGTCACAGTTGGAAGCTTCGCACTAAACCCAGTATATCCTTCAAAATGGCCAACAAATTCATTTGTACTTTATTGCTGATTGCCGTATGCGCCAAAAGCATATCCGCCGATGGAATTGAGAATGGTAATGCCACCACCATTTCGGCACATCCTTACGTAGTCGCTATACAGGGAACCGATGGAACACGCGTCTGCGAGGGTGCCTTAATCGATTCGAATGTCGTTGTCACAGCTGCTCAGTGCTTGGCTAACTACGATGTTTCACAATTGGTCGTGAGTGTAAATAACAGTAAGATTGTAAGCATTGCCAAGAGTACCTTCGATGGTAACTTCGATTATACGACCATGGAATATGATGTTGCCGTCTTAAAATTGGCAGAGGAAGTAAGTCTTGATACCATTGAATTAGCTTCCGAGGAACCAGCTACCGGTGCCAGTGGTGTAGTCACCGGTTGGTCTTCAAGCGGTGCTCTGGTAGATGTTTCGGAGTCTATCATCAGTGCCAGTGATTGCGTTTCGGGAGAGTATACCTACGAAGAGGGTGACGTTTTAAGTTCAATGTTGTGTGGTCTCGCAGCAAACAAAGCTTGCGACGCTCTACCAGGAAGTCCTTTGGTGGCCAACAACCAATTAGTTGGTTTGGTTTCATGGGGCTATGGCTGTGCCAACAGTGCCAACCCAGCTGTTTTCACCAACATCGCTTCAGTGAAGTCATGGGTAGATCAAACTGTAGAGTCTTTGTAAAAGTTTTCAATTTCTGGAGGAGTAAATAGAAATTTTCTAGAGCATTAGATGACTAAAACTAATGTCTATAACTAAAAAACTGTGTATAAATAAAAATTTGAATAAAGTAAATACAGTATATAAATTTTAAGACTTACCACACTCATATCATTTTGATCGACGTCTTCATGACCAGCCCATATTAAAGCCTTGTTGAAAATTTCAACTGCTTCAGTCAGCTTAATTTTCTCCAGTTGCTCTGATACGCTGTCATCATCGGATTCGTCCTCTTGTTGATGATAGTCATCTCCATTGCCCTCCTCGATATCTTCGTTCCATTCATGTATGGCTGGTAACGTGAAATCTGAAATTTTTATAAAAAAAGATTTTTCAATAACCCACATACATATCTTTGAGCATATCTGCGAACACGAACGAACCTCAGGATTTAAACTACTAAGGAGATCGACGATGTTGCACATCAATGTGCGAAGTTCAGCTTTCCATTTTTTTTTTAAACCGCCAACGGAACATTATCTTCGGGATCGTCATTGTTTACCGCAAAATTTAAAATAATGTTCCATCACTTACTTAGCTAATGTTGCTTCACCAACACGAAACCAAGTCGCATCCAAAAGATTTATAGCGGTTTTTTTTCAACGACTCGAGCAAATCAGACTTTATCGCTGCTACTGAAGCGAGAAGGCTGTTTCTGTAATATAACTTAGTGATTTTTATTGCATTCTGATCCGTCGGTTGAGTGAGGGGAGTAACGTTTGGTGGCATAAAGATTGCCGAAATTTGCCCATTCTCCGTTGTCAGTTTAGCTTCATTTGGGTAAGAAGGAGTAATTTGTAAGGCTTTCTCCTTTAAAAACGATGTAACCTTAAAAAAACAACCAAAATCGGACAAAACTTAAAAGGAATATTCACCTGTGGAACAAATGACTCATGAAAGCATTGCTTGAAAATAGCCGACGTCATCCAGGCGGATAGTCGGTGGGATACTGAAAGTTTTTAAAGCAGCGTGGATTCTTCGCCTTTCCAATTACCAAAAGCTTAAGCTTGTGGGATCCAGTGGCGTTTGAACAGCATAAAAACGTGATTCGCTGCTTCTCGGACTTTACCCCTGGGGCTCTCTTCTCCAAACTTGACGCTTACGTTTTCTCTGAAAAAAGTCTCCACAATAACTCCGAAGACGGATCCACTAGCTGAGGTTGCGAAGACAGTTTTTCGCCTGATATTTTAAGAAGACGAATACCGTGCCTCTTCTTGAATCCTTGGAGCCATCCATCACTAGCGAAGAAGTTTGTTTCATTTTTTAGAAAGCCGAGAATTTTAGCCTTCTCTTTTAATGTCAAGCACACGGGTTTTTTCGAACTCATTTTCACCAGAAAACGTAAGACGAAACACGCTTTGCAAAACCAAAACCGCGACTGAAATATTTTACTCCTTACATGCAATTGCGAATAAAATGCCTATTTTATAATTAGGGGATTCCCCAATTTCAGAACTACTTGAGATCAATGTAAACTACATTCAAATAATTGTAACGTTTATCGTTCATGTTACAGAGCTTTTTGGGTTTGTTCGCGTTTTAGAGTAGTCAATACAAAAAATTTATGTTCACGTTTTGGGAGGTTCACGCTTTAGAGCGTTCACGTTGTCGAGCGTGCGCTATATAGTAGATGAATTTCGGTCACTGAGGTATACTAGTATACATATATTTACATACTAGCTTTAACCCGGGACCCGCCTTTTTAGATTAAATTTAAGCAAATAATGAGAGTGGTGGCGCAGCATGGGGGCTGTGGGAAGGGAGTTCCATCATAAAAACATGCCTATAACCTTCATTGGGTGAAAATATGAATGTTTAAACATTTTTTCGTCATTTGGTGTTGTCGTTTCGTAGTGAAGCGCGGACAACGTACAGACATTCACCTTTATAGTATAGATACGTACATACATACATACATACATATATATGTATGTAAATATACGAGTACATATGGCTCATCACTTCAGTAGTGTCTTAGCTCAAAAACACGATTTTTGCGTAGAGGATGTGAAAAGTGCGCGGCATAATAATAAATTATTTGCGATTCGTAGCAAATTAGGGCATGTGATAAAAATACGCCGTTATTCTATTTGTTATGGTTTATGGTTATGGTTTTTCAGCACAACAATCTTAGTTGTGCAAGAGTTATCATTAGTGTGATGCTCGTTGGTTCGTCTGTTCACAAGTGAAATAAACTGTTTTCTTGGAGCAACACTATCATCATGCCCAGTTTTACGTAAGACTTTTCTAGTAGCTGCCGCGCAAAAACTGTTTCAAATGTTTCGTTTACGTTTTCAACAAATTTTGCTGACGTAGGTCGAGGGTTCATCTTTGCCATATGATTATAGTGTTGTTGGACGCGCAGAACTGGGATTATATGTTGAAATTCCGGTTTAGTTGAACAAAGGAATGCGTTCTCCCAATGTCTTTGCCAACTATTCGGAAACTATTCCTACTTTTCCTCAATTTCATGACTATTTTTCATTTCGTTACACTAATTTCTTTTCCGTGGTTTCCATGTTTTCAAATTACCACTTCTAAATGAAACGTACAGCTGAGTTCACTAACCCATCAACTACAATAGCAAAAAATGTAAATTGAGCAAAAACGAGAAAAACCCTAATAAAATAATGGTATTGCTAATAGAAACAAAGTGAACGCAGGCTTTTTGGTTGCTATATATACAGTTGCTGTAATTACTTATCGTTATGTAAAAAATAAAGTGAAGAATCCCGTTGTTAATATTATTATTTCTTTTTGCCTTTTGTAACATTTTTTTTTTAGTATATTTAATATTTCATCTCGTTTTTTTACCATGATTAAAAATAAAAATTAAAATATAGCAATAAATAAATAAATAAGTAAATATGTATGTATGTATGTATATATTTTAGTCATTTTGCGTTTCCGATGTCCAACATTCGTGCCATCTCTTAGCACGTCGTGCAGGCGTTCTGTTTGTTTGCAACCTTCCACCTACTGCAACCCTAGCCAGTTCGCTAGTTCGCTAGCTCTCATCGCTTTGAATCGGTTTCTTTACGAAAAAGCTAAGAATGTGTTAGTGATAAACGAAAAACAATTAACCTAATGTCACTTCGTTGCCGCCTGAACAACGACGGATTTGACGAGTGTGTGAATACGACCTCGTTAATGTGCAGATTTCAGCTGGTGATAAGATTGTGTTAGTGGTGTACGAAAAAAAGCAACACAGTCTACTACGCTCATGTCACTTCGTTGCTAATGAACAACGAGTGATTAGTCGAGTGTGTGAATACATGTGCTGGTGATAAGACTGTGTTAATGATAAACGAAAAAAATTAACCGAATGTCACTTCGTTACTAATGAACGACGACTGATTAGTCGAGTGTGTGAATACATGTGAAATGATCGTACAGAATTCGGCTGGCGAGCTAACACCGTTACGTTTTAGCCGAAGTTCCTCTCACAATTTGTTTTTCCACAATAGTTATTGGCCAATCTATCATCATTGGGTGGGAGGCATGTTTTATAAATTCGCGTTTTCCTTTTCACACTCATGTGTTTGTTTCTCCACACCATGCCCCTTAAAAAGCCAGAAATGCGTGCTGCTTTCACTGTTTGTGTATTAACCTCATTGGCTGCATCTCTTTGTGTTGTTACTTATGCATATTAGTACTCATATATTGAAACCTCATCACTTGCTCCATGATTCGTCCATACACGGCAAGTTTGCACCTAAGAGGATGCTTTGATGTGGTCATGGAATTTGATTTTGTATCAGAGATCCACATGTGGAATTTTGTTGCAGATTGTTAGAATGTATAAAAAAGCATTTGTGCATTATCTTCAGTATCCGATAAAATAACTGCGCCGTCTGCATAACATACAATTTTTATTTCTCTGCTACCAATTGTATAGCCACTTGTTGAGTTAACACCATCGCTAGTGGCAAAGCATCGACGACAACAAATATTTGGAATAGAATTTTTCTTTTATCTTGACAAGCAGCTGAAAAGCAATTATTTTGTTTGTGGTTAAGGCAGCTTGTCACAAAGTGACATGCCAGCTGGAAACTATTAAGATAGAATTTCTTCCTCCTAACACAACCGCGCTAATACAGCCTCGGGACCACGTTCCCAAGGCACTCGGTTCTACGTAACCGGAAAGACCCGGATTTAAATCCAGCCAAGGACTGCCACCTCAGCAACATTCCCCGTATATGTAAGAGAAATGTTTATGCTGTTACAACAACAACAAGCCTCTGGACCAAGGCGTGATACATGCATTTCAGTACAGACAAATTATTGACCAAAATCAAATTTGCGCGCTGGAGCGACAAATTTCTGGACCGACGTGTCGGATGGTAAAGCCACAACTTATTGTCAACTGTTTCAAGAAGGTAACATCACCATAATAATAAACTTCTTGAAGCTTATGTAAATATTTATTATTATATTTTTCAGGCCAAATTTCGCACAACGACCTATGATACTGATTCCGAAGGCGATATTGAAGATTTATTTTTTTTTGATTAAATACCAAACAAAGCTGAATACGTGAGCTGTGATAGCGATTTGCAATGCTATGGCCAACTTATTGAGAACGATATTATGCAAAGCTGAGAAGAAGAAGAGGAAGAAGGCGATGATAACAATAATGCACACATTTTAGGTAGGGCGGGTGCACAAATGTTGGCCAGAGAAACCAAAATCTTGTAGGATGAAACCACAATCCAGCTGTTGATAAGTAAGGAAACCAAAATCCTGTTATTTGCGACGAAACAAAAATTCTGTTGCTTGAGACGAAATGACGACAGTTAACTACAGTTTACTACACTTCAAATTACGTTTTTACATATATTTCCCCTTTATATACAAAAAATATTTGAATCAAAACCTACTTATTTTTACAGAAAACAAAACCTACTTCAAACAAACACTTTCCATGCAAGCTGACATTGAGGATTTGGATCCTTCCGATAATAGTCGCGCCGATTTAGAAGACAGCTACGTGGCTGTAAAGCTCAGCATACAAAAACAACTTGGGAAGATGGAAATGTTACGGTGAAATACGCTAAGGCAGCTATAACAGCAGCTGTCGGCACGACGTCGCATCTCCCGAAGTTGTCGCTGCCGAAGTTGTTACCTTCAACGGAGACTATATATTGTACTATATGTATATATAATTGGCGCTTACACCCTTTTTGGGTGTTTGGCCGAGCTCCTTCTTCTATTTGTGGTGTGCGTATTAAGGGGGGAGCCTGATTTATGAGGTCTAAAAATTGCATCTCTTTGCGATTTTTTTTAAGGACATTTAAAAAGTATAAAAAGTGTTTGTACTGGTTAAAATAAGTTGAAAAAAATGTTTAACATAGAAATTAGTAGAGCGCTGCAACGCTGGAGTTTCCAACTGGCGTACAAGATACAGCTCGTAATTATTATCTAAAGCAAAAAATTTAAATGGATTTCTAATTATCATGATTTTTTATTCTTGGTGAACTAAGAAAACTGAGAGAAATTCCAAAATTTCAACTTTTTGGAGGTTTTAAAGAAAAAAATGCCTTTCTATAAAAAAAAAATTCACTTCAACTTGGTATAAAAATCTTGAAAATTTTTTTTTATCTATTTTGTTAGTTCAAATAGAAGAGAATTTAATACTGAAGGGAAAAAGCTATGTTTCATTTCAAAAGGTTCATTAGTTTTTTTTCATTCATGTACGCCAATTCAAAGAAATCATAAAAATGAAAAGTCGAGAAAAGAAGATAAAGTTTGTACTATAGCTGTCCGGTCACAGCGTAACTACCTAACGCTCGCCTACCTTTTTTTGGCTTTGTATCTACGGAAATATTGAGAATTAGGCTCTGTAACTTTGTGTGAATATTCTGAAATATATTAGGAATCGCTTAAAACGAAAAAAAAAAATGATTTTTTTTACCTTATAAACCAGGCTCCCCCTTAATGTTGTTCCACAAATGGAGGGACCTACAGTTTCAAGCCGACTCCGAACGGCAGATATTTTTATGAGGAGATTTTTCATGGCAGAAATACACTCGGAGGTTTTCCATTGCCTGCCGAGGGGCGACCGCTATTAGACATTTTTTTCCTAATTTTGGTGTTTCACCGAGATTCGAACCTACGTTCTCTCTGTGAATTCCGATTGGTAGTCACCAACCCATTCGGCTACGGCGGCCGCCAACGGAGACTATGCTGAGTATAAAAATTTTATGACGTCCTTTACTCAAATAATCTCACGTGAATCCAGATTATCGAATATAGCGCCTGGTGCTATAGGTAAAACATTTCACTTGTTTAAAAAAACAGGAAAAGGGTAAGATCACGCGATTTACTTAGGAAACGCGTGCATGAATGTGACGTGAAAAAAAACAAACGAGTACCGCACGAAAGTCGTGTGTTCAGCGCGCGCGCTACTATGTATTTACACTAATTAAAATACTCTAAGCAAAATAAGCGAATGTACATACACCTAAGCATATATGTACATATGTTTGTATGTATGTAGGTGACAATTGTTCAAACAAAAGTTATCTAATATATGTAAACTAACTGTACCCTGCACGCGTAGCTACGCAAACAACAAAAATAAATTTAAGAAAAATACCTTTAAAGAAAAATCAGTAAACAAATATTCTATTCATTCTAAACCATTTTATTGACTTTGTTTATTTCGAAGAAAAAAGTGGCATTACAAAGTTTAGTTTCAATTCGATGTTTATTGAAGTGCTGCGGGATACACAATATTTCTTGTTTTTCCATCTGGTGCGTAGACGAATTAATCAGAAGGTTTTCGACACGTGAGCAAGCCACATAGAGCTGCCCATGTGAGAAGCATGGATTCTCCAAATTTAATCCCCACACTGGTAACGATTGTCTTGTGCTTTGTCAATAATCATTGCGAAAGCGAGTCGCACTGGGAACTGTTAAAGTTTGAATTCGAAGGGCATATCTGTCGGGATCATTGGGATACGTGGCAACAGTACGTCTTCACCTTTGAATTTTCCAGTCAAAATTGTTACCTCGATAACATTGTTCATCATTTTCTTGACTGAGAGTGTGGTTCCGTTGCAAAGTCGTGGTGGATTTTTGTTTCGAAGAAGAATGGATGGGTACGCCAATTTTCAATGTAAGAACGTGCGGCGGCATGTCTGGCAAATCAAGCGAATTCAAGAGTTCAGTTGGATAGTTGACAACCTCGTCTTGATTCTCCACAGTATCGATGGACTTATATGTTGTCGTTTCACGGGGTATTCCATGCTGAATGGTGAAGTTGATGGTATTGACATCGATGTTTTTGGCTGCTAATATACTAGCACGCGTACTGAGCCACTGAGGGTTTTTGTAGTTTTGTGCAATGTTTGGGAAAACTTTTAGCACCAATTCGTCGATGCTTTCTGTGATCTTACGGAAGTTTGCTGGCAGGGTGATGCATTGTGTAGATTCATCAATTTCCATTCGCCCATTTCCAATATCCAATAACAGTTTTGCAAAATTTCCAGCCGATGCATCCCGTTGTTATGTTAGTTTTCAAAGTCAATTTCTGTAAATGACGCCATAGAACTGATTATTTATGACATGCATTAAGTTCATCAGCGGGTGTTGAACGTGGTATAATGGGCAGTGTTTGTCGAAAATCACCAGACAATAAAATGAGTGCGCCACCGAAGATCCTCTTAAATCTCGCAGTGTACGCTCAAGCGCTTCCAATGCTTTCTTGTGAGACATTGTACATTCGTTCCATATGATAATTTGACACATTTGGAGTACTTTTCCCTTTCCAGAGTTTTTGCTGATGTTGCATGCTGGTGCCTCAGTATTTTGCAAATTCAACGAAAGTTTCAATGCTGAATGCGCTGTTCGGCCACCATCCAAAAGAGTTGCCGCAATTCCAGATGATGCAATAGCCAGTGCAATATTATCTTGTGAACGTATGGTTGCCAAAATTAGTGAAAGAAGAAAAGTCTTGCCTGTACCACCGGGCGCATCTATGAAAGACAGTCCACCGCTTTGTTCTGTGATTGCACGCATAATTCTGTCAAACGCAATGCGTTGCTCTGGACTCAACTGCGGAAGATTTGTTCTAACGAATGTCCCCAGTTCGTCAGAATCATAGTGTGTTTCTCGTTGCAAATCACGATCGAAAAGGTTGTTTGCAGGTCGGTTTGAAGCAGGCATTCCCAGTTGCACCAGTGCCTTATTAGCGTCATATGGCATATTCGTTTCCTCTGTGTAAAAATACATGGTCATACTGATTTTCATGACGATCGGTTGAGCGGGGCAGAAGTTGCTACTCTGCAGCGCCACCTGGTGGCGAGTGGCATCAATGAGCATATTCTACAAACCTTTCCCATGGAGAAATTAATATATCAGGTCAGTCCATAACTTCGTGCGTATTTTACCCATAATTTCACTTTTGTACGATTTTTGCAAACATTGAACGGAACTATTTATATTTTCTTTGATATATTGCGCATTCAACAAGTGATTTTAATCGCGGATAGAAGCACGTATTTTTAAAAAATAAAATGGAATATTCGAACTCGTATAAGAGGCATATTTTGTATTTCTTTTATACAAGTGGTAAAAATGCAACAACTGCTGCTGCAGAAATAAACACTGTTCACGGAGAGGATACCGTGAGTGTAAGGACTGCGCAAAAGTGGTTTTCAAAATTCCGAAGTGGTAACTGCGACGTGGAGGATGCCCCGCGCGCTGGTCGTCCTAAAGTATTTAACTCCGACGCTTTGCTCGAACTCGTGGAAGCTGAGACAAATTTGACAGTCGATATGATAGCTCAGAGGTTAAATTCAGTTGGGAAAGGTTTCAAAGCTGGGTAAATGGGTTCCGCATAGAATTTCCGTCGCCAACCTTCAGCAGAGAGTGAATGTGTGTTCTCAGCTGCTGCAACGGCTTGAAAATGAAAGTTTTTGAACCGTATCGTTACTGGTGATGAAAAATGGGTCCTTTACAATAATCCTGTTCGCAAATGCCAATGGTTAGATAGAGATGAAACACCAGAACCGACCTCTAGAGATGGCCTTCACCCCAAGAAGATTCTCCTCTCTATTTGGTGGGATATGACCGGTATTGCTTATTATGAACTTCTGGGAACCAAACCAGACGATAACTGCTGATTATTATTCCCATCAGCTATCAAGCGTGAATGAGGCACTTTTTTGTTTTGTTTCACCCCGACACCTCATACCGCAAGGCAAACATTAGGCAAGCTGAACGAGCGTGGATGGGAGCTAATGCCGCATCCACTAACGCACGAACTCTCCCGATATTGCACCTTGTGATTATCACCTTTTCCGTGGACTTCAATCCCATATGAGTAACAAGAACTACTCCTCAAAAGAAGCTACAAAAAGAGATATCAAAGCGTATTTTGGCTCCAAGGACAAACAATTTTTTGAGCAGGGAATTAAAAATTTGCCTAAACTTTGTGAAGACATTGTAAATAATGAAGGCAAATATATTATTGATTAATAAATACTTTAAACATATTTTTTATTAATTTGAAGACCACCTTTAAAAATCGCACGAGCTTATGGACTGACCTGATACTAACGTTCTCTATGTCTAGATGCAAACACCTAAAACAGGGTTAACAGATGCTAAGATAATTGAAATATATGAAGCAAAGACCTAAACCAAACTTTCTTACACCACGATTTTAATTTAGACCAGTTTTCACTGCAGTGGGGAAATTTTAATTAGGTTTGCAGGGTTAAACTCGTCTATTTCAGCTCAATAGTGGCACAATTTTTTCGAAATAAATATTATTCATTGACAAAATACACAAACACAATAATACAGAAAAGAAAATAAATTTGTAGAAAGTGAAAGAAATACTAAAAGACGTCTAAAGAGAACGCGACCAAGCGGCCTAATGAATGCTATAATTGAATAAATATGTAAAAATAGGTAAACTGATATTATATTGTTGTTGTTGTAATTAGGCTGAGACATAATTACCACACCCGTGCTGAAAAATTAAGTTTTTTGGAGTGTATTCATGGAGTGGAGTGATTGGACTGAAATCACGGTAACTATTTTCTTATTTTATTATTCTTGTCTTTTTAAAACCGCCCGCTGTGAAGTTTCGCTGGTTGGTTGAATAGTTTAGAATTCACATTAGGGGCAAATATTTATTACTAAAATTTGCAATTTAACCTGAAAGGAAGGAAGGAATCTACTATGAAAATGACTAGAACGGAAAACCATCAATAATCAATTGATATAACTCGATTTTTAAAAGAAAAATTATTGCAAATTGTCTGTACCAGGGTTTCACGGCCATAATTTTTGAGGTACTGTTTAACCCCCTAGCAACCCCTTTTACGGGTAAAATTTGCCCTTTTTTGAGAAAGTCCTTTTAAAGGTCCTTTTAAAAAGAACTTTTGGGGGCTAAAGTGTTCTCACACATACCTCATCAACATTATTGCTATTAATGATCTGTTGTAGAATTTTATGCAGAGAATTTTTGTGGAACATTTTAACCCTCTATCTTTCCGTTTTACGCGTTAATTTGATTCGTTGGTCGAAAAATGTCAAAAATTCCTTTTAAATAAAACCAATGAGGAGTAAAATGTTCTACGAAAATATTTGTCAGAAAATTTTAGTGGGGGTTGCCGAAGGCCCAAAAAACGCTAATATAAGTGTTTACTCCTAATTGAGAAAATTACGCAGAAAAATAATTCGTATAAACGGCGTCCCATCGAACCAGCCCGGATTAAGATATAATTGGATGGATTACTCACAAACACAATTTCTTCCTGCACATTTTCTCGCAATGATAGCGTGCTCTGGGGACCCCTCTACTACCTCAACAAGTGATCCTTTCTCGATCTCCTGGCCAATAATTGCTTTTACTCCATTCAATTGGTGGCATCGACATACCATAAAGTCCTCACTCATGCCAATGCCAGTCTTATCAGTTGTACAGTTGGTTGTGTTTACAAACCAAAACAAAAATGGTTAATTGTCGAGAGCTGTCAACACTCGAAACAGAACCGATCATTAGCCAATTGTCCTAGCTAATATACACTAAAAAAAGAAACGAAAGCACAGTACAGTTAGCTATAAAAATAGCGCACCTCGTTTACCAGACGCTGAGTCAGCGGCCAGCCACAGCAAACAGGAACTGGACAACAGACAGCAGGCGCAGTGGCCTTTACTAATGCCCAACTGTTCCACGAAGAAGGGCCAATGAGCTCATACAGTTCTTTTCAATTTACCCCAGTATTTCGTTACAGTTTA
Organism: Anastrepha obliqua; assembly: GCF_027943255.1. Lineage (NCBI taxonomy): Eukaryota > Metazoa > Arthropoda > Insecta > Diptera > Tephritidae > Anastrepha > Anastrepha obliqua. Next base: position 112,498,371 of record NC_072895.1, read on the forward strand.
TTTTTGTTTTTTTTTGTGTATGTGTTATTATTATTGTTGTTATTGCTGGTGTGTCAGTTGGCAATAGGCACGCGTCGGCGCAGTTACGCCCCCATAAACGAAAAAAAAAGATATAAATAAATGATAAAAGTGAAAAAGGATATGTGAGCACTTCAAGTAAGTAGTGAAAAACCTGGCTAATCAGCAAGGACACGCCAGGACATACCAAACACAGAGAGAGAAAAAAAAACAATAAAATAAAAACAGGATTCAATTGTGGCTTGTTGTGCGTTACTTCCAGGAATTCTGCGCCTAAGAGTTCAATATCCTCCGGCAACATTTCAAGTGTGGCAAGATGACTTAACAGTAAAGTAACTGTGGATGGAAAAGTTAAAAAAGACGAGAGAAAGAGAGAGAGAGATGAATATTTGTGTTATTGAAAATGCAGTTTTTTCTCTTTTGTTTTTGAATTCTTTCACCTACGCATGCCACGAAATCTATGCACGCACACACAACTTTCAGACAGCAGTTGAAGCAGAAAAATGCCACTAAAAACTTGCTTTCTTCTCATCTGTTTTTTTCGATTGCAACGTTGCGTAAATTACTAAATTTCAACATCGCACCGTTTCTAAATTCGAAATTTGTTTAGGGGAGGGGGTGGGAGAATTGGAGGGTTGTTTTTGGTTGTCTACGATAATTCATTCATTCATTTGCTCATTTATTATGCGTGCCAGCAGGACAATCCCTTCATGCGCCAGACATGCAGTTTGAGGAACAACAGCTGCGCAGGCGCACCTTATGCGGCTAGAGCGGGCGAGTGAAAATTAAATATTCAAAAAGTGTTTTATGGGAGGGCTGTGTATGTGTGCTTTTTAGTATACCCTGTAGGAACTTGGGAATACAAATATACATACTAAGTAAGAGTTATACGAAGCGCAATAAAAATAATGCAGGTCTTTACTGCTAAACATGAAGATAAAATACACTAATTGCCACCCAAAAATACCCGAACGCCGACTGCTATAGCAGCCGGCTCTACGTCCCGGAATGATTTGGATTTTTCCCTATCAAGGGCAGCCGCCGTAGTAAACTAGCGTACCATTGGGTTTTTCGGAAAGTAATTTCGTTTTTTGTGGTGAAAATGAAAGACGATCTTCGTATAATGAGTAACTAACTGGTGATTTTTTGGCTATTATCTTTTTAAACAGTTGGTTTAAACAGCTGACGCACGTTTCGTGTTTTATTTCATTGTCAAACATCTTCAGTTTGGTCTATAATTTAACCATGAATCGTCTTACAAACGAACAACGCTTGCAAATCATTGAATTTTATTATAAAAATGCGTGTTCTGTTAAGAAAGTTTATCGCGCGCTTCTTCCATTTTATGGTCAGTTTAATCGACACACTGAAGCGGCTATTCGAGCTATTGTGACTAAATTTAGAACCAAATTTACATTATTTTTTACATTACCACCAACTCGCTTACGTAGAGTGCGAACTGACGAAAATATCCCAGCTGTATCCGCCAGTGTTAATAATGATCATCAATTATCGATTCGTCGCCGTTCGCAGCAATTGGGCCTCTGCTACTCAACAACGTGGAACATTTTACGAAAGGATTTAGGTGGGAAGCCTTTCAAAATATAGCTGGTGCAAGAATTGAAGCCGAACGACCTACCGCAGCGCAGCATTTTTGGTGAATGGGCTCTTGGAAAGTTGGCTGAAGATCCACTTTTTTATCGAAAAATTGTGTTCAGCGTCGAAGCTCATTTTTGGATCAATGGGTACGTAAATAAGCAGAATTGTCGATTTTGGAGTGAAGATGAGCCAGAAGAATTGCAAGAGCTACCAATGTATCCAGAAAAGGTCACAGTATCATTGGACCGTACTTCTTCAAAGATGCTGCGAATCGAAGCGAATTGAAGCGCAGTCGCGGTCAACATTTGCATGAAATAATCTTCAAACATTAAATTATATGGACTATACTATCGATTTGAATAAAAATTTCATGCATTATTCTGAATTTTACGTGTGTTTTTTTTTTGAAAAACTTTCCTATAGCTCTTAAAAAATCACCCTTTATTTAATCAAATTATATATTGGCCATTCTGATCCAACACCTTTTGCCATCTTTCTGATAGTAGCATGATTCCACGCTCATAAAATTTTTGGTCTTTGCTGGCAAAAAACTGATCCGGGTGATTTTCGACGTGTTCATTTGAGGTAAAGGTTTTATCGTCCAAAAAATTTTGCAGTAACCGGAACAAATAATAATCCGAAGGGGCCAGATCTGGGGAATATGGTGAGTGCGGCAGTACATCCCGTCCAAGCTGTAAAAGCTTTTCGCGAGTGACCAAACGTGTATGAGGTCGGGCATTATCTTGGTGGAACAGTACACCTTTTCGCTTGATTAATTCTGGCCTTTTCTGTTGAAGTGCATCATTCAGATTGTCCAGCTGATGACAGTGGACTTACTTCCGAATTACTTGTTGTGTTATTAGGTAAAAGTTGAAAAAGTGACTCCCTTAAAATCCCACCAAACAGACAGCATCACCTTTTTCTGATGGACATCGGCTTTTGAATTGCTTTGATCTGCTCCATGATCTCTTGCGCTTGACATTGTTATACACAACCCATTTTTCGCCCCCAGTAATGATGCGCTTCAAAAATCGATCATTTTCCTGACGTTTGAGGAGTGAAGCACAGACGTCAACGCGACGACACAAATTTCTCTCCGTGAGGACATGGGAAGCCCATATATCGAGTTTCGAGGTTAAGCCCAGGCCTTTCAGGTGGTCATAAATAACTGAATTTGATAAATTTAACCTTTCACCGATCTCGCGTGTTGTTATTCGCCGGTTTGCATTATCTAATGCCTTTATCGCGTCTTTATCAGCCTCAACCGGCCTTCCAGAACGTGGTGCATCTTTGTCGGATTATAATTGCCGGATCGAAATTTGATATTGTCAACACATCTTCTCCATACACATCGGTTAATTTCTTTCGGGCTTGAACAGCATTTTTACCTTTTCTGTAGTAGAAAACGAAAATATGACGAAAATGCTGCTTATTGCTCTCCATATTTCAAAGGGCACCAACCAAAAACTACTGCGTAAAATCAATTGAACTTCTTCACACACATAAGCCTTGTGCTATATCAGCTGTCAAAACATACAATGGCAATGCGACTTAAGTGTGAAGTTAGCTGTGAATAAATACAATTAAATCCTCTGTCAGAAATTACTTTCCGAACAACCCAATAGAACCTCAACCGAGCGGTGATTTTCAGTCATTGTCGGTAACGGTAGGCCCAGGAAGCGTGCTGTTTAGACAGGTTGGGTCACGATCGAGCGGGGTGTTAGGGGAGTGAGTTTAAGAGGGCATGTGAATACGTAGTTAGTATCGTGCGGTGTACCCTCACATGCTGGACATATATTGAGTATGGAAGGGGTCCATTATTGATAAGTAGGAGTTTAAAAATATCCAGACTGTGACTTAGTGAAAGTTACGCGGATCTCACGGCACAGCTGAAGCTCTTAGTTTGCAATGGGTGGTGAATGGATTTCGACAACGGCATTAGGGCGTCGCTAATTGAGGGGCCTGTTGGTTCTCGAAAGACGTTTCTACGGCAGTCAAGATCCATTTGATGTACCCAGGATTCATCCATGGTTATGAACCACAAAAAAACCTGTGCGCCATTTTGAAATATCTACAAGATTTACTCTTGAAATGTAAATTAGTTAGTTCTTATGTTCTTCGGTTAATATTCTTTATAACCATCGGGCGGAAGTTTTCTCCGTGTCAAATTTTTGGATGAGAATACATTGTATGTTGCCAAATGAGATTCCTGTGGTATCAATCAAGTGTTTGATGCTCATTTATCGGGCTTCGATATGAAACGTGGCTGGACGCTCGGGGCGGCGTTTGCCTTCAGTCGATATTCTGCTCAGCTTTAACTCCCAGGACCACCTCGCAATTGAAGAATATGGAGAGCAGGGTTCTCGAATGTGTTAACAAAATCTACTAATTGTCGAAATTGTAGATGAAATCATAGAAAACTCCGAATCGGGTCGGTATATGACCATACTGGTTCCATTGCTCAAGAAAACCATTTGGAGTCGTTTTCATAAATCTGGTCTAAAGCAGAAACTCTTGTATGGGTGTTACACGAATTGTCGAAAAATCATCTTTTGGATCAAATTGACGCCTGACGCATGGTAATTGAACTGTGAGTAAAGTGGCCAAAAAGTATAGCGGTGAGCTGGCCAAAACGATCTCCAAGCCCAGATTAGCTGCTGGATGGTTTTGCTTGTTTGAAGGGATTGGGTGGTAATCATTGACTGGAGTTTAATGTTACTCCACTTTTTCATGCCACTTCCAAACGCAAATGGTTTTTTTAAGAAATTTTTTCATAGCAGAAACATAGTTTCTGGACGCCTGGTATTAAAAAAAAGCCTATCTTCTATAACTTGATTTTTTAAAGTCCACTGTGGATTGCAAACCCAGCTGAAGAGCCCACATTTCTTTAGTCTCTGGCTCTTACAAAATGGCACAAAAACTTGCTCGGATTGCGATTGAACATCCCCCATTAGTCTAATGAAATTGAGCTTGAGCTCACAATATAGAAATATAATATGAAAATTAAATATTTGGATACCATTAAAATAGTTTAAATGACGTTTTAAAGCGTTCGATTTTGCTGCAGATTCTGAGCAAATCCGCTAGCCATCTTGTGGATGGCTTTTTCATATCGAAATGTTTATGGAAAATTGAAATCAGTGATTCATCTTATAAATCTGCCGCTGCTTCATGTTACGATCATGACCAATCACCATATCGACCATTTCTGGTATGGTGACCTCAGCTGTTCTACCAGAGCGCACAATCGGCATCACAAATGCTGGTAATACCTAACCGAAATCGAGTAAAACAGTGTTGGACGGTTCCGATCGATGGTGAAGGGGCATCTCCTCAATACTTTTAGAATTCGTGTTTGGTTGATTTGGTTGATTTTCGCGGATGCAGGCGGGCTTTGGATGCATAAGATTTATGCTCCTTTGCGCTTTGAAAACAACTAATGCCGCAGACGATGGAGTGATGCTCTGTAAGAACCGTACAAAGAGCAGCGAGCAAAGATGCAACGAGTAAAGATGCAGCAGCTTTGCTTCCTATCCCAATTTAGGTTATAAAGGGTGGTTAAGTTTCAAGGACCGGTGTTGATTTTGAATAAAATACAATTTTTTAGAAAATTATTGTAATTTCTCTTTATTATGATAATATTGGCATGACTCAATTACGTATGGAACCAAATAGCGGTCGCGACCTCGGCGGCACACCTCCATCCGATGGTCCAAATTTTCGATAACGCTGAGGCATAATTGAGGTTCTATGCCATTAATGTGCCGAATTATCTCATCCTTTAGCTCTTGGATTGTTGCTGGCTTATTGACGTACACCTTTTCTTTCAAAGAAAGAAGTCTAACGGTGTCGTTGACGTTTAGATGTGGTTCACCTTCAAAATCGGCCCTTGAAATTTAACCACCCTTATATAAGGGAATAATTGGCGCTGCACAGTGGGACAAATACAGGTGGTGGAGGATAAATCAGTCTGGTGGTCAAATTCGTAGGCGTTGTGCATAAACAAGTTCCGTTGTCATTCAGTTTTTGTTCACAAACATAATTGATTAAAAAAATAATTTAAAAAAATTTTGATTTTAATAAAAAAAAAAATTTAAAAAAAGGTTTTTTTTAATTTTTGATTTTCATTGTTAATAGAAAAAATTATGATAATTTTTGAAAATTAAAAAAAAAAATTTAAAAATTAGTACAATTTCTGTTACCATTAAATTTAAAAAAAATTTTACTTTCTTAGACTTAATTTAATTTTTAGTTAATTGTTTAATGAATGTTTTTAAAAATTCCGAAAAACCCGAAAGAAAACCTTAAAAATTTGTGAAATATCTTTATTCTTCTTCTTCTTAATTGGCACGATAACCGCTTACGCGATTTTGGCCGAGTTTAACAAAGCGCGCCAGTCGTTTCTTTCTCGTGCTAACCGGCGCCAATTGGACAAACCAAGTGAAGCCAAGTCCTTCTTCACCTGATCTTTCCAACACACGTAGAGTAGGCCTTCCCCTTCCTCTGCTACCACCAGCTGGTACCGCATCGAATACTTTCAAAGCCGGAGCGTTTGTATCCATTCGGACGACATGACCCAGCCAACGTACCCGCTGGATCTTTATTCGCCGGACTATGTCTATGTCGTCGTATAGCTCATACAGCTCATCGTTCCATCGTCTGCGATATTCGCCGTTGTCAACGTGCAAAGGTCCAAAAATCTTACGCAGAATCTTTCTCTCAAACACTCCAAGCGTCGCTTCATCGGATGTTGTCATCGTCCGCGCTTCTGCGCCATACGTTAGGATGGGCATGATGAGAGTCTTGTAGAGTGTTAGTTTTGTTCGTCGAGAGAGGACTCTACTGCTCAGTTGCCTACTTAGTCCAAAGTAGCACTTGTTGGCAAGAGAGATTCTACGTTGGATTTCAAGGCTGATATTGTTATCGGTGTTAATGCTGGTTCCTAAATAAACGAAGTCCTTTACAACCTCGAAATTATAACTGTCAACAGTGACGTGGTGCCGTGGTTTTATTACTATTTAATTTATTTTAACAATTACGCTTTTAAAAAAAATGTGTGCTAACTTAAATTTTTTTCTTTAATTTTTTTTTTTTTTGTTAACTAAAAAATTTGGAATATTTAGGAAAATTGAAAACTAAAAATGAAGAAACTTTGAAATTATGCTTGAATACTTTTTCTATTTTTGTTTCTCATTGTTAAATAGAAAAATTGGAATATTCTTTAAAACTCAAAAAAATTAAAAAAAAATAGTAATATTTTCCTTACCATTCAACTTACGATCACTAACATAATTCCTTTTTAAAGAGATTTTATACTTGTTAGACATGTTTTTTTTGTTTTTAATTTGGTTATTTCTTATTGAATTAAAAAATTACGAATATTTTTTTAATTAAAAAAAAAATAAAAAATTTTAAAATATTTGCCGTCTTAACAGATTAGTTCACCCCCACAAAAATTTGCCCCACTGTGCGCCAGTTGAACTCGGCCAAATTCGCTCACCACGAGTCGCTGCGCCAATCGAAGAGAAGCGGAGAAAGCATAGAAGTTTGAGAGCCTTGAAATCGTATCTGCAGATCCTACGAACGTGCCGCACCGGCTACAAAGCGGTTAAAATGCATACATACATACATGCATATGCGAATGTCGTGCAAGGTATATAAAGTAATTTATTTCCATTTATTTTGTTGTCATGCTTGCCATATGCGTTTGTGGAGCAAATGAATTTCAATTAAATGCCATGCCACATTTTGCAGCCAGCTACTAGAATAAGTCGGAAGGTATGCTCGATGATCGTGTTCAACTGATAAGCGTGGCACGTGAGCGCTTGGAAAGCCTTACATGCATACATACACCCATATCTGCATTTTTCGTAGGTGTGTAGCCATGGCTGGCACTGCATTAATGGGCTAATGTCATAAAAACATACAGTTATGCTGTTTGGCTTTTAAGGACACACACACGCCCACACATACACACATGCATACATACATACATACATACATACATACATACATATTAAATGGTGCTTTATCGCGTGCTGTGGCATGTCCTTGCGGCTAGTTTTCATTGCTGACTTAAATACTGTTGATTGCCAGCCCAAGTCGGCCACATTCATAGCCAGATGTTGGCGGCGCAGCGTAAAGAGTCAGAACATACTTGCATATGTATTTAAATGAATAAAAATTAGCATATTAACCCTCAAAAAAGCATCGCGCGCATTTTGCATTAAATTTTCGAATAGAAATTTAGTTCTTTCCAACTAACTAAAAATGCATTTTGTGCTCGCACCCATCTAGTACGCAGATCTAGAGTGTAATTTGTGGCATATGCGTCTGTCATGAGTGGCATGCCATCGAAATAAATATAGCATACGCCACAGATAAATATGCATAGCAGCAGCTGTGCCTCATGTCAGCCTTCCAATGCTGCTGCACTCACTGCAGTCTCATCTTCGTCCTGCACTCAAGCAGAAGCAAAAAACAAATAGTAAATGTACAGAATTTAGGACAATCACCCTCAACATCTATAATGGGCAAACACTCCTACATACATACATACATGCACACTCATAGAAATGCGCATGCCCAGCCATATAGCCATATGCGCAAAATTCAAGCACGCGCTATACGAATATCCATCCGCTCAATCAGCCAACCGTGCATGCTGTTGAATTCATGGCATGCCGAAATGCTGCAGTTGCTGAAAATGTAGGTACTCTTCGATCTATGCAACATTTGGAAAGTTATTTGCCATGCAACAACAAATGCCTAGCCTGCCCAATTTCGAACGAGAAATGACTGTCAAATAATCAGGAGCATCGTCGTTTGCGGCGAGAGAAGCAGCAGCACAGGAGCAGCAGCAGTTGCATGTTTACAGCGGCACCCACATAGCAAGCTGCACATTGCAGGCGCACACATCCTGTTACAAAAACAAAGGAACTCATAAAATGCACCACGTACATACATAGAAATATCAATAAACACTCGCATGTCCTTCGAAGGCACAATCAAAATGCTTGCACTATTGACTCGTGCCTCAGCTCATCTTTCAGCTTCCATACCAAACCCACATACACTCACACCTTCTCTGTGTTATCTTGTTTTTGTTTGTGTTTGTGCACACTGCTTTGTTCATCTGCCATGCGTCTCTATCCACCACCTACTTACATACATATGTATACATATAAGTTCTATCCAATATTGCATTACTTGCTCATTGTTTGCTCCTGCACTTCCCCTTATCCTGTCCCTAATTTTAGCTCAATTTTTCAAGTGCGGGCGTTGCCTGTCTGCAATACCATAAATATCATTCGCGCATTACCTATTATTCTTTGCATCATTTCCGCTTTTTAAATTTGTTGTCTTTAACCGTAAGTAATCTATTTTTAGTTGTTGTCCTTCTAGATTCCAAAGCCCTTTGTTGATTCGTTCTACGCACTTCCTTGCCTTGCTGGTTGTTTCGGTAATACTCGTTTTGTGCGGGTGTGAATGTGACTTTTGTTTTTGTAAGTAGATTTTGGTTTCAGTTATTGGATCATCTCATTATGTAATAAAATGGTGCCCGAAGCAATGCGAGAATTTCAACGAAAGTCATCAGCATATAAATACGCCACACCAAAATATTTAAGGGAGAACGCCACTGTGACCCCCTGTTTTTTATGCCGTTATTCAAGAATTTTTTTTGTGGGAAAAAAAAGAGATATTTCAAATTTTTTTGTTTTGTTTTGTTTGTTGTTTATTAAAGATACATAACAAACTTTTTCAAAATTTTCAACCCCGATGGTGGCGCTGGGGAAGCTCCCGCGTCAGGTGCTGTGGCTTCTGCAGTGATCCGCGGCACGCAGCAGAACTGTCTTCAAAGTCGATCTGAAAAAAAATACCGAGTGTTTTCGTTAATAATATGATATTTTGAAGAGAAGTACATAGGGATTTGAAAAAATATGGATTTTTAAAAAATTGGAACGCTTTTCAAGTTTAAGGTCGATTTTCGAGCAAAATTTCTCTTCGAAAAAAGGCTATAATTTTTTTTTTTTTTTAGATATCGAAAAAACCCTATGTACTTCTTTAGATAATCTAGTTTTATCGATGCAGTCCAAATTTGAAGTCGATCGGATAAGAATTGCTCGAGTTCTACTGCGTGCCGCACTCAAAAAAGTGGTTTTGAGAAAAACGTGTTCAAAGTTTGAAGTTATGCGATAAATTGCGCTGCACCGCTCCACAAAATATTTAATATCTCCGAAAATAATTATTTTTTCGACCTGGAACAAACGGCATTCTATTCTTAAATGTATTCTAGATTTTTCTAGATGGTTTTCAAAAAATCGATTTTTTGAAGTTGTCACAGTGGTGTTCTCCCTTAAGGGGGGAGCCTGCTTTAGAGGCTTCAAAAAAATCGATTTTTTTTTTGCATAAGTGTCTTCCGAAACTATTCAAGAATATGTCCTCAAAATTTCAGAAGCAAACTCAAAATATTTTCGCAGTTACAGAAGAAATGGTGAGCAAGCGTCGAGCAGGTATACGAGCGGCCGGATCGCTCGAATTGTTGAATTTCTCACTTTTTGTTTAATTTTCTTGGTTTAACTAGAAGCTATACTATACTAAAATAAAAATAAAAATTTTTTGGGTTTTTGGTTTCAGATGAAAATTGCGACCTACATCTTTCCCGCCGCACGATACATGCACACTCGAGGCGCCTCGGCAAAATGCTTGTACCAGGCATAACATGACATATATTTTAATGAAAAATTTTGAGAGGACTGTTGAAATATTTAGCAATAAAACCTGAACGTTTCGTTTCAATCGAATATTTCTTTCCTTCTCAAAAAAAACCACGAAAAAATCGATTTTTTGAAGCCTCTAAAGCAGGCTCCCCCTTTAAACCCCTTTTTTGAGGGATATCGTTCGCCTGATGAATGAAATGAAACATGCGCCGATTTGAAGTAAATAACTTCTTTTAGTGCAGAAATGTTAACTTAGGTATATAGGGGGCGTGGGTCTGATATACAGACCGAAATATGAAAAGTAATATATCTCTAAAACCAACTAAGCTGGAGAACTGAAACTTTCTACGAATGCATAAATTGTATGTACCGTACGTATGGTGAAAAGTGGGGAAAGGGGGCGTAGCATTTCCCCTATAAACTGAACTTTCTAAATAGCTTTTCTCTGGAACCACAAAAGCTAAGATAATGAATTTTAATACAGTTACACAAATTACCAATACCTGCCTTATGGTGAAAAGTGGTAGGTATTGGTAAAGGGGATGTAGTACCTCCCATATAAGCTGACATTTCTAAATCGCTTTTCTCCGAAACCACAAAAGCTAAGATAATGAAATGTGGTATAGTTTCACAAATTTCCAACAATTGTTTTATGGTGATAAATGGTAGATACTGGGAAAAGGGGAGTACCACGCAGCATTACCAGGGTAAAAAATTATCAAAAATTAACGAAAGTTTTGAGCTATTTTGAACTGGCATTTTATTCTAATCAAATTTAATGGGTTATAAACTACATACCTAATGTTTTTGTTTGATTAAAAATTTTTAAAATTTGATGAACATTTTTCGAATTTTTACAAACCTTGCACAAAGTTTGAAATTTGTGTTTTTATGGACTTCCTCGTACCTGGACCTTGACGGTGGATGCTGGGCTTGTGTGCATCAGCGAAAGACTAATGCTGAGTTTTGCCAACGGAGTGGTTAGGTACTCTAGAGGGGTCACCCATATTAGAGAGTCCAGCCAGGAGATGCCAGAAAAAGGCAGGGCCAAGTCTGCCGCTGTTTTGAAACCACAAGCTTTGCCTCACTTGCTGAGCAACTTCCATGTAGATCATTAACGTCCGTCAGGGTGAGCTGCTCCCTGGTCTGCGTATGACCCCAGTGGGGCGGCAATTTTATCCACAACTGGCAGTAGGCATAAAATGCAACTTATATTTCCCCCTCATGTCTAATGCTTAATCAGGCCGGCCCTCAATATCTGCCTCTTTAGCCGGAGACCCAGTAGTTCGTGTGCAGGCATCAGGCACGAGCGGTGGTCATTCTACTGAAGCCTCGGTTGTTCAGATGATTACTGCAGGTCGGGCCAATCGGCAAACTACTGGGGTAAAACAACCTGTCCGAAGGCAGACCAAAATTAGGAGGGATTCCGAAAGTAGTCTATCGGATCGAACAGTGGTTGGCAAAGCGGTCTATACCACGGACGAAGAGGATATTGCTTGGGTATACGCAGTGTCCAAGGACCAGTCGTCAAGGCCTACTGCTGATCCAATGAGCAAATCGGATGATACTACATCACAGAGGCCTGCGGTGGACAAAACCCGGTGGAACAAAAGATGAAATCGGGTTACATAAGGTCAATCGAATTTCTCGTGCATCTGAGCAAGCGTGACGCAGAGGAAGAAAGCGCAGAAGAAGAAGCATGCATATAACGTCCGAATATAGGAAAAACAGCATGTTTTGAGTACGACGGTAGTTGCACGCGAAGTTTCCAAACAATCCAGTACGAAAAAGGCGAGCCATACTACAGCACCGCTGCGAAAACAGGAACAGCCTTCGAAGTCAAAGCCTTCAGAAATGGAGACTGCGCTCGACTTGAGACCTTCTACTTCAAAAGCTGCAGCCTTGGCAAGAAAAACGGCAGCCACATTGACAAAAAGACAGAGGTCCGACGACAAGCAGGCGGCGGTATGAAAGAATAAATTAGTAAGTATTTCCATCAGCGTGGTAAAGATCAGGTGGAGAAGGACTTGGCTTGACTTGGTGTTTCCAACCGGACCCGGTTAGCAAGAGGAAGACACGACTGGCGCGCTTTGTAAAACTCGGCCAAAATCGCGTAAGCGAAGAAGAAGAAGAAGAAGAAGAAGAAAAAGAAGAAAAAGAAGAAGAAAAAGAAGAAGAAGAAAAAAGAAGTGGACAGAATAAATAATTTTGGACATTCCCGAGTTCAATATTATTCTACAAATGTAGGAATCTACAGTTGTATGCCGTCTTCGAGCTGAAGATGATTGGCAGAAAGCCATTGCTTTTCAAGAGACAACTGCTTTAGAAGAGATTGTTTCCATTATTAGACGTTTCATTTTCCAACTGAACGGCAATCGCGCACAAATTCACTCGGTTCTCAATCTCGCTTGCTCATAATTTGCATAAAAGTTATTAATTGCCCAAAAGCTGGCGAAAAAAAAACGTTACACAAAATAATTAAGAAGTCATTAATCTGATAGAAATATTCAGCGCAAAGAAAAACTAAGGTGGGAAATTTGAGGATATGCAAGGAGTGAAGGATATTCTGTATACGGAGCAAACGCAGTCTAAAGTTGAGAATATTTATGTGCTCACAAATATTTATCAACACAGCAGTGACAAATGACAAATGGAAACGGTATGCAAATTATGAATTTACGAGGGAAAATATGACAGAAATAAATGCATAGAACATGCGCATGTATAGGTATCCCATATGCATGTATATATGTATGTGTTAGGAATGCACATTTTTCAGGGTTTTATCAATAAGGGATTTTCGGGATCTCGTTATGGCAATCTCGGGATACTGGGACTAGTCCCTTTTATTCTTTATTTATTCTTTATTTTGCAACGATTTAACGTGAAAAATTGCATCATTAATGGGTAAAAATAAATATTAAGTAAGTCAGTGCAACTTTTTTAACTTATATGTAGATATGTATGGACTGCTTTTTATATGAAAAATAAAAAAGAAAAAGCGTTCAAGCGTATCCATATTTGCTAAAAACTTAAAGCCAATGCTGATTTTTTGCTATAAAAATGGGTTTTCGGCCTACGATTCCGGGCTTTTCGGCATTTCAATTTGTTCCGAATCATAATTAAAAAAAAAATGTTTTTTTTCTTATTTATTTAAAATTTGTTTTTATTTTATTCATTTAAAACTTTTAAAATGTATGGAATAGAAAAACAAAAATTATTTCCCCTTTTTTATGTTGACTCAAAATCACTTCTTAGCCAGAGATGAGAAATTAAGAGGTGTGCGGAAAATATAAAGCTCTAAAAAATTTAAAATTTTGAAAAAATATGTGTGAGTATATTAAAAAAATAAATTTATTTAAATGGGTTTATTGTTTATTGTTTTTTTTTTTTTAATTTTATTTCATTTTATTTTATTATATTAAATATATGGTCGCAGAAAAACGCAAGGTACGTAGACGATGGCAGCAAACAAGATCTCCATCCGACAAAAAACTACTAAGTAAAATTACGAAAGGAATTTCCAAGAAGATAAAAGATTTTAAAAATAGATCTCTGAGTACTTATCTAAAGGGCTTATCAAACGAACACAGCAATGACTACTCGCTCTAGAAATGCATAAAAAACCTTTCACAGCCACTAACACAGTACACATCAATTAAAAAAAAATACAGTTCTTGGGCCAAAAGCAATAAAGAAAAAGCTAATGTTTTTGCTGAGTATCTCAAAGGCATCTTTAATACATATGACACATCGAGTGCAGCCGGAATGCAACCACTTAACTATGAAACTGATGCCGAAATTCCCCTTGTTACGGATTCCGAATTGCTTGGTGAAATAAATAAGCTAAAATCAAAAAAGGCGCCTGAGTACGACCTTATTACTGTTGAAATTCTAAAACAACTTCCTCAATGCACAATATCCAAGATTACTGAAATAATGAACGCCACATTCAAACTGCATCACATCTCTATATATTAGAAAACTGCTGAAATAATTATGCTTAATAAACCAGGGAAGCCAACGCATGATGTCACATCTTATCGACCTATCTCGCTCCTACCAATCATATCAAAACTGATGGAAAAGCTTTTAGCCAAACGTCTCAACATAATTATTAAGCAAAGAAATATAATACCAGTACATCATTTCGCACAAAACACTCGAACATTGATCAAGTGCACGGAATTACTCGCATCATTGAAGACGTCTTTGAGGAAAAAAAGGTGTGCTCTGCTGTATTTCTGGATGTGTCTAAGGCGTTTGACAAAGTTTGCCACGGTGGGCTCCTCAACAAAATTAATGCGCTTCTACCAACACAATATTTTAATATTTTAAAATCGTTTCTTCCGAATAAAATACGAATACACATATTCCGAACTTAAGGAAACTGAAACTGGCGTCCCACAGAGCAGCGTGCTGGGGCCCTTTCTGTAAATTCTTTTCATATGTGATTTGCCTAATGACACAAATTGCTCCACAGCAATTGCTGACGACACAGAAATCTTGTCGGTAGGAGAAACCCATATTGACTCAATCAAAAACCTTCAAATTTATTTAAATAAAAGCTCAGAGTGGACCGTTAAATGGCGCATAAAACTAAATGAAATACACAGAAGAAAATCCAATATCTGCCACTATACATAAACGGCGTGCAAATCCCGTATCACACAACGCCAAATACTTAGGCATGACACTAGATACCAAGCTTAGATGGAATGCTCAAGTTAAAAAAGAAAGAAAAAAGAACAGTTAGAAATCAGAACAGTTAGAAATCAGATATAGAAATATGTACTGGCTTATGGGCAACCAATTAGCCTTACCCCTGCACAATAAATTTCTTTTATATAAGCAGGTGCTTAAACCAATTTGGACCTATGGGATCCAGCTATGGGGCTGCTCAAGCTCAACCAATATAAAATCTATACAAAGATGCCAAAATAGGGTACTACGATGCGCTATTAATGCACCTTGGTACGTCCGCAACCCCGATATTGAACACGACCTTGGCAACGAATCAGTGGCCACTTCGATCAACATAAACGCAAAGTCTCATATGGAAAGACTACGCCACCATGTAAATAGCGAAGCCTCAGCCCTAATTGATCCCGGTAAATGGAAAGAAAGGCTGAAACGAAAAAAACCGCACCAACTCACGCAGTAGCCCACTTCTCTGCAAGTCTTGGGCAGAGCATTATTAAATTTAGTTGTATTGCACAAAATTAAATCCAAATTGTTCGGTAGTTTATAATTTATTAACTAGTTAGTTACAATGTAAATAATAACAACAAAAAAAAAAAGTATTTTATTTTATTTATTGTGTCTATTTCCTACACATAAGTCAGGGGTATACTCATTGCAATATCAGATGCACTTCAGTTTATCAAACGCTGCTACCAAACGCACTGGGGATGAACTTTGCCACGGGCTCTTTTCTATCGGTGATATCCCCGAAGGCTTCAGATGAAAAATTTGTCGGGCAGGATTTGTATAGTCTTGTTCTGTTTAATGTCTCTCAAAGCCTACTATATTTGAAAATTAGGCAATCTCAAGTCATTACTTTTTAAACCCAAGAGCAGTGGACATAATAGGCGAGTGTTAGGAAGGGCCAATTCGAGCAACCACACAGAACAAGAGGCCCTTCAAGCGTTAAAATGCTGTTCGAATAGTGTTGTTCCTCACATTTTGACTAAAGGCAGGTATTGGAATGCGTACTGTGTTCTTTTCTTCACTAGACAATACATCACATTTACAGTTTGTCCTAATGGCTCGTTGTACCAGGTACTAATTTCACTAATAATTCCAAAAAACAAAAAAAATATATATATCAAAAATGAATTCTAATCAAATTTGGGTTTTAAATAAAATTGCATCATTTTTAGAAAAAATATTTATCGGTGAGAAAAAATCTTCGATTATTTACTAAAAAATATATTTAAGAAGCTCGTGTTAAAATTTGAGACTTTGAAAACACCATTTTGATAAAAACGCGTTTAAAATTTGAAAAGCACTTTTCATAGGATACATTTTTTGAAGTGAAACTTCTTAGGCGTCGATGGACGAGCGAGGGTGGAGAGTAAAATTTCAAAGCCATGCAACGTTTTGGGTATTTTCGTTCCGCGAGAGGGAAAAAAGATGTAACGTAGACGAAAAGGAGAGAGAGAGCTATACATTACATATATCTTAAATGCACTTTAGGCTATTTTTCCTGAGTTTTTCCTTGTGGTTGATCATTTCTAGTGAGAAATAACACTGCCTACTTTTTGGCGCTTCTTTGTTGGTGCAAACTTGTAGGAACTATATTTTTGGTGCCTACTTTTTGGCGTTATATTTCCATGGTGCCTATTGTTTGGGGCGACTCGAGGTGATGTTGTCTGCGGGCCATTCTTCCATCTCGGGTGATCTCACGCGCTCTAAGATTGCGCTGCTCATCTTCTTCTTGGGCATATGAATGCACATTGGGCCCAAGTGTAACTCCTATTGCCTTCATATAATACAATACTGATACCATTCCTTCATTAAACATGCCGGCAGCTATGTATGCAGCGATTTCCACAGTTTTCGAAGCGCCCGGAATAATTTTGGGAGAGGTGTTCCAAATCAGTTGACTGTAGCTTTCGCTGTTGTTTTGGTTAAAACCACCTAAACATCTTTCACTGCTGAGATCTGTATAAATCGCAAGTGTAGCCTCAGCAATATCTTCTGTTAATAGCTTATAATCATGTTCGAAAGTGGATTAATTGATCCGGCGTTGTACTTTCAAGCACTCTGAAACACCTTTTCAAATTTGCGTGTAACTTCGAAAATATTCACCGAACGATATTAAATTTTCTGTGTGTATTCTTAAATATATGTACATTAAAAAAAAATAAAATAAAAAAAATCGATCTTTTGAAAATTCTAACTGTATATAACCCCTTAAACATTTTAGTTTGCCTTATTTGCTTACGATCCAAGATGTTCCGCACATATAAAGTAGAGAAATCCTGTGATTCCGGGATTAACATCTCTACTATGTATGCATATTTCACATCTCATTGCGCTCAAAATCAATGGCAAATCTTAAATTTCAATGCAGTACAGCAGGACAAAATTTTTCAAAAATCAAATGACATGAATTTCTAAAATTGTTCGCGCCGAGTGTCTACTGTCTACCTGAGCGCAACGCATGCAAATGCATTTCGGACCTTAGTTGGAAAATTGCTTAGAATTGGAAACTGAAGTGTACAATCATTAATAACAAACGCAATATTTACAAAACAAACGTGTCGCATTGTTTTCGAATGCCTTTAACAAAATGCACAATTTCCAAAAACCAAAAAAAAAACGAAAGGATGCTCGAACTATCAAGAGGTGAGTGCGCGTAGCAGCGCTCGAATGTCAAGCAGAAAGGTGTGATTGTGCTGTTGGCCCATAAATTAAGCGCAAATGAAAGAAGCAAAGAAAGTAAGAAAGTCATGCACGCATGCAAGATGCCTTTCTGGGAAGTCACAGCGCTGGTGCAACTATCCGACAGCCAACGAAAAAACAACAAAAAAGAAACCAGCTCGTTGTCGCGCATATTCATTAACATAAGTGGGACAATCACAGAGATTACAACTCAATTTCGACTTTTGCTTACCTTAAGCGCAAGCACACGCAGGCACGCTCGTAGTGTCAACTCACTACCCTTTTCCCAGTATGTATGTATGTATGTATGTACCTTATCTTTGCTAGCTTATCACCGCTTTTACAAATTACCATTTTTCGGACATTAATCTTTTCTACGGCCAGCTGTTTCGAGTGTGTCCTGGTTGTCGTACATTTATTCGAGAGGAAAATCCTCTTATTCGCATATCCATGTAGTTATACGCGCACTGTGTGTCGGTGGCTGTCCGTGCCGCGGGACATAGACAACCCTTTCCTTTTGCTATTGTCCTGCAACCGTTTTGTAGCACACATTTCTCTAATGCTTTTCCAGTTCCTCTACCTCTTCCCCTTCAGCTTTTGCTACTGCGTACTCTTTGCTGTCAATTGTTTGTTGATGTGCCATTTTCCACTGCACATTTGCATTTCACCGAAATTTCATTATAGAAAAATCCATCAGCTTGCATACATCAGTATAACCCCATTTTTGCTGACTTATGTATGTATGTGCAGCCCAGCAACATTTTCTTACTCCTCCTTTGTTTACTGTTGTGTTATCCACTGTTGATTATTCCAATCGCCTTGTTACTTACTACTATATACTTCTACTTCGCTTTCATTTCAAGATGTGCATTTTTTTGTGTTTTGTCACTGCAGGCGCATTTAACTTCTAACTTCTTCATCGACTCTTGTGCTCATTGTCACTGGTTCACACCTTTCGCTGGCGACGCCTTTTCTTTTGTTCTTTCTGTAGACATTTCCCCAAGCGACTGAATGCTTTAGTTTCCTTTGAAACAAATGCATGTACGCATGCATATACACAAACATACATACATCTTAGTATTTCATGTTGTTATTTTATTATTGTTGTAATTTTAGTTTTCCTCTGAATCCGCTATTGTTGACTTCTTTCACTCAACTGAATTTATACAAATATTTTGATTGAGATTGTGGTATAGAAGAGAAAAACTCTTCTTCAGTTTTCCGTTAATTGCATAAAGGCGAATTGTTGTTGTGTGAGCAGCATTTTTTTATATTGCTCTTTTGTAGAATACTAGAGTATACAGTATGGAGTATAGCGTGTATTAGAGTAGTCTGTATCATACTTATGCTAAAACATCATTTTGCAATCTAACCGAGAGCGCTTGAGACAATTTTGATAATAAAGGGTCGTTAAATTTCAAGGGCCGATATTGAATGCAAACCACACCTAAACTTCAAGCTTTTTTTTGACATTTCATTTAACATTTTTCAATTTCAGATTAATTCAATTTGAACCATGGAAAGATACACAATCGAGCAATGTGTTAAAGTTATTCAGACTTATTATAAAAACGAGTGCTCAAGTCAAAATGTATATCGCGCACTTCATCTTCAGTGAAGAGGCACATTTTCACCTCACCTTTCGTCAATAAGCAGAATTGCCGCATTTGGGCGAATGATAATCCAAAATGATTGCCGGAAAGCCAATGCGCCCACAAAGAGTGACCGTTTGGTGCGATTTATGGGCCGGTGGCATCATTGGGCCGTATTTTTTCCAAAATGAGGCCGGTCAGGCAGTTACTGTGAATAGCGTTCGCTATCCTGAGATGATAACGAACTTTTTATGGCCCGAATTGGAAGATATGGGTGTGGACGATATGTGGTTTCAACAGGACGGTGCCACTTGTCACACAGCTAACGAAACAATGGCTCTTTTGCGCAAAAATTTGATGGTCGAATAATCTCACGTCGCGGCGATGTCAATTGGCCGCCAAGATCATGTGATTTGACACCGTTGGACTTCTTTCTTTGAGGTTATTTGAAAGAAAAGGTGTACGTCGATAAGCCAGCAACTATTCAAGAGCTAAAGGATGAGATAATTCGGCACATTAACGCCATAGAACCTCAATAATGCCTCAGCGTCATCGAAAATTTGGACCATCGGATGGAGGTGTGCCGCCCAGGTCGCGGGGATATTTTATTCCAGAAGTAGTTGAGCCATACCAATATAATCATAATAAAGAGAAATTACAATAATTTCTTGAAAAAATTGTATTTTATTTAAAATCAACACCGGCCCTTGAAACTTAACCACCCTTTACATTTTCTCCTAAATAAAAATAAAAAAAGGAATATTTTTAGAATAAGTGGAGTAGAAAAAATTCAAGTTGTTAAAAATAGTGGATCAATAAGCTAAAAAGACGTATCGTTTATAATAATTTTGAGGGATCTACCCAAAAAAACGGTTTTCGGAAAAAAAATCTAAATTCTTTCGATTAATGGTCTATATCTAAATTTTCCTCTGCGTTAAATTTTAGGAAAATCTCCTAAAAAAATAAACGGTTTTTGGAAAAAATCTATGAAATGAGCCTAAAGTCTCACTAATTTCAAAGTGCCCGTACTAAATTCTTAGATGCTAAAGTTCTGTATTTCCTAAAATTTTCCTCTCATTTTCTTGAAATTTCGACACAAAATTAAGAAAGCATAAACAAATCCTAAAAAACAACCTGTTTTTGGAAAAACATCAATTAAATGGGCCAAATTCTCACGAGTTTCAAGTTTCGTTCACTAAATTTTTTAAATTAAAATTCTGTATCGCCGTAAGTGTTCCTCTGGTTTACTTGAAAATTTAACACAAAATTGGAATTTAGTAAGATAACCCAGAAAACATTAAATTTTAGACCAATACAACCAATTAATTAACGAATTGTTACATTAATTTAGTCCAAATGAGGAAGAGGAAGGTAAATAATTTTTGAATAAGTTAAAACATCTCAGTTCTGTGAAGATCAGGCATCTTCTAAACCTTTTTAAAAGTTCACAATGGTTTTAGGAAAGCTAAGATCAAGTTCCCCACTTGGCATCACAAAGCGCTATGAGCATTAGTGTGTCCTATAATGAAGAACCTCTACAACTTAACCTAACCTACATTAATTTATGCGTACAAATAAAAAAAAATACTGGGTCTGGTATTTTATAAAAAATGTGTATTTAGTTAATTAGTTAACAAAGATACCAAGTTTATTATAATTGGCTTGTAGTCTATATATTACTCCGTTCTCTCAGTTCAATTCAGTTTCCACTAAGTTCCACTTCTCATTGTTCTTCTTGTAGCTCTTATTGGCGCTCTTGGCGTTGTTTGTGGTTCCTGTGGCTCCTCTCTCACTGGAATTACTTCAGGCAAATAAATTGCAGGCGCACTGAGATTAATTGGAGGAGCAGCTAAATGACGAGTGCGTTCGAATTGCTATAAAAAATAAGTCATAAATTAGGACAAAAAAAAAAAAGAAATAAATAAAAAGTTAGCTGGTATGTCTGTGGATATTTTTGTAAGCCTAATTGGCAATGCTTGTCATTTAATATCAATTAGACGGCATCAAATCGAGACTGGCCGAAAAGTGCGAGCAAAAAGCAAACGAAAAAAAAACGCATATAAAAAATCACATAAAAAACGTAAACAAGATTTCAATAAATTAAAATAAATATTTTTAGTCCGAAACGAACAAGTTTTGCGTTTTTTTATGGATTTCACTTCACTTGGCTACCGGCACGACATTTTATTAACATAAT
Source organism: Anastrepha obliqua (assembly GCF_027943255.1). Lineage (NCBI taxonomy): Eukaryota > Metazoa > Arthropoda > Insecta > Diptera > Tephritidae > Anastrepha > Anastrepha obliqua. The sequence continues at coordinate 112,519,886 of NC_072895.1, forward strand.
TATGTAAGTGCACTACTACTCACCCCGCCGACCTGTCCAGGCTTGGCGGAACTTTGCTGCGCGTGCGCAGCTGATAACAAGAACAAACTGGCGAGCAGATAAGCGAGAAAGCGCAACATTTTCCTCCTTTTATTTATTTTTGCTTTGTTTTAACAGCAACGTGGATGTGATATTGGAGCTCTTGCCGCTGTGCTGCTGGTTGACGCCTGTTTGGGAAATGATGCTCAGCAATTGGTGGCGCACGCCTTAAATACATATTTGTCAAATGGTAACAAGACTGCGCAACTCTGCGAGCGTCAAGAGCATGAAAAGCGAGTATTTTTAGCAGGTGTCAGGTCAGGTACCAGGTCAACTTGAGCAGACAATTAGGCCGATGATTTGGGGAAGAGCATGTGTGAAGAAAAATACATACAAACATATTGTACATACATAAATATATGCGCTTCCGATTTTTTGATAGAAGGCAAAAAGTAATGAAAAAGATTTTTTTAATAAAATGCAATTAACGGCCCGTGGAAAACCTTCTGAAAATTTCATTAAATTTTAAGTCATACTATTTGAGTGACAAGATCAGGACTTACAGCACAAAATGGAGCAGAAGCTCGGCCAAACATCAAACGCGACAATCCACTCTATGCAAATAATAAAAATAAAAAATTGAAAATGTTATAGGTGTGCAACTAAGTTCTCGCTGTTTTTTTGATGAAAATACAACTTTATTCTGAAAAAATGGTTACAAGTGAATCATTGGAAGTATTGCCAATCGCTGGCTACTAATTACTTTTTCCCATCTTTCTGGTAGATCTCGTATCACGTCGCGGTAAAACAGTTCATCTTTTGAGGCTATCCACGGATCAAGCCATTTTTTGATGTCTTCATATGAATGGAACTGCTGCTCAGTTAGACCATGCGTCATCGATCGAATCGGACGGCGCAATAGATGGAGAATATGGCGGGTGGGGTAGAATTTCCCATTTTAGTCTTTACAGGTAGGTTTTAACGGGTTTGGCATCGTAAGGCCGAGCGTTGTCATGCTGTAGAATCACTTTTTCATGCCTCTCCGCGTATTGCGGCCGCTTCTCGCGCAGTGCTCGGCTCAATCGGATCAACTGAAGTCGATACCAATCTTCAGTGATGGTTCCGCTTGGATTTAACAGTTCATAATAAATAACACCAACTTGGTCCCGCCAAATACATAGCATAACCTTCGCAGGGTGAATATTCGGCCGAGGCGTCAACGTAGAAGCAAGACCGGGAAATGCCCATGACTTTCTTTTCTTTGGATTGCCGTTAAGGAATCCATTTTTCATCACCCGTCACGATGCGATGAATAAACACCTTCCTTTTTTTGCCGCTGGAGCAGTTGTTCACAGGCGAGAAAACGATGCTAACATCCCTTGGTTTTAACTTATAAGGAACCCAAGTCCCCTGTATCTGAATCATTCCCAAAGCATGCAATCGCTTGGAAATGGATTGGCGGGTAATTCCTAATACTGAAGCAAGCTCTTCTTGCATTTGACACGGATCCTCATTGAGCAGTGCCTCCAATTCAGTGTCTTCGACAATTTTTGGGCTTCCTTCACGTGGACGGTGGTCAACATTAAAATCACTGTCTTTGAAGCGACGGAACCAATCAGAACACACTGTTTCTCTTAAAGTAGCATCTCCACAAACTTTTTGTAGCTCTCGATGCGCTTTAGCTGCCGTTTTTTTGGAATGGAAGAGGAAAATCAAAACTTCCCGCAAATGACGATTATTCGGCACATAATCAGACATTTTCGCAAAACCAAAACCATATGATACCAAAACTAAATCACTAATGTGTCGAAGCAGTTTGTTTACCATATGTCTAAGGTTGGTTTATGACATTTAGGTTACGTTAAAATCGACTAGCGCACACTGCTTTTTATTAACAAACAGTGGGGACTTAGTTGCGCACCAATATAAAAAAACAAAAAAAGTTTAATTATTATTATTAATTATTGCTGTAGGAAATGCAACAGTATTTAATGCGGCCATTTTTAGATGCTCTGACCCCCATTTGCTCGCGTTTGCTCATTTGCTCGCGTTTGCTCACAATGGATAAAAAGAATTCGACGAGACTTTCACTGATGGGTAGAGAATTTTCCTTAGGAGGTTATAGGCTGCTTTTTGAACTGGAAATATTGTTTTCTAAATGTGAACGGGAGCTTCGAAAAAGTTCAAAAAATCTATTTATGATGTGTTTAAACTCATTTCCAAAACATTTATAGAAAAACCACTCGGTGAAAACCACTGCAATTCTGCAGAGCTACATTTCTCACTTGTTTGATTTTCGAAGTTAAAGGCATTCGTGTGGGTTTTTACACAAAATTTTTTGTAAACTTTCCTAATAACTTTCGGTAATCCCCCTGTAAGTCTGTCTGAGTCATTACTCATTTCGCAATGATGACGCACAAGCATGCAAAGGTATATCTTGCATTGGAAATATTTCAGAAACTGTATAGCAGATGGTCAGTAATAAAAAATTGCATTCATTTCTCAAAAAAAAGCGTTAAAAATATTCATAGATTTTTGTTTAATCTTTTTGTAAATACATATTTTTCGGCAGCGCTAATGCTTGTAATCCTCTTTAGAATTTTCTAAGTCCATCATCAAATTCCAATTAATCTTTTTTGTGCTAAAAAAGTTGAAAGTCTTTGTAGCTTATGTGCTTATAAATGCACATACGGCTCTCTTCATTTATACATGTACATCTACATTAGGGTGCACCACTCGGAGACCAAAAAAAAATCGCTACTATTTTTTCTATTGGTATTGTAAAACTTATTATATTTTAAGACTTTCGCGAAAATATTTGGGAAAAGTATTAAGATTTACCTGAACTGCACCGATTTCAAAGTACCTCCAAAAATCGAGTTTTTTTATAAATAAAATAAGTTTCAAAACATATTTTCTTCAAATGTTTGTATAGTTTAAGCTAAAAATTATTAATATTTGTGATTTTTTGTTTGGAACGTCAATGGGGTAATTTTCTTATATATGAAAAGTGATGAAAAAATACCTTTGCAGTGGTGCCTTGGAAGTCTAAATGGATTACGATTTGGCTGAGTTATTCAAGTTTTCCTCAAACCTATCATCAAACAATTAAAAAAAACTTTTATAGCATAGTAAGTATAGTTTAATCTTAACATCCGCGCTGTTAGTTCTGCCTTCTCCAAAGTGGATAAAGAGGCAAAGGGAATGGGTTTGGTGGTGAACGAGGACAAAACGAAGTACCTCCTGTCATCAAACAAACAGTCGGCGCACTCGCGTATCGGCACCCACATCGCTCTTGGCAGTTATAATTTCGAGGTTGTAAAAGACTTCGTGTATTTAGGAAGCTGGATTAACACCGAAAACAATGTCAGCTTTGAAATCCAACGTAGAATCTCTCTTGCCAACAAGTGCTACTTTGGACTAAGTAGGCAACTGAGCAGTAAAGTCCTCTCTCGACGAACAAAACTAACACTCTACAAGACTCTCATCATGGCCGTCCTAACGTATGGCGCAGAAGCTTGGACGATGACAACATCCGATGAAGCGACGCTTGGAGTGTTCGAGAGAAAGATTCTGCGTAAGATTTTTGGACCTTTGCTTGGCAACGGCGAAAATCACAGACGATGGAACGATAAGCTGTATGAGCTTTACGACGACATAGACGTAGCGCAGCGAATAAAGATCCAGCGGCTACGTTGGCTGGGTCATGTTGTCCGAATGGATACAAACGCTCCGGCTCCGCACTTGGTGTGCCCAATTGGCGCCGGTTAGCTCGAGAAAGAAACGACTGGCGGGCTTTGTTAAGCTCGGCCAAAATCGCGTAAGCGGTTATGGCGCCAATTAAGAAGAAAAAGAAGTATAGTTTAAGTATAAACCATTACCGTTAAGCACCGAGTGTTTTTTTAGCCGTATGAAAGCTGTCGATATCGATAACTATGGTTTGACAGCTGAAAATGGCAAACTTGATGGATATTTCTTTTCAGTAAGACTTGACAAGTCATCATGAATAGTTTAACGTCAGAACAACGTTTCTAAATTGTGGAAATTTACTTCGAAAAAAAAAATTCTGTTCATTTCGCGCTGAAGAAGACGCGGTAATAACAATTCGTCTTCGTTCTCGGCCAACAAGTTATCCTTCGCCTGCATGGAAAATTTTACTTAAGGATCCTGGCCTGCGTGCCTATAAGCTCGTAGAAGAATTGAATCCAAATGACCATTCCTTGTGTCGCACTTTACTGATTTTAACAAAAAAATTAAATTTTTCCCAAAAAATATTTCTTTTCAAATTTATATTTTATACTTAAAAAAGTAAAAACAAATTTTTCTTAAATGTTGATGGTGTTTTTGAAAAATGCCACACCAAAAAGAATTTTTTCTTGCAAGAAATAAGAAATTCAAGTTTTTTTCGTACAAATTTTTAACAAAAATATTTTTTCTTCTATTTTTTTAAAACTTATGTTTTACTCTTAAAAATTAAATACACGTTTGCCTTAAATATTCTTATCGCTTTTCGTATCGTTTTTCAAAAACTTCCAAAAAAACAAAAATCGTTCACATTTTGAACAAAAAATTAATTGTGTTTTCGTAGAAATTTTTAACAAAAAATTAAATTAAAAATAACATTTTGTTTTAACTCATGTTTTGTTCTACAAAATTAAACACACTTTTTTTAACGTCTTATCCTTTTTCGTAGTAAAAATCATTTTTCAAAAATTTCCAAAAAAAAATTTCGGATATACTTTTTAACAAAAAAGAAATTTTTTTCCCCAAGAATTAAAAGCAAAAATATAATTAAAAGAAAACATAAATGTTTTTAAGAAGTATATTTTATCCTTAAAAAATTCAACCCAAAATTTTCTTAAATGTTGATGGTGTTTTAGAAAAATGCAAAACAAAAACAAATATTCCAAAAAGAAATTCTTCGCAAAAATTAGTGTGTTGAAAAATGGTGTTTTTGAAAAATGGAAAACAAAAACAAATATTCCAAAAAGAAATTTTTCTTACAAGAAATAAGAAATTAAATGTTTTTTGTACAAATTTTAACAAAAAATTTAATTTTTTATTTTTTTAGAACTATTGTTTTATTCTAAAAAATTAAACACGCATTTTTCTTAAATGTTTTTATCGCTTTTCGTAGTAAATATCGTTTTCAAAAATTTCCAAAACAAAATTTATGCATATTTTTTAACAAAAAAGGAAAATATTTTTCCCCAAGAATTAAAAAAAATGATATTATATGATTAAAAAAATGTTGATACAAAAATAAAATACAAATTTTGATGCTTTAGATTTATTATTCTGATTTATTGGAAAAATTGGACTGATCGAATGGACCATATAACTCGTAGCCGCGGCGGTCATATGCCGGTTATTACATTCAAAAAATAAATGCCAAAAAATTATCCACCAGATTAGAATAACGAAAGCTTCATTCCAACAATATTTCGATTTTATATTATCATTTTAAGCTCTGAAGCTGTTAAAAAATACCCGATAGTTTACTTCTAGTCTTAATCTAGTCTAATTTAATTTTTAGATTTACAAAGATTACATAAATAAGTTTTGATTCAGTTGATAAAGTTTTTAAACATTTTCAACTTTTGTGATTTTTTGGAAAAAATATTTTTAAAAATTGTTCTTATTTATTTTTGTAGGAATTTTCAATCAACCAAATCGATCGATTAGTTTTAGATTTACTAAGAATAAATAAATAAATTATGATTCCGTTGATACATTTTTTAAAAATTTTCTCCTATTAAGCCCATTTTTTAATCATTTGAAGTGATTTTTTGAAAAAATTTTATTTTAAATCTATTCGTATTCATTTATGTAGGTATTTTCAAATCGATCAAACTCACGCAATCCTTAATATTTTCCGAAATATTTTAGGGACATTTTGAAAATATAATAATTTGATAGCTCCGTTGCAACGGTTTTTTGTTAGACCACCCTAATAGACACACTCGTACATGTGGACACATAAAATCTCTTCCATTTCTCAAAAAGCCAAAAAATATTAATTACTCAAGAAATCAAGAAATTTTAATCGCTTTGTAAACACGCATCCTTTTTGACATTTTTCAACAGCTTCCATAGTTGTAATCCTTTGCAAGTCCAGCGGATTACAACACCCTCCCTTCTAGTCATTGAATTGTGACCAGTCAAACCAGTCTGGCAGATAGCAGAGAAATCCTTTGACTTGCGACCGCCAAACAATCAGCATTGCTCACTTTCAGCCATCAGGAGCAGCAACGGCAACAACAGCATTCCTTTTTTATTCACTTACCTTTCCATTTACTTTCTTTTTACTTACCAAACAAGCACATGCATGTAGCCCTTTTTATAAATTAACTTGACCATTTTGTCCAGCTGCAGTCGGTAGGTTGCTCGCTCCTCTCAATGTTTACCGTCATAAAGTCTAAAATCCTCCTCACTTTTGACAGCCCTCAACCAACGAACATATGCCAATTAATGACTTCAGCCCTTTTTCTCTTTTTCTCTATTTGGCTTTCACTCCTTTCTACTTATTTCCATATATTCTAAAAGCACTGATATTACGCACTCTACTCCATCCCCATCTTTCGCGCTTTTTATGTTTTTCATAATTAACTTTTCTTTTCGAACTCCTTCCATCCCTTTATTTGCGCCACAATGTCCAGTCGTTATCCTTTTGTTTCAAGCCATCCACCCCTTAGTGTAATGTGCTTAAGGAAATCCTTTTCTTAAATGGATTCTTGAAATTATTATTTTTTTCTCAGCCGCGCTGGCCTTTGAAAAATGATTATGTTCCTATTGTCGCAGATCTACTGTTATGATTCAATTAACGGCAGACAAGTTGACCAAGGTTGTGCAATAAGATTTATGCATGTAACTTTTGGAGCCGCTTTTTTTTGCTGCCAGTTTTCCGCATCCTTTTTTCATTTTACTTTTCCAGTTTGCTTTAAGTCTTCTCTGACTACAAGAAATTATTAGTGCCTGACGGCTCTCACACTCATTTACTGAGTTGTCATAAATTAAAATATGTATTTTTAAGTTATGACGAAGTTACTGCCAACTTTAACGGTTTATTTTGGTAATCTTGACTAATGGTCATTTGATATTTTTTTGTAGGTTGAGCAGTTGCCGAAAAGATATGGGAAAACAACGAAAGGTTGAAACCAAAAATATATTCAGTCAAATTTTGTAAGGAAATTAGTTTTCCGCTGAGAAATACTTACAAAATGCATCTGTATACTTACATCGATCCTTTGGTTTAAGAATGTCGTAACACAAAAAAAAAAAAAATTAGTAATTTCTACAAACAAATCCAAATAATAATTTAATCTATTTATATATATAAAAATTAAGCCGAAAAAAAGTGTGCATTTGTCCGGAGTAATCTCAGCAACGCGTGTAAGGAAAACAATGAAAGCTTCACAAATTGTTGGTGTTGCTTTGGCAAAGGTTTCTGTGAAGCTTGGTTGAAATCCGATAACGCGTGTGTGTGCGGTGCGTCGGTTAAGTGAGTGTGTTTTTGCTATTTGCCGCACCTTTTTTTTTTGTACCGCACATAGCATTCATTAGAATTGAATACATTTTGGTCGTGTGTGTCTGAGCCGATTATTATGAAATTTGGTATATATATATATTTTTCCACGGTGAAGGTTAGTATAATATGCTTATTGATTCCACTCGCCACCAGGTGGCACTGCCGAAGGCCAAAACGAGGACCCGGGTAACCCTAGGATGTGTTTTTACATTGTGGGTATCAAATCGAAGCTACTGATGAGTGCTTTAATACAGAGTATTTTTTAGATCTCTGAGTACCAGGGTCTCGAGATATAGCCGAAAAGGTTGACCAAGGTACCCTTGGATGTGTTTGTACAATTTGGGTATCAGATGGAAGCTGTTGATGAAAGCTTTTAAGTGAAGTAATTTTTACTGCCCGTTTCCGGGATAAAGAAAGGAGATGGAGCTGGAGATGGAAGAGGAAAAGGAATAGCTACAGGAAGAGGAAGAGGAAGACCACTTATTATAATAAATTAAAAAGAAAATTTAAAATTTATTATATAAACGTTAATCTGAAGTTAGTTATAGTGAAAAAATCATTGTATCATTGCTGGCGTGATTGATGATCGTTTCCTTAATTTTTTGCAGAAAGGTTATGTTAATATGAGATATTACCTATATCATTCATATATTTACGTATTACCTGTGTACTCACAAATATACGGTTGAAGCAAATATATGTCAGTTTTTTTACTTCGCCTGGAAAAGTTTATATAAATTTAAGAAGAGTAAATAGAACTTATTTTATATCAGACTTCACGGAAAAAAGTCATTTGCACCTGAACACATAGCTGGGTTAAAGCGGGGGAATAGAACAGTTCTCTTCTCCTTCTCCGCTTTTTCGCACACGTAATTGTATGGGATGAGTGCACGATGGCACATAAAAAGTCACTGGAAGCGCTTGATAGGACATTACGAGATTTACGTAGTAAAAATGAAATGTTTGGTCGTGCCTTAGTGCTGCTGGCAGGTGATTTTAGACAAACACTGCCTGTTATTCCTCGAGCAACTGTAGCAGATGAATTGGCTGCATGTTTGAAATCATCATATTTGTGGAGACATGTTCAAACACTCAAACTAACTACAAATGTACGTGTTCTAATGCAAAATGATCCATCAGCTGTTGAATTTTCACAGCAATTATTGGATATTGGAAATCGCAAAGTTCCTGTCGATAATTTAACTAGCTTAATAACTTTACAACCAAACTTTTGTCAAATATTGTAAGTCAATTCAGTTAATTCAAAGTATTTTCCCAAATTTGCTTCAAAATTAGAAAAATCATGATTGGCTTAGTGAACGAGCCATCGTGGCTGGCAAAAATAAAGATGTGAAGGAAATGAATGCAAAATGGCTAACATACCAAGTTCAGAACAAACATATTGATCCGTGGACACTATTACAAATCAAGATGATATTGTAAATTATCCCACTGAATTTTTAAATTCCTTTGATTTACCTGGATTACCGCCACATATGCTAAACTTGAAAATAGGAGCACCGATTATTATGTTGAGAAACATAAATCAACCACGACTATGTAATGGCACTCGATTAACAGTTAAGAGATTGATGAATAACGTCATTGAAGCAACAATTTTGAATTGAAAATACTCTGGTGAAGACGTTTTAATACCGCGAATATCAATGATACCATCGGATATGCCGTTTGAATTCAAACGTCTTCAATTTCCTGTTCGCCTTGCATTCGCGATTACTATTAAAAAGTCACAAGGCCAAACTTTATCAATTTGTGGTATTGATTTAGAATACCCATTTTTTTTTCTTGGCCAACTTTATGTTTCATGCTCAAGAGTTGGTAAGCCATCGGTATTGTTCATTTATTCAACAACGCATGGAAAAACGAAGAATATTGTATACCAAAGAGCATTACAATAAAAAGGTAATAAAGTAAATCACATCAAACGTTTTTTAATTGCTACTATATTACTATTTAAAACTTCTTTCATTACTATTCATGCGCGAGAATTTTTATAAAAAACACACAGTATTTTTCGGCTTAATTTAATTAATTAATCTAGATTTTTTTAAAGACGACCAGCGGAACGGGCGGGTTTTCGCTAGTTTACTATAATCCAAACCGTTTTTTAATAAATATTTTTTATTTTTATTTGTTTGTAGAAAGATAAGAATTTAATGGTAATTCTCAAAGCGTTTCCGGCAAATATTGAGTAAAAAATAAAAGAATTAACCAATGAAAAATACCCTACATCTGCTTACTAATGTACGTATTCCTTTGCTTGGACAGTAATTAGCACTGATTTTTCACTAGTTCGCTGCACGTATTTGAGTATAAAAGTTGTGGGAATTCAAGCATGAAACTTTCAGGACTACTGAGCGTAGTCCCCGTGCCTTCAAAAATGTCAAAAAAAAATTTCTAAAATATTTTTTTGCAAAAATTAAAAAAAATAATATTTTTGCAAAAATTAAAAAAAATAATATTTTTAAACAAAATGTTTTAAAAACAATTTTTAGCAAAAAAAATTAAGTTATTTCTGAAAAAAAAATTTTTTTTAAGTATATTTGATGTTAAAAAATTAAGCCCAAATTTTTATTACAAGTTGTTAATATTTTTCAAAAAAAATTTCAAAAATCTTTTCGTACAAATTTTTAACAAAAAAATTACATTTTTTCCTAAAAAATTTTTTTTTAAACTTACGTTTACTGAGTAATGGAACACGGGCCGCACAAACCGATTATTGAAACTAAACAGGAAAAACATGAGAAATCTTCTCGGGATCCTAAAAGGGCATTGTCTGATTGGCAGGCATGCCAGTAGACTGGGAGCGCCCTATAACGACTATTGCAGAAGCTGTAACGACATTGAAGAAGAAGAGACTATAGAACACTTTCTATGCGGGTGCACGGCTCTGGATAGAAGAAGGTTCAATATTTTAGGAAAAAGTTCCCTGAATAACTTGGCAGAAGTAGCCAATATAAAAATAACAAGTCTGGTTAGATATATCAAAGCCACAGGTTGGTTCAATGAGGACGATGGAGAGTGAGGAGAGGGGGCAGCCCCGGTGGTATCACAATGGGTCTACAGCAGGCCTAGGTGTGTCAAACGACAACCACTATACCTAACTACCTACGTTTACTGAGTAGTAGAAACAAAATTTGAAGAATGGCGCTTTTCAAAAATGACAAAAAACAAATTCCCAAAAAAAAGTTTTGCAAAAATTTTTAACAAATAATATTTTCAAACAAAGTTTGGGTAAAAATTATATTTTATACTAAAAAATTAAACACAAATTTATCTACAAAAAAATAAATTTTTTATTAACAAAATATTATTTAAGATTTATATTTTATCCTTAAAAAAGTAAACAATTTTTTTTTTAATGTTGCTGGTGTTTTTCAAACAATGAAAAAAATTTCGTAGAAATTTTTAACAAAAAATGAAATTTTTTTCCAAAAATCTCCAAAAAAAAAATTTCACTTTTTCCAAAAAAAAATGTTTAAAACTTAAGTTTTATTCTAAAACTTAAGCTCAAATTTTTCTTAAATGTTCTTATCGTTTTTCATAATAAATATCGCTTTTCAAAAAATTCCAAAAAAAAACTTTCGTACAAATATTTTAACAAAAAAACAAATGTTTATTTCATCCTAAAACTTAAACACAAATTTTTCTAAAAAAAATTTTTTAACAACAAAATTTAATTTTCCTTAAAAAAAATTCTTTCAAATTCAAATTTTAACAAAATTAACACAAACTTTCCTTAAATGTTAATGCTCTTTTTCAAAAATTACAAAAAAAAATTCTTATAAATTTTTAGCAAAAAATAAATTTGTTTTGAGAATGTTTTTTTTTAACTTACATATGTTCTAAATAATTAAACACATATTTTTCTTAAATATTCTTATCGTTTTTCGTAGTAAATATCGCTTTTCAAAAATTAAAAAAAAAAAATGATGTACAAATTTAACAAAAAGGAAAAAATTTTTTCCTAAAATTTTGGACAAACAAATAAACCATTTTTTTCAAAATTTTGCACAAAAAAAAACAATTTTTTTCAAACTTTCAAACTTGAAACTTAGTTTATAAAACATTAAAAAAATGTCTTAAGCTTTCAACAAAAAGTCAAACTTTTTAGCTCAGATTAATTATTTAGAAAATATTTCTAATTAAAAAAAATTTAGATTATTGGTTCCATGCGTTGAGTCCTTTAAGGGTTTCGATATGCTCAACCAAAGCCATCGTTCTGCCAAGGAATTTCCCACACGCTACACCTGGAACACACACAAAAAATTCTGATGACACACAAACAGCCGCATCTTAATTCAGCCTTTCTTCTTTTGCTCATAAAATGAAAAGAGATGTAATTTTGAATTAATATTTTTTTCATAACATTCCCGTGGTAGTAAATTTTTTTGCTTTTGGAAAAACAGTTTTTAACGTATTTTTCGCTAGTACGTTTATGTGGTTAGTGCAAGGCGCATACCAAGTAGATAATTGCTTGAGAAAAAAGATTTTTATCTGTATTACATTAAATCTACACATGTGAACAAAAAAAGACAAACAATAAGAAAAAAAAAACGAAAACTTAAAAAATGCAAGCAAAGCCAGCCAGTCATTTCAGAGAAAGAAGCCACACAACCACCGGTGGACTAGGGAAGAGTGGAGTATAAAATATACGTTACACTTTTTATACGTTGAATCAAGTTTAAAGTACCTATGTATGTAAGTATGTATGAACGTATTTGTATGTAGATATATTTGTAATTGAAGCGCATAATGAGGCACTCAACCAGCAAGTAATCGAGGTGCTGGTATTAGCGTTGGTGGTGGTGGTGGCAAGTGCACACACTGGCCTTTAACGCATTTGCGAGCGGAAGATGGTCAAGTGCAAGCGCTTGCAACTCATCACTACGCCGAAGAGTGTGTGACAAACTCGTAGACGGACAAACAAAAAAAATATCAGAATGGCAGGGAAGCCACTACATAGCGTGTGAATGACATTGCACAAAATGCGAAATAATTTTTTTTTATTTTTTTTTAATTTTGTTTTTATTTTGCTAGAATTTCTGCACTGCCGCTCCACTCGACTCTGTCAGTTGTGAAGGTGCGATTTCGCTTTTTGAAAATTTCAGTTTATGTGATTTTGTGCCTATTTAGCTTCTGGTTCTTTGTTATTTATTTTACATGCATTTTCTTATTCCCCTTCTGGGCAGCGCGACTTTTGCCACAGGTGAGTGCGCAATCGAGTGACAGCAACAGGTAGCTGCTACGGTAGCACAGCACTGAAATGAGGGGTAATACGCATCCATGTGCGCATTCGTACTTAGGAGTGAGAGCAGAGGAGGACAGGGATACTACAATGAGAGTGTACGTTGAATATTTCCATAAAAGTAGTCAATATGTGTTAGTAGTTACAGTGTACGTTTATCGGTACAGTTGCTCAGCAAATGCGGGTGTCAATGCTTTTGTATGAGCCGTTAATTGGGCTATGAAACCGGAAATTGCAGCACTAGTTTCCCATGGGAATTTTTACTTTCCTTCATGTTCGACTTAGTTCACACGGATATTGTGAAAATTGCAGGCTTCTAATATACTTAGTATAGCTTCTGCGAGGAACTCTCCATGAAGCTTAAATTTAAGAATACAGTTCAGTGTAGTCTTCACCAGGCAAAGTCAATTGCTTGCTGACCCTTTAACACCTCAGTTCCCAGCAGTGTTGGACAGCGACGATATTTGAAGCAGTTAGTATCCCATATTAAAAATAATCACCAGTAACGGATTTTTAAAAGTAAGCACACTGGGCACAGAAAAGTGATCAAAGGTACTCAGTACTACAGAGATTAAAATGAAAATAGTACTCATTATGAACTCACATTAACTTCTTCTTAATTCACCCGGTAACCGCTTACGCGATTTTGGCCGAGTTTAACAAAGTGCGCCAGTCATTTCTTTCTCGTATTAACTACCAACTTAAAATCGCCAAATGGGATTGGTGAATCGAATACATAGTCTATTACTTTATAATGTCCCTGAGTATTAAAACGAAACCAGTATACAAATTTTCTTTACTCTACTTTCATTTCAAATTGAAAACCTTGAACCATTCAACATCAGCTCTTTTTAAAAAATAAAACACTGGGCGATTAGAAATAAAATAGCCGAAATTATTAAAAATTATCAAAAGTACTCGACACTTTCCATTATTAGTTTCCAGTATCACCCACAGATGGCGAGAGTTTCTGGAAATTTGTCTTTAATCCAAAGAGATTGTGTTGGGTCTTTTGTCAAGAGCTTGAGAACTTATGATAATACAAAACAGAAATTTTGTTGGAATGAAGTTTTTTTTTAATTATAATCTGGTAGATAATTTCATGGCATTTATTCCTTGAATATGGTTTCCGGCATATGAGTGCCGTGGCTACGAGTTACATGGTCCATTCGATCGGTCCAAATTGTGACCGCTTCTTTCAATAAATCTGGCCGTATAGCGTCTGTGGTTGTTTAATATTGCATTAAATCTATGGATCATTCGATCAGTCCAAATTTTGACTACTCCAATAAATCTGGCCGTATGGCGTCAGTGGTGGCCTGAATATTTCATTAAATCGATTGTTAAGCGCGCTGTATGGCAAGTTGCGCCGTCTTGTTGAAACCAAAGTTCGTCGATGTTTAGTTGATTAATTTGTGGAAACAGAAATTCAGTCAGCTTGGCTCGATAGCGCTCGCCGTTCATCGTAACACCAGCTCCATCCTCATTTCGGCTGAAATAAGAACCGATGGTGCCGCAAGTTCTCTATGAACAACGCGAACACATTTAATTTTTCCAAAGTAAATTTTCACAATTTGGAAACGTTGTTCTGCCGTGAAACGATTCATGATTTATATCGGAAGATTTATATTTTTTGTAAATGTCAATCAACGATTATTGAACAATACTACAGTGAGTTATTGGACCGCTTTCATAAAAAATTGAAGAAGACATAGCCGCATTTGGCAAAAAAGAAGGTGGTATTTCACCACGAGAACGCACCTGCACATTCATGCGGAGTTGTCGCCGCCAAACTGCAAGAATTGCGTTATGAATTGCTGCCGCACCCCGGTATTCACACGACCTGGCTCACTGCGACTTTTTCTTGTTCCCTAACATGAAGAAATGGCTCACGGGGGAAAAAATGTAGTTCAAACGGGGAAGTCAGCGCCGAGGCGTATTTTGGAGAGTTCGACAAATCCTATTTTCTGGAGGAGTTATAAAATAGCGGCCGCCGAAGCCGAATGGGTTGGAGCGTGACTACCATTCGGAGTTCAGAGAGAACGTAGGGTCGAGTCTCGGTGAAAGATCAATATGAAGAGGGGGAGGAGCTCGGCCAAACACCCATTAAGAGTGTACGCACCAATTATATATATATATATACATATACATATAATGGCCGGAGCGTTGGGAGAAGTGCATCTTTCTAAAAGGGGACTATGTTGAAAACAAAAACAAAATTTGGAAAAAATGGTGTCTTCATTTTTAACACGCGTATTTATTGAACCCTCCCTCGTACAAACAAAGAAGCAATGGAGCGTAAAAGTCAAAATAGAGATAGTCATCACTTAGAATCATTTTTTTATATTAGTAGAAAATTTTTAAAATTTGGTTTTATTAAATAAATGGGTGAATATTTTTGCGCCACCTTGTATAAGGTTCTATGTAAAAAACAACGGGAAACATTTTTGCAGAACATTTAAACCTCCTAACTGCACAATATATATATATATATATATTTTTTTTTTTGTGTTTTGTGGAAAAGGGCCAAAAGTACCCATAACAGCGCAAAATGTACTACAAAAACAGTTACAATACAATTCTACTGCAAGTCTCAGAATACACCAAAGCTCAAAATTCAACTAAAACACCAGAAATAAGTCTAATAATAAGTCTGTAGCTTTCAGCGCTTTATTCAGCTGACAAATCTTATAAGGGATGTAGCGCGTGGTATGGCGTTCTGACTTAAAAGTCGATTATTTTCCCTTTACAATATCCAAAATAAAATCAATCTTTCTACACAAAATTTGTATCTATTTTCTCAGCCTCAGATAAAAATCTTTGTAGCTCACACTCAACTTGAGTAACACCGTAACACTTTCAGTCAATAGCCTCTCACACACAGCGCAAATCCATTGCAATTCCTTTCAATTTATTTTTTCCTCTTCACCGATTTGCAAACAGCATAATTTGCAAAATGCTTTATCAGCGTTGCATCCGCTGCCTTTTATTGACAGCTACATAAATTGACATTTATTGAAATGTACAGTAGATCATCTTAGATGCTGACAAATTTATGCAGCTTGCAAGCAAGTAACGGAACTCTAGAAAATTTGCAGTGCAACCATATGAAAAAGGGTTGGCTGTGTAAGAAACAATCGAAATGTTTTAGCTACATTGCAAGCGCCCTTTTTTAACCCTTTATTTGGGTGTTCGCAGCAGCCGACACTAAGATGTTGTATTTGATATTGTAATAATAGACAATTTTGATGATAGCAGCTACAACTGTCAAAGTGCATTTTGTTTGATGAGCGTTCAAAGCAGATTTGCATGCATTTTGTGCGATGTGAATTGTTTTTTTTTATTTGTGTTTGATGTAACATTTGTTAAGGGTGCAGAGTTGCCAAGTGAAATATCCTTGAAAATTACTTTTCACATATTTTTGAGCATTCATTCTGAGTCGAGTAATTAAATTTACTACCATCTTTCGTTTTCGAAAATTCAACCAATAACAATTAGCATTGTATTTTTTATTTTTATCTTTGTCTCCTTATCTGTATCTCTATCCTCTATGTCCTTCACTCTATCTCTATCTTCGTCTGTATTTCTATTGTGTAATTTATCTTTACGGCCGCCGTAGCCGAATGGGTTGGTGCGTGACTCCCATTCGGAATTCAGAGAGAACGTAGGGTCGAGTCTCGGTGAAAGATCAAAATGAAGAGGAGGTAGAGCTCAGCCAAATACCCAAAAAGGTTGTACGCGCTAATTATTTATACAATATATATATATATATATAAGGATAAGGATAAGGACAAGGATAAGGATAAGGATAAAGATAGATAAAGATTAGGTTAAATAAAGATAAATTATCCTTATCCTTAACCTTATCCTTATCTTTATCTTTATCTGCGAATCTGGCTCTTTTCTTGCACGAAGGAACACATCTATATATTTGAAAAGCAAAACTATTACATAAAAAATTAATTAATTATTAAATATAATATTTTTTGTTAATAGCACTGTGGCAACTCTAGCTACTTTGTTTTATGCATATTTATATATGCCCATGCATTTTTTTTTGCATATAAATGATCTGCAGCGAATGCGACTTCCTATTAAAATATCTTCGCTGAGCAACCCCAACGGGATAGCAGAGAGATCGAGGGAGAGTGCGAAAGATAGTGAAGAAGCTAACAGTTCTTTACATGCTGTATGCGCCACATTTATTGCCCATACATAATCCTGTTAATGGCATTATTGCGGATTGCCGCACACACACACACTCAAACAACAAATAGAATATGAAATTATGCTTAGGAGTGTTTGGCCAGAACGTTTAGCATATCTTACAAGGCAAATCTTCACAGCTAAGTACAAACAAGCATAGCTACGTTAAAGTAGAGAGAGGAGCTCGCTGCTGCGCTCATATCATCACTAGCCGATCAATGTTGTAAATTTTGGTTTCCAATTTTTTCTCATTCAAATCCCCTTTTATCGCTTTAATGGACTTACAAATTTTATGAGCGCCAGCATTTCATCTATCCGCTTGTTTTTTTACATATGGCGCTTACGTACACTCATTTTCATATATTTAGCTGTGAGGGTTGCATTGTGAGGCAGCATTTTTGTATTTTCCAAGTTGCCTTCCCTTCACTGTCATTTCAAAACAAAATTTACTTTTTGAGACTTTTTATTAGTTAATACTAATTTATGTCTTTTCAATCCGAGTAAACGTAGACATGCATTGTTTTTGCAGCGCAACGAATCCATCATTCATTCATTTGACATTCACGATTTCGCAGATCCAAATTTTTCAAATTTTAACTACTTTTGCGCCTTTGTTTAGCTCTTTTATTTAAATCGTAAAAAAGGCAACAAACAAACTTTTTACGAGTAGTAACGGTTAACTGACTGCAGTATATCCTGCATAACAAGTTGGCTTCCATGCACAGTTATAGAGGTTGGTAAGCGAAATTACTTTTGTGGTTTCAGCGTTTAATGTTTTTTGAGTGACTTGAGTTTCACGATAAGCTGCTTATTATTAGTATTTTTTTTTTTAATTTTAAAACACAGATACAGCTATATATGTGTATGTATGCATGTGTGCATGTGTGCATGTGTGCCTTGTAAGTGTAGCGGAAATTTGCGGTTTATCCTTTCAATAAAAGTATCACATTACTAATTGCAGTTTGATGGTCTTGTGTGAAAAGGTTTCTTATAAACTCCAACAAAGCGAAGAATTTAACGTCCAGGGAGCACAGCTGTTACGATAACTCCATCGACATTTTTTTTATCGGAGGAAAAGATTTACTTTCATACTCCATAAAGCTGATGTTGGAATAAATAGAAAATAAAGTGGAAAAGAACCTAGTAGAGAACTAAACCTATTGATCTTCTTTTAATTTTCCACTCCTTCTTCTAAACTAAGCTTGAAACCTTTTCTGATTCGGTGCATTATACACGCGTCCAATTCCCCACGCCATTTTCCCAAATGGTTCGTACAAAATGTCCTCCGCCGTTTTATTTATCTGTAGGATGTAGTTCTGGCTTCCATCTGCGTTCACTGATTTAGCCACTTTCAACACCCTCCAGTGGTCGGTAAGTACATCTTTATTCTGCATCAATATTTCAGGTACGGTCTCAAAATTTAATTTTCAATTTTTATGGACAAGATTTTGCTGGCGCAGGTCGGTATTAGGGATGTGACCTCGAGTCGAAAAAATCGATCATTTAATAATCGATTTTTTTCGTTTCAAGATAAATCGATTTATAAAAAATCGATTTTTGAGGGAATAATCGATTTTTGTGGATATTTCGATTTTTTAATACGAAAAATGCATATTTGATATATAAGTATGAAAAAATATCTAAAAGGACGACTTTAAGATTATAAATACATATTCAAATTAATGATACATATATACATTTTTTAGTACTCTTAAATATTTTATTGCAGTAAAAATAATACAAAACTATAAGAGTACAAAATATAGCAATATAACAAACAAAACTAAGAAAATAAAAGAAAGCTATCTTCAAGCTTTTAGTTTAAGTAATAAAAAAATTCAATTAAATAATTGCCACAAATGTTTTGTATCAATTAACATTCGACTAGAATCAAAATAAAATTAAACGATTAATTTAAGTATTAAATATAACGAGAATTGTTGGGTATGAAAATTAAAAAAGAAAAGGAAGCTTCCTCCAAACCTCAAATCAAAATTTATCAGAAACTTAAAAAATTATTGCCATAAATCTTCAGTCAAAGAGTTTAAAAATAATAGTTTTGGTAGTCGCTTTCCTAAAATACGGTTTCGAGTTTTTCTGACAATATTCCCAGCCTTCGAAAATAATCTTTCAGCTGGTGCAGAAGTGGCCATCACTGAGAGGTGTTTCAAAGCTAAGTCTGTTAATTTTGGAAAAGTTTCCTCAGAACTTCTCCATACATCGAGAGGGTCTACTTTAAGATTTGATAATGGCGCTGCGATATATAAATCTATCTCTGTATTTTTTGTCATTGACGTATTAGCAGCCATTATTTTGTTATGGTGTACCTGCCATATATCTTGATCGTCGCTGGCAACTTGTGATGAAACAGATGATTCAAAATCGGTCACCAGTATAGTATCATCATTCCTAGTATTTAAACTTAGGCATCGGTTGGTATAATTAATTGTTTTTGACAAAGATAATGGCTCATCTAAATGAATTTTTTTGAATCTAGGATCCAAAAACGTTGCGACTGAGAAAAGGTGAACTTTCTGTATGTTTTCAAATCTTTTTTTTAGTTCTGTTTGCAATGAATATTTGAATTGATTGGCCAAATCACTGGTTATCGGTATAGCGTCTAACAAAGTTCTCAAGCACTTGATAATAGGTATAGCTTTACTAGCTGTCACATATTTTTCAGCGCTCATTTCTTCGGTAACATTGTGAAAAGGCTTTAAAACTTTTCCAATTTCTTTGAGCACAACGATTTCGTTTGCTTGAAGCATTTGGGGTGCATTCGGATGGTTTATTAAAATAGATCCAATTGTGCTGCTCATTAACACAAAACGTTCAATCATAAATAATTGTGAGTTCCATCTTGTAGACACATCTCCGACCAAATGCTTCAATTTTCCTTCAACAACGCTTTCCTGCATTTGCATCTGTCGCAATTCTTCAGCGCCTACACCACTTTGGTGGAACCAAGTTACGATTTTTCGTACTTTATCCAAAAAAAATTTAACATCAGAGGAACTCACAGAATTTTCAACTACTAGATTCAACGTATGTGCTAGGCATCGAATATGTTTTGCTCTGCCGAAAGTAATCTCAATAGCTTTAACCATGTTAGCGCCATTGTCTGTAGTAACACTCACAATTTTGTCATGCGACAAACCCCAATCTTCACAAACATTAAGAACCATCTCCGATAAATATTCGCCTGTATGATTGTCATGAAGCGGTTCACATGCGATATTCACCGATTTCATTTCAAAATTTTCTATAAAGTGAACAGTCACGCCTAAAAAACTTCTTAACTGCATATCCTTCCATTCATCTATTGTAAGATAGACGTTTTTAACAGACCGTAATTTTTGTTTAATAAGGGTCTTTTTTTCGTCATATTTAGTATCAATGAGATCTGTGATAGTTTTACGACATGGAACCTTGTACAAAGGAACGATAGTTTTCATTAGCTTTTTGAATCCTGTTCCTTCCACCATATTGTAAGGAAGACTGTCCCGGCATATCATTTCTGCGATGCTGTTTGTTATTTGTTTATTTTTTTCTCCATCTGAGGCATATGCTGAAATTCTTGAAAAAGCCGCTCCGATAGTTGATCTAGCCCGTTTTGGAGTTAACGACGAAGCCTCAGTGTCTGTCAATGGCGAATGCACCAATGAATCATTATGCCTCAAATTGGTAGTATCCTGGACATCAACTTCATGTGAATTCTGCGGTGATAAAAATAAAAACAAAATATAATTTAAAATATTTTAAATAATAACTATTACATCAAATAATGAGTTTTACCTCGTCAGCTTGTAAGACATCAGAATGTTTTCTTTCCATGTGCTGTTTCAAGTTTGTAGTGTTATTGCATGTTTTTAACTCTTTTGGGCAGTATTTACATTTTGCGGTTGCATTTTCCTTCCTTATTGTAAAATACTTGCGCCAGCAGCTTCTGGGTGTTTTAGCAGCGGAAGACATTTTTATGGTTAAACCAATATTTATTTCGACACTTCAAAGCTTCCAAGAAATAAATAAAGGCAGGATCACAATTCATTACATATTTGTACGTAAAGATGGCACTGATTTTTATCGACTTGTTCACATTAGTTAGCTTACTTATCCATTTTATCATCCGTCGCACAGATGGCACTATTTACAAAAATCGATTTAAAATGTGTAATTCATATAATCTATTTATTAAAAATCGATTTTCGCCTTTAATAAAATCGACTACAAAAAATCGATAATAAGAAAAAAAATCGATTAAAGAAAAAATCGATTATTTTTTAACATCCCTAGTCGGTATTCCAATCAATACAGCCTGAATCACTGTGAGTCATTTGCTATTGCGATAGAAAGTTTTGTGCCGGGTCTTTGTATTTCAATTCCCGTTCACTCTCTCTGGAAAATCGTCAAGTGACTGAAAGAGATTTAGTAGAAGCCCTAGGCATCTCATTGGGCAGTGTAACCAATATTTTGAGTGAAGTATTGGGTTTCAGAAAGCTGTGTGCACAATGGCTGCCGCATTCGCTAACAACGGAACAATTTAGAGCGTTTTCGAAAGGATAAAGTGGATTTTGTGCGTCGATTTATCACTATGGTTGGGACTTGAGTCTATCATCATGACCCTAAATCAAAGCAGGAGGCTAAAGAGTGGTATGAACCTGGCTCTTCGGCTCCGAAACGAGTTCGTTCCCAGAAATTGGCCAAGAAGGTGTTAGCATCAGTTTTTTGGCATGCGAAAGGAATTTTGTTTGTGGATTACTTGCAAACTGGTAAACCAATAAATTATGAATATTGTTGTAACCTTTTAGACCAACTAAAGGAAGAACAAATTCGTGCAAAAGAAAAAAATTATATCTAATCAGCACAATGCACCGTGCCACAACAGGCTTTTGACAATGGCTAAAAGCCATGAATTGAAGTTCGAATTTTTGGAGCATCCACCAAATTTACCAGATTTGGTCCCTTGCCATTTCCATCTGTTTCCATACCTAAAAAAATGCATGCTTGGAAAGCGTTTTTCATCAAATGCTGAGGTCATAGCAACTAAGGAAGCGTATTTTGCAAAAGATGAGATGTGTGAGAAAACTTGGAAGAGTTCGTCAAATGGTCAGCTTTTTTAAGCAAAAATTAAAAGTTAGGTTATTTTAATGTAAACAAAGAAGATAAAAGAAAAGAAAAACTCTATTGAAAGCAAAAATCTAGAATTTCGTCAGCTCAACAGCTGATTGTGTCAAATTCAGTGACAACAGCGAAGCGATCGGCGAAATGAGCAATATTCTCTATATCCTAAATCGTGCAGAAAGAAAACTTTTCGACTCATTTTTAGAATTTAAAGAATTCGTTGCGTGCAAGTATGCAATGTATTATTTGCCGAACGAAATGCGCAAACTTCTATATTTTCTCAGTTGCGTTTTTTCCTGAATATTCCTGAACACCCACAAGAGTCGAATTCCACTTAATAAAAAATACATACACGCCGGTATTCGCGGGAACGAGAAAGCTGACGAACTTGCCAAAGAAGCTTCCAGACAACCGTTACATCTATCCGAACACTTCATCGATAAAGACATTAAGAAGCTCGTAAAAAAATATATTCAGAAATGTTTCGCTAGCGATTGGTGTAGCTATCATCACTGCTACAAAAATTACAACCCTAATGGGGAAACTCCGATATATACATCTAATGTATCATGCGGCAAACTCAAAATATTTGTTCGCCTTAAAATTGGACACACACTCACCACACATGCACACCTTTTAAAAGGCTCCACAAAACAAACCTGCTCCTTTTGCGGCTCTACCGACAACACCGTTCTTCACCTTCTGGACGAATGTGCTGGACTCAAACAAATAAGAACCTCCATTTTTAACAATACCAAACCATCATCCTACCTAAAGCTTCGCGATATCGATAGTATTAACATCATTTATAAATTGATTTATCTGTGTAAGATACCTATGTATTTAACCATTATTTTTTCTTGTAATATATATATCATATTACTTTTAATATATGTATGTAAACAATCCTTGTTGGACATGATACAAATGTTCGTTAGTGAATATACGGGCGTACATCTATGCGCTTAATCGTACATACGATGAGCGTATATATGTTACACACACATGTTAGTACGAATGAACATGAGTACCATCAGTCACGCATTTGCCAATAACTTTAAATATTTTTAAATCCTATTAGACTATTTTTTTCCTTTTAGCAATAAGCCGAAGGCCCTGGTAGCCAGCGCTGTAATATTATAAGTGTAATAATTATTAATTAGTTGTTACTCTTTCTAAATAAATAAAATAAATAAATAAAAAATACATACGTACATGTGTATATACAGTTAGGTTAGGTTAGGTTTAAACGGTTGTCTTGTGGGACACACTCAGGCTCATAGCCCATTGTGATGCCGCCTAAAACCATTGTGCGCTTTTCAAAAATTTTAGAAGATCTCCTATTTCTGCGGAACTGAGATCTTCCAATTCGTTAAAAAATTGTTTGCCTAGAATAGCAAATCTCCGTCTGGATAGAGCAGGACAATGGCACAGAAGGTGCAAGATTGTCTCCTCTTCTTCCTCATCAAGACAACTTCTACAGAAGTTGTGTGCTTGCACACCCATCCTTTGGGCGTGCCTACCTATTAGGCAATGTCCCGTTATGACTGAAATCAGTGTGTTAAGACTGTGTTTATTTTGGCTTAGCAAAGATTCTGTGCGTTTAGCACTAAGAGTCGGCCACAATTGATGGGCGATTTTGCAGGTGGCTTCATTACGCCATCTTTCGTTTGCTTTCCTTACGATTTCTTCAAGGATAAGTAACTTGCATGTTTGTAAGGGAATGCCTATGTCATTGTCTATGCATTCATCGGTCAACTTGGTGCCGAGTTTTGCTAGTTCATCGGCTCTATAGTTACCCTCAATGTCGCGATGGCCAGGAACCCATATTATCCTTAGGCGATATGACTCAGCCATCTCGTTAAGAGATGTGCGGCATTTCATGGTATTTTTGGTATTTCTATTACAGAAAAAAAACTTATACTTCATAATTATTATATAATATAACATCTTTTATTTAATAACAAAAAACGTTTCTTCATAAGAAAGATATGGCAAATTAAAATAATGCAGTTACAGTTTTGAGGTCACAGCTTAAATGATGCACTAAATTAAAAGTATGGAAAAGAAATAAACAAATTAATATTTCGATTTCATGATTACGGCTTATTCTTAGTGGGTTCTTTTGGTTCAGAACAGCTTTTAATCGGGAATTCATACATTCTATAAGTTTTGCTGTATAATCGGAACTAATTTTATCCCATTCTTCCTGTAGTGCCCATTTCAGATCGGGAGCATTAGAAATATTGTGGTTTCTTATTTTATTTTCAAGCACTGACCACAAATTCTCAATAACGTTGAGATTTGGATTCTGTGCAGGTGTCTGTGCTACATGTGGGCAGCTCCAGATAAATCAAGTATTTACAATACCAGACGTATGCTTTTGATCGTTGTCTTGGTAGAACCTAAGCGAATCCCTAATGCCCATTTTATCCGCACTTTGTACTATGTAAATTATCTTTTTGCAGATCCAGATACATCTCTTTATTCATGTTTCCTTCGATAAATGTTAAATTTCCGACACCTGAATAAGACATGCAACCCCATACCATCACACTACCCCCGGCGTGTTTAACTGCAGAGCGCCAATTACATGGCTGAAGCGCGGTGCTTGGTTTTCTCCAAACGCTGGACTTCCCGTCAGACCTGAAAATGTTAAATTTGCTTTCACCCGCAAAAAAAACGGACTTCCAGAACGAAATGTCTTTGTTCAAATGTAGTCTGCAAAACTCTATTCTTTGTTTTTTATTACGAGCATTAAGCAACGGCATATTTCATGCAGTCCTTCCATGAAAATTTCTTCGCGCAGAACTCTACGGACAGTTTCAGGGTTACAGATCTTGCCTAAGTATTTTTCGACTTCGTGCGTTAATTTTTGAGCGCTTAAATCGGGGTTTTTCTTTGACTTTTCGAACAATCTACCTCTTATCTGCATCATTAACTATCCTGTTTTCGTGGCAAAAACTTTCTAAAGGGGGGTTAAGTTTCAAGGGCCGGTATTGATTTTGAATAAAATACATTTTTTTTAAGAAATTATGCTCATTTCTCTTTATTATAATAATATTGATATGGCTCAATTACGCATGGAACAAAATATCGGCCAAATGGCCACCACGGCCTCGGCGGCACACCTCTATCCGATGGTCCAAATTTTCGATGACGCTGAGGCATAATTGAAGTTCTATGGCGTTAATGTGCCGAATTATCTCATCCTTTAGCTCTTGAATTGTTGCTGGCTTATCCACGTACACCTTTTCTTTCAAATAACCCCAAAGAAAGAAGTCCACCGGTGTCAAATCACATGATCTTGGCGGCCAATAGACATCGCCGCGACGTGAGATTATTCGGCCATCAAATTTTTGCGCAAAAGAGCCATTGTTTCGTTAGCTGTGTGACAAGTGGCACCGTCCTGCTGAAACCACATACCGTCCACATCCATACCTTTCAATTCGGGCCATAAAAAGTTCGTTATCATCTCACGATAGCGAACACTATTCACAGTAAATGCCTGACCGGCCTCATTTTGGAAAAAATACGGCCCAATGATGCCGCCGGCCCATAAACCGCACCAGACAGTCACTCTTTGAGGGTGCATTGGTTTTTCGGCAATCACTCTTGGATTATCATTCGCCCAAATGCGGCAATTCTGCTTATTTACGAATCCGCTGAGGTGAAAATGTGCCTCATCACTGAAGATGATTTTCTTCCAAAATTGGTCATTCACTGTTGCCATTTCCTGCCACCATTCTGACCATTGACGACGCTTGAAATGGTCAAGAGGCTTTAGTTCTTGAGTCAGTTGCACCTTGTAAGCGTGTAAATGCAAGTCTTTTTGCATAATGTTCATCAACGACGAGCATGAGAGGTGCAATTGTTGGGCACGACGACGAATTGAGGTGGGCGGCTCTGCAACCACACTATCGCGAACAGCAGCAATATTTTCTAAAGTACGAGCTGTATGAGCATGCACTGGTGTTTTCACATCTCCTACAGACCCGGTTTGCTCAAACTTTTGCACAATTTTTCCGATTGTACGCACATTGGGACGATTAAATTGACCGAAAAAATCACATTTTGATTTGAACGCCCGTTTTCATAATAAGCCTGAATAACTTTAACGCGTTGCTCGATTGTGTATCTTTCCATGGTTCAAATTGAGTTAGTCTAAAATTTAAAAATATTGAATGAAATGCAGAACTTGACGTTTAGGTGTGGTTCACATTCAACATCGGCCCTTGAAATTTAACCACCCTTTATAATGTGCTGGACAGTTGAGGCACTAATAGCAACAACTTCTGCAATTTTTCGTTGACTTTTGCCCTCTTTATAATGACGAATAACGTCTTCCCTTTTTTCAAGTGAGGTCCGTTTTTCCATTTTAAAAATTTTTAATTTTTTCAACTTTTCTTCACAAAATTTTTTTGAGAATGACTTAAGATGTTAAGCTAAATAGAAAAAACTACATTTTACCGTTATTGCATTCTCAGAGAAAATATAAAATACACTGCATCATTTAAGCTGTGAGCATATTTTCATGAGAAAACTAGATATTTGTTTCTATATTTTTCAGCAAGCTTTGTTTTTGTTCTTTCTGCAGTGGTACATAGTACATACATATCTCATTAC
The DNA here is from genome assembly GCF_027943255.1 of Anastrepha obliqua. Taxonomy (NCBI): domain Eukaryota; kingdom Metazoa; phylum Arthropoda; class Insecta; order Diptera; family Tephritidae; genus Anastrepha; species Anastrepha obliqua. The sequence goes on from NC_072895.1 coordinate 112,546,654, forward strand.
AAGTTGTATACATTTTTTTATTAAATTTAATAAACATCGAGGCATTTTCTATAAAAGTATTAGGTGCATCAAATAAGCTGTGAGTCACTGTATGTATTTATGTTGCTCTTCGAATGTAATGCTTCTTAATTCTTTCACAAATCTTCTTGTTTCCTTTGGACTAGAAATTAAGCTGTCAATATTTCAAACGTAGCTATAAACTGTCAAAATGTAGACACAATTTTAGCGAATATCACCGTCGTTCCCATCGTAAATCAGTGCGAAGTAGTTTTCCCTACAAACAATATATCAATCACAGCTCACTTGCATACAAAAATTTATCAAAAGTTGCTAATGTCCTTTAAAGTGACAAAAGCAAGCGCTGTGTCTAGACGGAAATGCTCGTAAATTTTTCTGTTAAAATCTTTTTAGTGTAATAAATACATAAAAATTAAGAAATGAAATCCACATTAACGCCCATAAAAATTTGGAAAATTGGAAAATCAGAAACTCTAACACAAATGCGCACATGTCCATCAAAAATGTGATAAAAATCATAAAAATGCGATTAAGGATGCGCCAGCGGTTGGCTGCATTCAAAGCCAAACCAAACGAAGAGATGCATGGCGCGCACAATAAAGTGTGTGTGAGAGAGAGAAAGAGAGTGAAAAAGAGTATGCGTGTCGCATGTCGAATGGAATGTTGCAATTTTATGACCAAATAAAATTTTTGATACCAAATGATGATGCACCGCGAATTACGAACAGATTCATTGTAGAGACAGCGGAATATGAAAGGACATGCGCCCGTATGTTGAGAGGAAGTGTTGAAATGTCGTTGGCAACTGCGTAACATAGTAGCCGAAAGTGAATGTGGAATACAAGCGCACAACAGTCGACAGCTGTAGAATATTTTTGGGGATATTTTATTTTGTGAAATTCAATCATAAATAGGCGGAAGTTGGTGGCACTAAAAATCAAAGTATGATATTTATGAGGCAGTTTACTCGAATTAGGAAATTGAGAGGGAGTGAAGATTGAAGTGTGACTTTTCGCAATGAAAAATTGAAAATTATATCTTTATACTCGTAATTGACTTATTATCCTGTGTAAGTAGTTATTATTTTCGTGCTAGCATGGCTTGGCTATATGGCTGTTAAGCTGCAATACTATCGGCATACGCAAGCAATTGTGCAGAGCGCTTAAGTTCTGCTGCTCGCACGATCTTTGCCAACATCAGGTTAAGGAAGTCACCCTGTCTAAAACCTCGTTTGGTATCAAACAGCTCGGAGAGTTCCTTCTGCCTTCCCTAATTCTGATGTCGCTGCTGGTATTGACCAACGTCATTTTGCATAGCCGTATTAGTTTCATGGGGATATCAAATTCAGACATAGCGGCATACAGGTAACTCCTTTCTGTACTGTCGAAGGCAGCTTTGAAAGCGACGAAAAGATGGTGTTTGCTGATTCTCCTTTCATGGGACTCTTCCAAGGCGTATTGTGAATATCTGATCGATTGTAGATTTTCCAGGTCTAAAGCCACACTGATACGGTCCAATCAGTTGGTTGGTCCTTACAGGCGATATTTCGAGACGAATTCCGCTGTAATTTGCACAGATTGCAGTGTCCCCCTTCTTATGGATTGGGCAAAGCAGCTCACCAGCTCCTCGGCGCTATGTTGGAATAGCTCAGCCAGCAGTCTGTGGGCTCTCGTGGCTTTGTTGTTCTTTAGCCGCATTTTCACCTCGCCATGGTCGGGTAGCGGGACGACAGTCCCGTCGTCAACGATTGGGGTATCGGGATCTTCACATCATCTGTGGCATGCGCAGCTCTCACTATTTAACAAGTTCGAGAAGTGTTCGCTCCATAATTTAGGTACGCTTTGGATGCCAGTCACCAGATCTCTTTGTTCTTAAAGAATAACACCCCGACCTTGGAACCTGTTGTAAGCCGCCGAACTTTCTGGTAGAATTTTTGGGCGTTGTTTCTATCTTGGCCAGCATCTGGAGCTCCACGCATTCGGCCTCTCGTTTCTTCTTTCTGATAATTCGTCTCTCTTCCTTTTTTTATCTCTCGGTAGAGACCCGACATGGCTCGCGTTGCGCCCGAGTGTGGATATAATGTGGATACTCTTATTAATTACACTGTGCGATAGTTTTATGGCAACTCAACTCAACTGGGACTTCGTTCTCAATGCATATCTAACCAATATTAAAATCTCTAGGGATTTTCAAAGGTTAGCTCAAACTTATTTCTACTGCCTAAGTAAAATTTTTCATATCCCAGCCTAAGTTGTTTTAAAAAAGTGGAGGAAATTGTTAAAATATGAGTATCTGCTTGAGCGAAATAAAAGTATGCATCAAAATTTCTAGGAAAATATTTTCGTAGAACATTTTGACCCATTAAATCCCACTTAAAATGATCCTTTATTGACTCTTACTTCAAGAAACCAGTCAAAAATAAATTGTGAAAGTCTTTGTTCTAGAAAAATATTCTTCGGACAAATTTGTTAGGGGTAGGTAGATAGGTGAAATGGTTGAAGTGCCGGTCTGGCACTCCTCAAGTAGCTCCAATAGGCAGATATCTACAGCCAGCGAGAGCCGATGAGATTGGCGGGATTTAGGTTGGCGCACTGCCCCAGGCTGTCGAAGGAAGGAGCACCCAGTGACGTTAATCGTATAGCTGCCAAACCCGGACATTTACAGAGAAAGTGCTCAACAGTCTCCTTCTCTGAAAGGCCCCCACAGCTTCTGCAATGAGAGTTAAATTGTAACTCTAGCTTTTCCGTGTGTGTGACGATCGTCCAGTGACCGGTAAACACAGCTACGAGTTTGGAAATTGAATGGTGAGGGGTCCAAAGGGCTTTCTGAGTCCTTCGTATATTGTATTGGGACCAAAGGCTTTTCGAAATATCACATGAAGAAATGGAGCTCCATCTTTTCTACGCTCTCCGGAGAAATAATTTGTGCATTTCGCCTTTAACAACTGTCAGGGGGATGCCGATGACCGGGTGGAAGGTCTCTGAGGCCAATTAAGTCCCCTTCCTGGCAAGCTAATCAGCCATTTCATTTCCCTCTATGTTCTATGTCCTGGAAGCCAGATCAGACAACCGTTACCTGCATACCCAAGACATTGGATCTCCTCCTTACAGGAGTTTACTAATTTCGTTCTGCACCATGGCATCGTCAGAGCCTTAATCGCGGCTTCTCGGACAAAATCTAGAACTCTAAAACTCTCAACTTAAAAGTCTTAAAAAACAAATTAATATAACAAATATGTGGCAAGAAGGAGCATCAGCAAAACGCGAATTAAAAAAAAAAATTTTTTGCTGCCACAGAAATTATCACAAATACTTTACGATAACTTCCAGCTCAAATACACATAACTGTAACTCAAAATGCTAGTAAATGTGTAAATTTCAAAAGTCAATAAAGATCATTAGAACTGCATTTATCAGATAGAATTGAGCAACATTTTATACGACTATTTAATAATTTGTTTTTTTTTCTCTTTCAATATTCACTCAGTCCTTTGATTGAATGTTTTGCCATTTCAAATCTCTAAATAGACTTTGATTAACTATTCATTTCTCTTCCAATAAATTTGCGATTTTTCAACAAATCCTCGACCGATTAGCGACGCCCCTTGCGTTTACTTTGACCATTTGCCATTGCTTTAGGCAGCTGATCGCCGATTTTTCATTTCTCCAATTGCTCGACCGCCATTTGTCTTCCAACATTTACTGCATTTACAGTCCACAACAAATCGTGTCGTTTGTTTGGAACAAGCGCCGCTTATTTAAGTCTTCTTTTTAATTTTTTTTTCTTGCTAGGCTGAAAAATCAATTAGTTCTGCGGCCTGCATCGCAACATTCGCTTGAAGCATTTTGCGAAGTGGCCTTTCAACAAGGCGCCTGCTCCTCGCTCGATCAGTGTGCGTTTGTTGCGCAAAAGGGACAAAGTAGAAATTTTTACCCGCAAATTCGTAACTAATTTGTTATGGTATATTTATTCAATATTATTTAGAAATTCATGCAAGTATAGTTGATGTCCGGAGTTATGTGTACACATTGCAATATTTTCTAAGAAAATAAGAGTGGCTAAGAAATGTCTCGCTGCCTCTGAAGAAGTCGTACTTTTACAAGCGAACGACAGTTGAAAACTGTTGGTGAAGATAAAATAGTGCAGACAATTAGTTTACTTTGCATGTAAACTACTTAACTTCTCCTTTTCCCCGTTGTTTTTTTTTTTCTTTTTCTTTTCTTCTACTTGTAGTTAACCATTTCCGCTTCCTTTTGCCGTTATCCCTGTTCATTTGCCTATTGTTTGCCGCGCTTCACATCAAGGAAGCGAAATTCCCTTTGAAATCTAAATTAATTACGCAGGTCACATTTTTAAATAGTTTTCCTTGAAAATGAAGTAAATATTTCTTGCATGCGGGATTGTGTTTTAAGGCGAAGGGTGCAGCAAATGCAAGCTTGCATTGTTAATTATGAACGAGCATATCCTGCGGGAAATACGGGGGTGAAAATCGCTTGTGCATATTTGAGTTAATTTAAATGTATTCTCCGAAGATAGTCACATATCTGAGCATACAAATACTTGTACTTACACAAATTATGTACAGCCGTCGAAAAAAAGAACTGGCACTCCCTGGGAATATAAATTTTAACATTTAATTCTTTAAATTTAATTTTAACTAATTTTCAATTAAAATATAAGCTATTCTTTAATAAAGCTAAAAGTCAAACGTTATAGTTCTGAACTACTTTACTACTAGTTTGCTTCATAACTGAAGTATGATAGTTCGGCCACTATCTTTTCTTAGAATTATCAACTGATATTTCTCAGATGGCGTTGCCCAGGAATGGCAATTGTCAGCTTCCGTATCAGTTTCGGTCAGCGGTTAACGAATTGGTAAGCCTCTACATTAATGCACTTATTCGCAATATACCCAAACAATGCTAGTACAGTTTGTAGCAAAAGTCACCAGTTTTGGACTAGTTGAAAGTACCAGTTACTAGTGACCAGTTACTAGTTCACAATGCATCCAAAAAATCGTGCTCCAGTTTGTGGTGAAAATCCCTAGTTGAAGATAGTATATAAAAATTGATAAACTAAAATTCCAAAACCAGGTTTTTATTAATTAAAATATTACACAAAATATTTTTGTTTCTTGAAAGTGGCCGAAATTGGTACCGACGAAGGTAATTTTCTTATAGCGCGAACGAAGGCCGCCTAAGCTAAAATGAGGTAAGCCCAAGTTGTGGGACTGGTGAGTAATATTTTTTCAGATAAAGCTGAAAGAAGGTAAGTATGATAGAATACAAGATTGAGCCATCACAAGTCGTGTGACGTCACAGAAAAAATTGTCATCAGTATAGAAAAAAACGAAATGAAGAGGAAAGTAAGTGGAAGGCGAAGGACGATAGAATAAATGTGAATCGCATTTGCACACAAAATGTGTTTGATTTCTGCTCTGACGTCACTAAATTTCCACATCCAACACAAACAAAGTAGTTATTCGGTTTTCGGATGGAGCCACCTTTGTATTCTCACATCGTGAAAAGCAGATTTCCGCAGAAAGTTTGAGGATGGCGTCGACAAAGCCGGTCTTTTAAGGATTGCCTTTTCAGTCAAAGCTGAAAGATGATCTGTGCAGAAATGTAGTCAGGCGGCCGCCGTAGCCGAATGGGTTGGTGCGTGATTACCATTCGGAATTCACAGAGAGAACGTTGGATCGAATCTCGGTGAAACATCAAAACTAAGAAAAACATTTTTCTAAAAACTGTCGCCCCTCGGCAGGCAATGGCAATTCTCCGAGTGTATTTCTGCCATGAAAAAGCTCCTCATAATAATACTGCCATTTGGAATCGGCTTGAAACTTTAGGTCCCTCCATTTGTGGAACAACATCAAGACGCACACCGCAAATAGGAGAGGAGCTCGGCCAAACACCCAAAAACGGTGTACGCGCCAATTATATACATATATATAATGTAGTCAACGCTCGACTAGTGAGGGTGATTTTTAAAGTTCCGTCGGTGGCTGCCTACGCTGGAAGAGGTTATGAGGCGCAGGAGAAGTAGGCATCGTTGAAAGTTATCTTTTTTAACATAATCACACATAACACTGAATCTTTCTCTCAAACACTCCAAGTAACGCCTCATCGGATATTGTCATCGTCCAAGCTTCTGCGCCATACGTTAGGGCAGGCATGATGAGAGCCTTTTAGAGTGTTAGTATTGTTCGTTGAGAGAGGAATTATTACTATTTAATTACCTATTGAGTCCAAAGTCCCATTTGAGAGGATGGTAGAAGTCCACGCAAGTGAGGAGAGTCACTGATTGCCATTCCCTTGGAAGTGACCAGGATGATTCTTCTACGTATGGTAAAAGCAGCTCACAACTTCCGAGCTTAGCCCAAGTATCCTCTGGGTACTTCGAGAGCGAGCTAAAGTGAGGAGACGAGGCAATCCAGGATAGTGAAGTGCGCTGAGTTTGGGACCCGCCACGTAAAAATCCGCCCCCGATGAAAACACGAACAAAGCTTCGGGTTAATCATTGATATTTATTATTATTCTCATCTCGAACTGCCAGTTGGACGTAAGCTAGAAAATTTTTAAACTTAAAAGTTCCTTAAAGTCCTAGCAACCCCACTTCAAGATTTTAACCGACATTTCTAAAGCGGGAGCATATCTTCGGACAATTGCACGAATTGCCAGTGTGGACACAGCTGTCATTTTAAAATAGATATTTAATAAAAGAAGAAGACAACAAAAATAATACATTCTCAAATATTTTCATCGAAACTGCCTATGCGTACGCCAAATTATGCGTAAATACTCTTGGTACGTTCGTTCACACACAATCGTCTGAAGTTGAGGACGCATCACTCATCTTTCCCAAACGCATCTCTCCTTTGCAACCCATTCAAGCTGGAGATAATAAAAAAGCTACACATGGCGTTTAACAGCCACATTATTACATATTCACTCGCTCACAAACATAAGACTTACATGCATTGTATATTTGACGATTTTTTGTTGTTGTTTTGTATAAAGGTGCACGCAATCAATCCTAAAAATTTGACAGCTCTTACAAGAGTATTTTATCGATGAAACAAACGAGCGAGCGCAAGAGAAACCGGCCAGAAAGTGAGGTGAGATTGAGGCTGAGATTGACTGTCATTGGTTGTTGGTGCTGATGTAAAAATTTGCCATGGATGGCAGCAAACTTATGCAGATATTATATTTAACCAACAGAATATTATGGCACGCACACACACACACGTACAGATGCACATAGATCGAGCTCTCACATATCCCGTTTGAGTTTCGCCGTGTTAAGCGACATTTGACGTGTTGTAATGCGGCGTGATTTTCTCGCTGAACTGCTATCAATCAAAATTCGTCATGCTGTCAGGAATTATGTCACTGAAGTGTCTCAAATTGCAAATGCAACACTGCAATGGCAAAGAAAATATTTTAATACTTTGCTTTCAAAGCGAACTTGGTTTGCATAAATTTGAGGTGGTGCGCATTGGATTTAATAGTGTTTTTTGTTATTGGCGTGTAAAAGACTTTTTGTAATTTTTTCGAAATAAAAAAATAATTTCGAAATAACAGTACAAAGGGCAGTCGTGTGAAAAAATCAGTTACAGGATGGAACTAGTTTACTGAGCTCCTTTTTTTATAAAAAAAATTTAATAAATTCTGTTTTATTTTTTATATTTTCTCTTTATATAAAAGTTCACAGTAAAAGTACATATACGCATATGTATCTATACATTATCCTTTTTGCTTTGTTTTTTATACCTATGAAACTCAACGCCTCAACGTGCAGTTACAGGCTTTGCTCATTGCGGTTGAAGACTTGTCAGTTATCAATCAAATTTTTATGGAAATCAACGTTAAATGTTTGCAGGAGCGCGTAGAAATTATTAAAAAAATTTATGTTATGCACGAATTCATAGTTAATGAATTTAATTGAATTCAAAATATAAACGTTGCAGTTTTGACAAAAAAAATTTTTTTGAGTTAAAAAGGTTTTACATTGCTTTTTCGGTGGTAAAATGTTTTTCAATTACAAAATATTTATAAACTATGAAAAATAATAAAAGAGAAAAATATTTACAAAATTGATTCCTGGTTCAAAAAACAATAGACTGGAATGACAAAAAAAAAAAAATAAAGTAAATTAAATAAATTAAATGTACTCTAAAGTGTGACCAATTTAAAGGCATCGGATTTTAAATTGAAATAAAACAATAAAAATTCAAATTGATTGGTCGATTTTCATTACAATATTTTTGTGTAGAACCATTCATGATATTTATTTTTTAAAGAAAATCCACTTCAAATGTGCGCCGCAACTACGCCGCATTTCGGCCAACCGTAAACACTAATTTTGAATGACTCGCTGAAGGACTTCGGTCGGTATCTCGTAAATAACTTTAGTAATGTTGGCTTCCAATGCCTCAAAACGAAGCTGGTTCAATCACAAAGCATTTAGACTTTACATATCCAAGCAAATAAAAGTCTAAAGGTGTGATATCACACGAACTTGGTGGCCAAACCACTGGTCCGCGGCGAGAGATAAATTGCTCACCGAAACGATGACGCAGTAAATGCATTGCTTCACGGGCTGTATGGCAAGTAGCATCGTCCGCCGTCTTGTTGGAACAGTAGTCTATTGTTTTGGAGATCACGGGCTTCAATTTCCGGCATGAAAATGTCGTTTATCATGGCGCGATAGCGTTCGCCATTCACTGTTACATTGGCGCCAGCCTCATTGGGCCGATGATTCTTCTTCCATCTCATAGGCCGCACCAAACGGTTGTTTTCAATTGATGTAATGGCTGTTCTTGAATGACTTCGGATTGCTCTTCAGTCAAAATATGGCAATTTTGCTTATTCACGTCGTCATTAAGCGAAAAATGGGTCTAATCGCTCAACAAAATTCGGTTCCGAAAAGCGGATGAACACTTTTTATAGAGCATCGATTTTCGTAATACATTTGTATGACTTGTAAATGTTGTTGAGGCGTAAGTCTTTCCATAACGAAATGTCAATAGGTACTATGAAAAATTATACAATATATTTAGTTTCACGATAGTCAGGCAAGATCTGTCAAAAAAAACGCTATTAAAAAAAGAACCTTCGATTACCCTTTATAACCCCAACAAATAAGCCAGCTTTTTCACAAATTTTCAATAAACTATAGCCAAAATTAATAATAAAAAACATGAGAAAAATATTTTTTTGTTTTTGTTTTTTTAAATCGTAAATTTTTTTTTAATATTTTAGTGGATCCCGAAAGTCTCTATAAAAATAGTTGATTTTTTTTAAATATGACATGGGGTATAATTTTTTGGACATTTCTGAAAAGAAATTAAATGAGGAGGTTAAATAATTTCCTATGGGACACGGGTAAATATGAAATAAAAAAAATAAAAAATATGTATTATATAAAAATTATTAAATGATAAGCATCTTATTTTTTTTTGCTATGTAACAAATTTACGTGGTGGCATCAAGAAAAAACAATTGTTTTCTTCTAAGAGGCTATTCAAGTCAGGTACTAATTAGCTATTAAAAATCCTGAAAGACTTCAGGTAGTATTAAGACTTGATTTCGGTGACTGCAATTCACTTCATTCATTTATTCATTTAATAAGTCAAGAAATTTAAAGTTTCTTACAGACTACATAGAACTCAGAGTATTTGTAAGAGTTATATAGGGTGGGCCATGTAAAACTTGCTTTTTAAATCGGCTATAAAAAAAAAACTAATCAATATTTTTTCAAATTTTTTTTTTATTTTGAAGATTGAACATTTTCATTGATGACTAAAAAATTATATCGTTCAAATGACTGCCACGACTGGCTTTACAGTAGGCCATTCGATCAACCCAATTTTTTAGCACATTTTTGATTGTTTGGGCTTCAATTTCATGAATGGCAACTTCGATTTCTTGTTTTAAAGCATCAATCATCTCTGGATGGTTCGCATAGCATTTGTCCTTAACGGCTCCCCACAATAGTCCAACCGGCTTAAATCACAGCTCCGAGGCGGCCAATTGATATCGGAATTTCGGCTGATTATTCGGTTTTCAAAAACGGTAGCCAAAAGTTCGAGTGTAACTTTGGCAAGTTGCACCGTCCTGTTAAAACCAAATGTCGTCCATGTCATCCTCTTCAATTTTTGGAAACAACTCGTTGAGCATGTCATGCTCGCCATTTACTGTAACCGAAAAAAAATGGCCCGATGATGCCGCCAGACCAAAAACCACACCAAACAGTGACTCGCTGTAGATGCATTTGCTTCTCTACAGTAACGTGTGGATTTTCTGAGCCCCAAATCCGACAATTTTGCTTATTGACGTAGCCACCGATGTGAAAATCAGAAAAGAAGAAGAAGACTCACCACTTTGAAATAGGTTTTCAATGTTTCCCAAATTTGTTCAAGCGTATAGCGTCCCATTTCGTAAATGTCAAACCTTTAAGTAAATTATGAACACATTTGACATGTCAATTGTGTTACCATTCTCAAAAAACTAGGTGGTTCAAAAAGCAAACGCTATATGGCCCACCCTGTATATAAAGGGTGGTTAAGTTTCAAGGGCCTGTGTTGAATTTGAATAAAATACAATTTTTTTAGGAAATTATTGTCTTTTCTTTTTATTATGATAATATTGGTATAGCTCAATTACGTATGAAACAAAATATCGGCCAAATGGCTGCCGCGGCCAGGACGGCACACTTCCATCCGATGGTCTAAATTTTCGATGACGCAGAGGCATAATTGAGGTTCTATGCCGTTAATGTGCCAAATTATCTCATCCTTTAGCTCTTGAATTGTTGCTGGCTTATCGATGTACACCTTTGCATTCAAATAACCCCAAATAAAGAAGTCCAACGGCAACATCGCCGCGACCTAAGATTATTCGGCCATCAAATTTTTCGCGCAAAGAGACATTGTTTCGTTAGCTGTGTGACGGTTGAAACCACATATCGTCCACATCCATGTCTTCCAATTCGGGCCATAAAAAGTTCGTTATCATCTCTCGATAGCGAGGGTGTTTGGGCGAGCTCCTCCTCCTATTTGTGGTGTGCGCCTTGATGTTGTTCCACAATTGGAGGGACCTACAGTTTTAAGCCGACTCCGAACGGCAGATATTTTTATGAGGGGCTTTTTCATGGCAGAATTACACTCGTAGGTTTGCCATTGCCTGCCGAGGGGCGACCGCTATTAGAAAAATGTTTTTCTTAATTTTGGTGTTTTCACCGAGATTCGAACCGACGTTCTCTCTGTGAATTCCGAATGGTAGTCGCGCACCTACCCATTAAGCTACGGCGGCCGCCAACGATTTAGCGATGACAAAATTTAAATGACTAAGAAACTGAAAGGCGGAGTCGAAGATTACACCAAATCAGTAATTTCATTAAGAGTATTTAGGTGCGAGTTCTTTATGAATTACAGGGTAGAGAAAATGACTTAGAAAATGGCAAATGATAGTATTTCTTAATATTTAATTGAAATAGATTCCTATCGCGCCATACCACGCCGTTGTTGAGGTCTGATTGAAGATCATATGAATCAGACAGGTTTCCTACAGTTTTTAAAGTTTTTAAGTCGTCTACATATAAAACAAACTCAGAGAAATGAAAACATTCAGATTTGTCATTATTAAATATTACAAAAAACAAAGGTCCCAAAATGCTGCCCTGAGAGACTCCAGAAGAGACAATAAAAGGATAAGAAGATACATTGTCGATAGCAACTAAACATTCACGATTGAAAAGGTACAACTTTATCCATGTAAGGAAAGTAGAGTGAAACCCAAAACATATTAGTTTAGAGATTAAGGTTGAGTGGCAGACTTTATCGCAGGTCTTGGAAAAATCCGTATGAACTGCATGAATTTAAAGGCTATTACTGAAAGCCGACGTACAAAAGTCGGAGAAGACAGCAAGATTAGTGACAATTGACTTACCAGCCCTAAAACCATGCTGATTACTTGATATATAACGTTTTAGAGGCGAAGTATAATTTTTGTTTTACAATATACTCAAAGAGTTTTGAAACCGTTGAAAGTTTGAAAATAGGTCTGTAGTTCGCGATGTCATTTTTATTCCCAGCTTGAAATATAGGTGTGATAGAGGTAACTTTCGAAGCAGCTATGAATTGTCCACAAGCTAACAATTTATTAAAAACTATCAGACGTGCATAGGCAAGAGCAGAGCATTTTTGACGTGATAACGTCTTATAATTCGATTTAGCCGGCTGCACGCACGAAAAAATGTGTCGTTATCTTGCTCAATCGTCGTTATTTTGCTCATTCGTCGTTACCTTGCTTGAACTGCAAGCGAGAGCGCGGAACGAACGACAAGGAGCACAATCGGCCCCTCCGTTCGGCAACGTTCGACATCTGGCTCTGTCCCACTTGAGTGAGCATATATATGTATGTATAGGTATGCGCATTTGTATATAAATTCAAATATTTGTATTTGCATATGCCTTTTTCCTGTGTGCATGGTAATTAACCATTTCTCTGTTGAGAATAGGACGATGATAGGAAAAGTAGGAAATGAAAGAGGGAATTTTGAGTGTAATATGTCTTGAAAAAGTCAAATCGATGATGTTGCCTCTTAGTTTTGTTGACTTATTAACGTCTGATGCACAATCGAAATTGAACATATCTTTCATGAATTTGATAAATGTTTCGTCATTTTTCACGATTGTGTAAATGTAACTTGACCTATTCCATTGCGATTCCATTTACCTCCTTCTCTATATCCATACAAAATATCTATCAAACAAATAAAATTAAATTTTTCTTTTGAAAAATGCAACCATTCATTCAATCAGTATTTTCTTATGACGTTGTCACGTTAAACTATCGTCAGTAAACCGACTTTACAGACAACCTCTTTTTTTTTGACAAAAGAAGATGGTAATCCATCAGCATCCACTTGCCATGAACTTCGGATGTGCTGAATACCATCCCAAATATCATCAACAGTTAACTGGAGAGAACCAAAATTAATAGAAGAAGCAGTATCCGCTCTGTCATATCTAATTTACCCTGACGCTGGTACAAAATTGGAACTAAAAAAGTCCGCAAAAAGGTCAACAGCCTCCTTGGTAGAGAGAGCGTAGTTTCCTTTGAAGCAGACATCTAAGGGAATGCTACAGCAGCACTTCCTGGATTGTATATATCACCACAACATGCAGCGAGGCACACTTGGATTTACGCCATTTTCACAAAGCAACTCCAAAGTTCAAGTTTACCGTTGGCTTTAAAGGCAGCCCCTTTAACGCAGCATAAGCAGAATAGGATTGCTGTGATTTCGAGCTCTTGGTCATTCAACTTGCACTATGCAAATTCACTCGCAGTTATTTGGAAAGTATTGAAGTTGTTGGTATTGCAGTGGTCAAAGCAGCTAAGATCAAAAACAAACTTATAGATTTTCAGAGCTTTTCTAAAAATAAGAACCTCAACCGAAAGATGGGCATTGTTTTCAGAAAAGTGAGTGCACACAATAATTACGCTTGAGAAAATTTCAAGAAAACTTAGATCCAATTTTTTTTTATAAATTGTAAACGCACCCATTCTCTTTACAAAAAAAAACAACGAGAAGCTGACAGTTGATGCGTGTAATTAAAATGGACATTTGATACAATACCGAAATAAAAGTGAAATGCACGTGAAACAAAAAACCTACTAAACTCAAATAATATGGAAAAATTACAACAACAGCAAAGTGAGTGAAATGAAAAGGGGCTTGTAACAAAAAGCAGTAACAAAAACTGAAGGCATTTTAATCCTTTCGCTATACGTCTAGCGTCAATTGTAATTTGACTCCAAAAGGCATGCGAGCGTAAGAGCGAAAGAGAGCGAAAGATAGTGGAAAGTAAGGGGTAAAAAGCGGGCGATCAAAAGGTCGGCGTCGTCTCGTAAATGTAGCAAATGCTTTTGATACAAATTTACAATTGAATCACTTGGAATTGGAGACTAACGGAAGATATACTTAGCGAAAGACATGTTTTATTACAACAACAAAAAGTGTGTGCTGAGGAAAAACCAACTATTTTTCAAGTGTTTGTTATTCAGCCACCCTGTCGACTGCCTGCTAAAAGGATGCTCACGCATTATTGAAGTGCTTCCCATCATCTTATTTAACACATTTGCTTAATTTTTGTATTTCTAAAAATCTTTAATTTTTTTTTTCGTTTTTTTTTTTGTTTTCCTCAGATCTTATCTCGTTTTTCCTCTTTTTTCTTCCTGCCACTGTTTTGCCACCAATAAATTTGCCTTTTTATTGCCTGCCCCAAAGGCGCATACAAACAAGTCCTCTTTGGTTTTTCCGCAGAAAACTGTAATATGTACGGCAACCTCAAATGGGGTTGGCCACAATTGTTCGCACTTTAAAACAGTGAGCAATGTTTGGTAACAACAAAGGATTGCCGAGAACAGCAAAACAGTTTGTTAGCATGTCGTTTGTGATGCGGTAGATCGTGGGCTACTGTGTTGCGCAGGCGCTTATCATACGTATAAGTACATGGGCATTAGGGTGGGCCAAAAATTATACGCTTTGCCTTAGTCAAAAAATTAAAACGATTGTTTATAAAGAACCTAAAAACTCTGCAAAAGTAAAAAACAAAAACTAAAAAAAAAAAAAAAAATTATTAATCTCGTTTTTTCTATTGACATAGACCAGAAGAGGTATTCAAATCCGATCTCTGCACATTTTATAAAAAATTTATGGAAAAGCTTTTTTTCTTAAGCAAATTTAGTGGTAATTGTCAAAGGCCCTAAACATTCTGCAAAATTAAAAAAAAACATAATTAAAAAATGAAAAATATTAATTCCTATTTTTGTATTTTTAGTATCATTTTTTGGACATTTGTGGAAAAAAAATCCAGAAGAAGAGATTAACTAATATCGACCTTTAAACATTTAATGCAAAATGTGTGGAGAAGCGCAGTTCTCTTATGCAAAATCAGTGGTAATTGTCAAAGGCATTAAAAGTTCTCCATAATTAAAAACAAAAAAAAATATTTTTAAAAACTGAAAACAAAAATAATTCCAGTTTTTCTAGTTTTGCTATAATTTTTTGAATATTTGTGAAAATAACTTAAAAGAAGAGATGAACTAATAACGATCTTTAAACGTTTTATACAAAATTTATGGAAAAGCGCATTTTTTCTTATACAAATGCAATCGCAGTTTTCAAAGCATTTGCGGCACGGGCTAATATTAATTAAAAGCAAAAATAAAAATATAAGTGACTAATTTTGTCCGTAGAACAAAATTTAGGTGGTAGCATCAAAAAAAAAAAAATTGTTTTGTGGGTCACCCTAATGTCTTTAATTTTATTGTTGCTTTTTTCACTCTGCGCTCAAACCTCATCTTTCTTTTATCGTTGAAATCACCATCGCCTTTCATTACTGACTTTATGGACCACCCTAATGTGCATGCATATCTCTTCTTTAATTTTATTATTATTTTTTTCGCTCTGCGCTCAATCCTCACCTTCCTTTCATCATTGACATCACTATCGGTTTTCATTACTGACTTTAGGGACCACCCTAATGTGCATGCATATCTCTTCTTTAATTTTATTATTATTTTTTTCGCTCTGCGCTCCAATTCTCATCTTTCTTTTATCATTGACATCACCATCGCTTTTCATTACCGACTTTATGGACCACCCTAATGTGCATGCATATCTCCTCTTTAATTTTATTATTCTTTTTTTCGCTTCGCGCTCAAACCTCATCTTCCTTTTATCATTGACATCACCATCGCTTTTCATTACCGACACGACCTTTGATTAAGATTAACGATCACAGGTAATGGCTGCTACAGCTACAGCATTTCTAACTTTTATTTGCTTACTCGCTCCTTTAATCATAACTTGGTTTTCCACATAAATGCATAAAGATGAGCTGATATGGGATTTTATGATTTTTCATTTATTTACTTTTTTGAAGGATTGAGATTGAAATTGCTATAATTAAATTTTTTTTTACTTTTTTTGAGGTAAATTTTCCTAAGGTAATATATTTTAATCTTCAAAGTGGCCCTCTTGATTTACCATGTCCAAGCGACCGCCCAGCCGCAGCTAACAAAACGTAATTGTTTATTTGTGGTTTTGACTTCTAATGTAAAAAGCGTGACGATGGCTTGAGTAGATGCAGAATTTTTAAATTTTATGATTATGGGAACCTTTTAGCGTATGGAACAAGAGAATTTGTAATCGCTGCGTAGTTTAGTCCAGTTGAGGTAAATTCTTGTTTAGAAAATTTATGAAATAAAAAACAAGGATTTTTTTTGTGCCTAAAGTTGTATTCAACCACGGTTTGGACTGCGATTTTCTGTATAGCCAGTATTTGAAAAATGGCCCATATTATTTTTAATCTTACTTCTACTTCCAAAATTTCATTTGACATGCCTGAATGCTTTTCGCCTCCGTCAAAAGTGCGTAAGCAAACTTTTTCTATAACTAGAAATATCCCTAAAATTTTCTTACACAAACGAGGCTTTCTGTTTGCTTTGCTATAACTAACAAGAGCGAAACTTTTTTACACCTGACTTTGGAAAATACAATTGCAACAAAAACATAGGCTAACCTCATTTACAAGATTTTGTCCACATTAAATCAATACAAAATGGCGCAAAAGTGCTCACCTACACTCGAAGTTTTGCCATGGCCTGCCAAAGGGCGACCGCTGTTAGAAACAACTTTTTCTATCTTTTCATGTTTCATTCCCAGGCACTTGAACTTGAGCACATGCGAATGATAGTTAGGCACCAACCAATTCGGCTTCAGTGGCCGTCTTTGGCTGTAATTAATGTAAAAACTGTTTCTGCTTTTGGTTTTTGTCTATCTAAAATCCTAATTTGTTGTTTTTTTTTCATTAATACGAGAAAATAATTTCGATTGATGACCTTATCTTCCCGTTTTATGGTATTTTCCAAAACTCTTGCCAGAACTTCCGGCGGCGAAAACCTCTGATATTCTGTACGGATATTCTCTTAGTGGGCTGTAAAAGTCCGAGGCTTGTTAAGATAGACTCTTATTCTTCTTCTTTATTGGCACAGTAAAGGCGCCAGTTTCTTTCACATGCCAACCGACGCCAATTAGAAATGCCAAGTGAAGCCAAGTCCTTCGCCACTTCATCCTTTCAACGCAGTGAAGACCTTCCTTTTCCTCTGCTAACACCCTCGAATATCGTTTCGAATACTTTTAGAGCCGGAGCGTTTGTGTCTATTCGTACGAAATGGAGTAGCCAGCGGAGTTATTACTTCAATGTCACCGCCAATCAAATTGAAAACAAACGAGAGAGCAAACATCGACCTGCCAATTAAAAATGTGTGGGATGGCCTCCAAATAAACGCGCCATATTCGAAGCTAGAGTCCATAAATTATTGTGACATTTAAAAATGAAAAACAGCTGGCAAAAATGTAACCTAAATCTTTGCATAACCCTTGTAGCGTCTTTTATATTTTGCATCCAATAGTGAAAATGCCGCAGAAGCCTGGACGATGACAACATCCGATGAAGCGACGCTTGGAGTGTTCGAGAGAAAGAATCGGCGTAAGATTTTTGGACCTTTGCTCGTTGGCAACGGCGAATATCGCAGGCGATAGAACGATGAGCTGTATGAGCTTTACGACGACATAGACATAGCGAAGCGAATAAAGATCCAGCGGGTACGTTGGCTGGGTCATGTCGTCCGAATGGATACAAACGCTCCGGCTTTGAAAGTATTCGATGCGGTACCAGCTGGTAGTAGCAGAGGAAGAGGAAGGTCTCCTCTGCGTTGGAAAGATCAGGTGGAGAAGGACTTGGCTTCACTTGGTGTGCCCAACTGGCGCCGGTTAGCACGAGAAAGAAACGACTGGCGCGCTTTGATAAACTCCGCCAAAATCGCGTAAGCGGTTATCGCGCCAATCAAGAAGAAGTGAAAATACAGTAAAAAAATTAAAATGACTTTATTGTTCTTCAAAATATTCTCCTTGGAAGTCAATACACTTCTGCATTCGTTTGAACCAATTTTCAAAGGGCTTTTGCCACTCACAAGTGGCTCCGACTCCAAAACGAGCTCTTTAAAGGGGCTCAATAGCTCATTCAGGCGTTCAAACACGTTGAATTCGCATTTTATTTTTGATGTTCGAGAACAAAAAGAAATCATTAGGTCAAATCCGCGATGTAAAGCGGATGACCCATTAAAGCAATATTTTTAGTGTTCGAAAACTCTCTTGTGTGGGCTGACATCTGAGAGCTCGCATTGACGGTTTGTTTTCCTTAATTCTTCGAAAACTTCTAGCAAACAAATGGTTGTGTATCACTCAGAATTGACTGTTTTAAGTTTCTCTACTGGTATAGTTGCGACATGACAAGATTGTCCGAAAAAGCAAGAGACCATTTGCTTTTTGGTGCTTCTTCTGCGAAAAACTTTTGTTGGATTAAGCTCATCTTGGAAACCCATACCGTTGATTGCTGTTTTGTTTCTGGCTCATATGCATAACACCAAGATTCGTCCCCTGTTACAATGTCATAGACGTTGTTTGAACTACCGCGGCGGAATTTCTTCCATATTTCTTTACTGGGTTAGGTTAGGTTAGGTTAAATGGCTGCCCTAGCTTAGGGCACACTTGGACAAATATTGAAGATTTCTCCGTTGTGATACCATACAGGAGAGAGGAGAAAAGAGAAGTGAAGGAAGAAGGAGCCTTGGGATTAGAGACGATGACGACCATGCATTTTACGACGATGCCGAGTGTGGCTGATTTGCGTTCGTAATTAGCCGCAACGAGCTACTGATGAACTTCACCAAATTTGTGATATTTAGACCCGCTATATCCGCAAGCTTAGCGAAAAAATGAGAGCCCAGATGTCTAAATCTTTGCAAGACGAGAGCAGAGCAGCTTATAAGAAGGTGTTGAGATGATTCCACTTCGTCATCAAGACAGTTTCTGCAAAACGGACTTGAGGCAATCCCAAGTCTCAGCGCATGAGCACCTAACGGACAATGTCCGGTAAGGATACCCACCAAATTCGAGAGCTGGGGCTTTGTTAGCCTTAGGAGTTCCCTCAAGCATCCCCGATTTAGCCGTGGCCAGAAGAATCTTGCGACCTTGCACGTTTGCGCGTTAGCCCAGCACTCGCTAATTGACTCGAGGCCCAACTTTCCAGGAGCAGACCATAGGTTCTTAATGGAACCTTAATCCTCTCATTTCGCGACGAAACCGTCTCCAAACTCCCGTGTCTAGACAGCTCATCAGCCCAGCAGTTTCCCTCTATGCCGTTGTGACCAGAAATCCAAATGAGCATCATGTCGAAGTATTCGGATGCAATCAAGAGAGAAGCCAGACATTCCCCGACCAATCTCGAAACAAACGAGTCCAAGGCCCTAATTGCCGCTTGGCTATCGGAGTAAATATTTACTTCCTTAACAGTAATTACCGAGGTGAGCCACCAATCTACTGATTCCTTAATTGCGGATACCTCCGCTTGGAAAACACCACAGTGGTCCGGAACCCTGAATTTAAGTTTAATGGGAAGCTCCTCACAGAATACTCCCCCACCAACCCTACCGTCCAACTTCGAGCCATCCATGAACATGTTTGCCATGCCTTGCCGCTAAATGTTGCACCCCGCCCACTCATCTCTTGAGGGAATATTAGTAGAAAAATGTCCGCTCGGACCTAGCGTGGGTGTACAGTGATCCAGCACCATGGGGATGAACTTAAAATTTTTAAGAATGTTTAGTGTCCGTAACTTAAGTCTAGCATGACCCGAATACCTTAGTCTGATTGCGGCGCGTGCAGCGATAGTTTTTCCTACAATGTCTACGGGTCCCACATTCAGCATAGCGTTAAGAGTTAGAGTAGCAGTGGTACGGAGCGCCCCCTGATTCCAATGAGGGCAGACCTTTGTACCCTCTCCAGCTTCTTAACTGATACCATCCTTTCTAGCGAGTTCCACCAGACAAGGACTCCGTATAGCAAGATTGGTTTTATAATCGTGTTATAAAGCCAAAAAGTGACTTTAGGCGAGAGGCCTCATCTTTTGCCGATAGCGCCCCTGCAACCATACAAGGCGACTGTTGCCTTCCTAATTCTCTCTTCAATGTTTGGCTTCCACGTAAGACCTCTTCTTTATTGGGAAATGGAAAAAAACAAAAACAAAAAAACATAAATGAAACTCTTTAATTATCTTTTATGGACATAGAGGCATTCCCGGAGCATTCATCAGCTAGTAGAAGAACCAAAGAATTTTAAATCAGCCAATTTTGTGCCAATTATGTGGTTATTTATTATTCGGTTATTTAAATTTACTATTGAAATTGTAATCATACGATTCGAATAGCTCCGAACGTACATTCGAAATTCGTAAAGTAGTAATCACCGATGCATTCGTAACGACAAATTTTAGAGTTTCGTACAATTTTTCTAGACTAACGGACAAAAATTAGAGCGAGCAATAAAAAAAAGATTTAAAAGGAAACAAATAAAAAAGCTGTAAAATGTGAGTCCCATATTAATTAAACTATAAATAAAAAGAAATTTTTGAAGTAAAGCGTTTTTCAGTAAGAGCGCTTCAACTTTTTTTTTGAATAAAACACAAACGGTTTGTCTTTTTTAATTAATTTTTTTTTTATTATCGAGTTTGTACATATACATTTAAGTATAAAATTCGGATTCTTTTGCATGACCACCGCGTGCACGTTTTACGAAGTCCAATCGTTGAACCCAATTTTCGACCACTCTTTTGCATAAATCGGCCGAAATTCCAGCAATTTCGCGTTCAATATTGGCTCTGAGCTCACAAATCGTCGCCGGTTTGTTACTGTAGACCAATGACTTCACATAACCCCAAAGAAAATAGTTTAGAGGCGTCAAATCACACGAGCGCGGCAGCCATTCGACCGGTCCATTTCTGGAAATAATGCGCTCATCGAACTTACTCTTCAACAAATCAATTGTAGCGTGTGCTGTGTGGCTTGTGGCCCCGTCCTGTTGAAACCACATGTCGTCTAAATCCATACCATTCAATTGCGGCCAAAAATAATCGTTTATCATGTCGCGGTATCGATTTCCATTCACAGTAACGTGGCGATCGTTCTCGTCAACGAAAAAATATGGGCCAATTACGCCGCCGGCATGTAAACCGCACCAAACAGTGATTTTTTCGGGATGCAACGGTGCCTCATGAATCACGTGTGGATTGCTTTCTGCCCAGTAACGCATATTTTGCTTGTTGACAAAGCCATTGAGCCAAAAGTGAGCTTCATCACTGAAGATGATTTTTTGGAAAAACAGCAACAGCAACAGAACGATTATTTTCATAAAAAATTTGCACGATTTGCAATCGTTGCTCAAGTGTGTAGCGTTCCATGATGAAATGTATGTATGTATACTAATGAAGTTTACAAATGACAAGCGAAAAATAAAAAATATTGCGTCGTTCGCCCTCCCTATCGGAAAAAAGTTGAAGCGCACCTATTGAAAAACGCTTTACATGTACTTTTATGTAATTTCTACAGGTGTAAAGTTGTAGCAACACGGCAGCAGTATGCCACTTTGTTGGAGCTAATAAAGGAGAAATCAATCACGAAATTGGTGCTTTAGGACCCCTTCGAGTTGTAGTAGAGGAATTTTTCTTTAGTGGGGGAAATAATTTTTATGTGCGTCCCATCCACACCCAAAATGATGCCAGAAAATCCATAGTTTTGATAGAATTCCATCCTGCTTTGCCGTTTTTCATTCGCACTCATGTCGAGATTTACCCACTAACAACACAATCGTGTTTGTAGTGACACCAATACGGCTTTAAGTGCATATGTGTGTACATAGCTAAATGTGGACTGCCCCATTAGTGGAGTGCCCGGGGGTTTTGACCTCGGATCTCTGAGGGACTGAATGAATTGCCATGTAACCATCAGGATTTTCTTTTGTATGCTCTAAATTGTAACTTCTACCAATATTATATTGTGCAATTAATTTTTTCATTGTTTAAACAAAAAAATATGAAAAATTAATATATTGGAGCATAATATAATATTTAGTTGGAAATAATTTTTTTTTAGTTCTACGTTAAATTTTACTTAAATAGATAAAGAAAAACAACTTCCCAACGTTATATATTATTGGTTATATTATGGCTGGAAGTGGGATAAAAGAAGTTCTTTCTACCATTTAAGCAGAAAATACGATTGATCACATAACGTCAGGACGTGCCTATGCTAGAGCAATACGTGCTCATACCTTATTTCAGCAGGCTTTATCACAATTAATTTTTGAAGATCTTAAGGAAAATAATGCGGATTTTTTAAATGTATTGAATGACGAATAAATATCGATGATTTTTGAAATGTTCAATTACAATGAAATTACAGAAAATCAAGGATTTCAAATGCTGAGTAGAATTTTTGAAGATAAGTTAGTTGAGCTTGAAAATAAAAATAAAACATCAAAACTATGGATTACGTATTTTCGAATGGTAACAATATTGAAAGACTTCATTGCTGCCGACCTTATGGGGGATTGGAATTTACATCTACATAGTACTGAGCTAATGATTCCACTATTCGACGCATCAGGATATTTTCCCTATGCGAAGGCTGCACAAATTTATCTGCAAGATATGAAGGAATTACAGTGTAAAATGGATCCAGCAGAGTTCGAAAAATATACAACAGGATATTTCACATCTAGGCGATCAGATATTTTTTTTCTGGTATTGCAAGTGATCAGACTTTAATGAAAGGAATAAGCGTCGAAGGGGGTCCTTTTGAACGAGGTGCCACTGAAAGTGTAGTTTATAAATTGATCAGAGGAGTTATTTATAGTAAATATATTATTGAAAGCATAGACAATTTTTGTGACATATCTTTCAATAAAAGTCATCAACGCAGTGATTCTACAGATGCTAGAATTGAAAGGGATGTAAAAAGATTGGTAGACTTTTTCAAAGAACACAGTCCTTTTCCTGATACAGATGCAATTATGTCAATTGCCACTGGAATTACCGGTGATAAAAGTATAAATTGTTACAATGCTTTTGAAGAAGGTTTAAAAGTTATGAAGAAAATCGAAGGGAAAAATGTACGCGAATTGAAGTTATTAAGGAAAGATAAAATAAATAATCTATTGGCTAAAAATAATAAAATAAAAATTCATGACAATGTTATTCCCGTTGATCCATTGTTGCTGTTTCAACGTATTTGTGTGTTGAAAAAAACAGATTATGAACTAAAAACTTATATGAATTATGAACTGGCACCATATCCACTTGCTCTGTTTGAAGATGGCCAACTGCGAAAAACAAAAAAATCAACTTTCTACGAATTATTCCCAGAAATTCAGATTAATTTGAAAAGCTTAGAAAATGTTCATTATGTTATTGATGTTGTTATATTATATCGTTGCAAATGGCAATTAAATGAAACATTCAAAATGATATGCGAACATTACGTAAGATATTTGAGGAATAATTATAATAACGCATACGTGGTATTTGATGGATATAAGAAGCACGGTATTAAATCTGCTGAAAGGAATCGTCGCGCACTAAAAAATATAAGTACAGATATTGAATTTGATGAAAATATGCCGTTAAAAATCGCTCAAGATAAATTTTTAACGAATAAAAAACATAAATCTCGCCTAATCGAAATGTTAAGTATAAAATTAGCTGATAACAATATTTTTACATGCCAAGCGGAAAGCGATGCAGATAAAATAAATGTTGATACAGCAATTAGTTTAGAATCTCAAAATATTGTTGTAATTTCTGAAGACATTGACGTCTTGGTTGTGTTAACGTCAGTGGCGCCTACTGATCGTGAAATATATTTTTTAAAACCATCCCGAGGCAAAGTTAACCAACAAATATTTACATTGAAAAGTTTAGAAAAATCTCTACCAGCATCTAAAGAACATGTTCTATTTTTACATGCTTTCACGGGCTGTGATACTACTTCTGCGTTTTACAATAAAGGAAAAATTAAGTTTATCAAAAATTTTGAGAAGCGGAATGATCTACATGACTCAGAAGCAGTATTTAAAAATGTACATGAAGATGCAAATAATATATTTCAAGCTGTATTACATGTATTTTGGGACTGTATGGTGCTTCGGCAAAAACTGCAGATTTGAATACATTCAGGTTCAATTCTTTCATCAAAGCAACTGCCAAAGACACAAGTGTTCTTTTATCTTCGTTACCTCCCACATCTGATGCAGCATTTGAACACTTTAAACGGGTCTACCTACAAATCCAGATGTGGTTAGGGAATGATTTAATCATCGAAAATTGGGGATGGAACTATTCCAATATCATCCAATATTTACGAATCAATTACCTGCTCCGGAAAATTTATTAAAAATGTTATTTTGCAATTGCAAAAAAGGATGTGGAGCTGCATGCGGATGCCGAAAAAGTGGATTATACTGCAGTGTAGCATGCCTACAGTGCAACGACGACAGCTGTCTAAATGTAGGGCCTATGATTAACATCAGTGAAATTGAAGATGATATATGAAAAAATGTAAATTTTTCAATAGACAAATTTTTTTGTTAATTCATTTTTTTTCTTTTAAATAGTCATAATTTTTTTGTTTTTAATAATTAATTCGATTTTACTTGTATGCTATAATAACAGAAAACATTTTTTTATTTTTTTTTTTGTATGCTAATTATTTAAATAAACGAATAGTTTACATAATATTTTTTTTTTAACATTTAATTATCCATAATCTATTTATTTTTTCATTTGCTTCCACTTCTGTTACAAAAACAATAAATTCTACAACGTTATTTGCATTATAGCACATAAGTTATTGCAATCATAAATTTTTGCTATTTAAAAATCAAATGCACAACTTTTAAATAGGTAGAGATTATTATTTATGTTATTCACAACAAATTTTCGCAAAGATAATTTAATTTCATCTAGTCCCTGAGACATCCTAGGTTTTAACGTTTTTAACGCTCCAGACACTCCACTACATTGGCATGTCGAAATCTTTGCCAACTCCGTGCTGATAGCCTCCTTTCGCAAGAAACCCTAAAACAGAGGATAGTCGGAGAACTGGAGTTATGGACGGACTAGCTCGCTGAGCTTGCGCTGTCTTCAATAAAACTCAAAACGTATGAAAATGCAGCTTTATTTAACCGGTAATTTTTGATAGACCTTATTAAACCATATTTAAGTAAACTTTTTCTTTAACAAAAAGGCGAGTACTTACATTGGTTCGTCCATATCGAGAGGGTTGCTTGAACCTCTCAATATTTTTCGCTCAATTCTGAGACTCCGTTTGCTTCTCTCACTTTCCTTCTCCATTAACACAGACGCACATGTCAACGAATACATTTTAATTTGAAAATTCAAAAAACTTAGAGATTATTTGCTAAATTATCTTGTTAACATTGAAGTGCGCTGTTGTCGAAATATCAAAATTTGACATTTGAGTTTGGCAGCAATTTTTTCGTGTTCACATGGAACCCACGATTATAATTTTCCGTATTTGTAGTACACAACTATGTATATTCGATGTTTTTCTACGACGGATTTTATGATAGGGCTGCTTATTTAAGTTTCGTTCTGCGATGTGAAAATCATTTAAAAATATTCAAATGTAACGCAATAAGTTTTAATTTGAATTTGAGTCGAGAAAGCAAAATATCACTCAAGATTGAAAAATACAAACTTTCTCAGTAGATATTTTCTATAAATAAACCTTAATTAACTGACCATCTTAATGAAAGGGTGTATTTATTTTTGATGTGTTATTGACATACTGACATTCTTCTTAAGCATCAAATTAAATATTATTTTACTTTTTCAAAAGGCATAAAGTGTTTATAGAAGCTACCGAAATATGCCTTAAATGAGTGACAAGCAACCAAACGATACTTGACTCCGTACGAAAAGAGACAAAAACAACTAGAAATAATTCTCATACCTTAAAAGACATCAATCAAAGAGCTGCACATTTATGCGGAAGGTAGATAAACAGCACACAGCATCAAGTTGATCCAAATATACGAGATACGGCGAGGATCAGCAGACCGCCTGCGCCGCCATGCACAAGAAAACGTGTACAGTGCGGTATGACTTAACAAAAATTCAGATGAGTTTAACGCACAATTTTGGTTTACCACTACGCAAGCGGTGTATGCTGCGGGTGATAGCCATTGTGCCAGTGTGTGCACAAATGAAAGAGAGGCTAAGCATATTAAATAAAACACATGCTTGTTATGTACATACATACATGCATACAGATACTGTATTTTCTGATCCTTCCTGGTAATCACGCGCCTTGCGTGTTTGTATTAAATATTAGAATGCTTCTGTATTTAACGTTGATATACGCAACTGCACGCGTTCTAAGCCAAAAACAAAAAAACAAACAAGAAAAAAAACCAAAAGTGCCTAACATCACGCATGTCAGTGGGGGAGAAAACAAGTAAAGAATAAATAGAGACGACATTAAATATTTGTAGAGTAAAATGCTGAACTAGAATACGAGTATAAATAATACAATCGGTTTTTGGGTTTTGTTTTTTTGTTTTTATTTGTTCGTTCTTTGGCAATACCAAACTCGCAGGAAACGTTGCTTTGCGGGGAAAAACCCGATTATGCGCACGTACAGAGAAAATTGCTGCGTCACACTTCGTATGTATGTGTGCATATGTGTATATGTGTACAGTTCTCCCCTTTCCCCCTCTACTACGCTCTTACAATCACTGTTAGATTTTGTGGATGCATACAACGATCCCCATATGATCACGCCACTCTACCTTCTTCGCTGCTTCTTCCTCACTCCTATGCCGGTCTCTCACTCGACATCGCACTCTCGCCGGCCGAACATACGCTAATGAACTGTTTTGTTTGCTCAACACAAATAAAACGTATGTTTTCTTCCTTTGCTTGTGTGCACTTCCAAGTCACACTGAATTATTTTGTTCTTGTACTCTCTTATTTGGCTGCGTACGAGCTACGTGATAATGAACAAATGCATTTTGAAAATTATCATAAAACTGTATTGGTATGGAAAAACTCGTTTCTTCTACAGCTCCACTATCACACAACAACAACTTCAGCACTTCTGAGCATCATCACACTTCACTTTTTTCTTACGTTTGTGGTTGCTTCTCTTGAAAACATTACTAGGCTGAGTTATTAGCGTTTTCCAACTTCATACAGTTGTAGCCCAGGGTGATTGAACCCGCTGGCGTTGTGCATTTGAACGAAAGGATTTTTAACGTTTTCTTGGAAAAATCTTTGCGTAGACACAAATTCATCAACATTTTATTTGTTGTGTTTTGATGTTTGAAGTTGATTTTAAGAACTGATTTTGGTGGAAAAACGTTTGAGGTTTGATATGAATATCAATGATCTTTTTGTTAGATAAAAGTCATTTCGGTTGAAAAAATTGGAATGATAAGTAAATAAACTCTACGTGAAATGTTTACTAAAGAAACAAAGTGCGGTGTAACATTCAAAAATGCTCAAAAGTACGTGGGAAGTGATGTTATTCTGCTTGTGGGCCATTTCGAGTAAAACTAGAATAGAAATAAGAAATTTGCCAAACAGCACCAAAATCTTGACTTATGGTAAAAAAATTGGGTCTTTGCCCCTTTTGCGTACTTCTAAGCCCATAACTTAGTCGATTAGCAATCGATTTCCAATTGCTTAACAATTTTAGAAAGCATAAACTCGTATCTTTCAAAAGGCGTATAAGTTAATCAAGAAAATTTAAGATTTAAGATTACATTTTTTTATTATTTTTTAACTTTTTTGTACTTTGGCGTTGTTTTATAAAAAATACTATACCAATTTTAAATTGACGCAAACTATGTTTACTGGTGCTCCGAAAGTGATAGTAAATACTTGGCCGCATATAAATTCAAGTTGTGCCGGCAACGTAGAACCGGCTGTCGTTACAACGTAAGCTCGGCTCGTTGAAAACTGTGGTTCGGTAGGAGTTTTGATGAAACTTGACTTAAAAGGCAGCGTCTTTCAACGTAAAAAGGTTTTTAAAAGGACTTCCATATTAAAATTCTGACTCAAGGCTTTTAACGCCATACAAGGCGGCTGCTGTAGCCGAATGGGTGGATGCGTGACTACCATTCGGAAGTGCGTAGGTTGGAATCACTGTGTATGATAGAAAAAGTTTTTTTCGACGGGCAATGGCAAACCTCCAAACCTAAAAAATATCTGTCGTTCAGGTTTGCCTTAAAACTGTAAGTCCTTCATTCCGCACAAGTTAACTGAGAACCAAAAATTGATCAGAATTCAACATTCGAAATATCTCATTAAAGAGGTGAGAAAAGGCGAGAACTTTCTTTACAACATTGTAAATGGTGATGAAATGTGGTGTTTCCAACATCAACCTGAAACAAGCGTCAAAGTGCCGTATGGAAGGCCCCAGACGAGCCCCCAAAGTCAAAAATCAGGTCGATGCTCATTTGTTTTTACGATTCCAAGGAAATTGTTCACAAGAAGTTCACTCCAACGGGCCAAACCGTCAATGCAATTTTCTATCTTGGCGTTTTGAAGCGTTTGTTGCATCGCATTCGTCGAATACGTTCTGAATACCGTGAGGGAAAAAGCTGGCGTTTATTGCATAAAAATGCATCATCTCATCGATCCACTCTTGTGACAGATTTTATTGACTAGAAATTGCATTTGCCATTGCCTGCCAAGGGGCGACCACTATTAGAATTTTTAATTTTTTGATCTTTCACCGAGATTCGAACCGACGCTCACTCTCTGAATTCCGAATGGCAGTCACGCTACGGCGGCCGCCATTTCTTTTAGATCACGCAAAACAGTGCATCGAGGCCAGAGGAGATGTGTGATTATGTGTTCAGCCAGTTGGAAAATTTCAAACTCTGCAAAATACAGCCATGCTTCGGCTAAGTAAGCACCAGCAAGTTTATCTTTTCGCCATTAAAGGAGAGTAAAAATTAGTCCAATTGCAGCGCGGAAGTGTTTTAGGAGGGACTTCTCTTCACGCCATTATACAAACAGCAGCATCTGACAGGGCTTACAAGGATATAGTAGATTTCTGACCTAATGACTCCAAAATCTGCTTCAAGAGGAAATTCTTAATCAATTCCCAGACCGAGATATCTATCTGCATCAATAATGGATAAGGGCAAATATGGACATACCACTAAATTTTCGAGCTCGTATTTTAGACCAAGGGTTCTCGGTTTTAAACTGGGTTAAAACCTTATCCTATACCTTAAACTGCGCATTAGTTTTGAAAGGTTCTGCCAGAGCGATGTAGTCCCCGATAGTCATCGTCTAACTCAGGTCTCATAGGCCCAGCAGGCGTGCTGCTCCGAAAGGTTGGCTCCAGATGTAGGGGAGGGTTAGGTGATTGGGTTTGGGCGAATTGGTTAGTATCGTGCGATATGCCTTCACATGCCATACACTTATATTGATTAAGTCGGGGTTGATCCTGAATAACTAGTAGTTTAACCTACTACTTTGTCCAGATCATAATTGGGCCAAAGTTAGGCAGGTTTCACGAAGCGGATGAAGCTCTTCGTCCGCAAGAGATGAAGGCTGCCTTCCGGTAACAGCATTCGGAGGTCGGGAGTTTAGGAAGCTGGTGAGAGTCGCTCGATGATTAACGGGGTTGATCCTGAATAACTAGTAGTTTAACCTACTACTTTGTCCAGATCGTAATTGGGCCAAAGTTAGGCGGGTTTCACGAAGCAGATGAAGCTCTTCGTCCGCAAGAGATGAAGGCTGCCTTCCGGTAACAGCATTCGGAGGTCGGGAGTTTAGGAAGCTGGTGAGAGTCGCTCGATGATTAACGTTTAGCGTCTGTCTACATACTGTCGGGTCCAGTAGTTGCAGTTGTGTTTTGTCCTGCATCTCGTTTGTCTTGTGCGCTGAACCTCGTTTTGACATATTTTTTGATAGTTAAATGGCTCCCAAGGCCCGTTTTAAAAGGGATTCCACACTCAAAAATGGGAATGATTAGACGCCTGTAAGCTCAGTTGGGTACCTGGCCAGTGCAGGATGCCACAAACCGAGGTCGCCTTTGAGCTGACAAGATGTGGAACCATTTCATGGTCTTAGCTTGGAGAGCTATTCAATGAATTTGCATACTCTAAGCGTTTCACGGAGGTCACTGGAGTAGCTTAGACGAGTAAAGTTTTGTGAGCATCGCTTCAATAGAAAGGACGTTAAACAGTTGGGTAAGCTCGCTTTAATGTTAAACAATGATAACTTAACCGGGTGTGGATTACTTAAGAGTACGTAAGATTACTTAACGTGCGTAGCTGAATCGTATGGGCCTGTCTACTGATACAGAACCCCGGCTATTTATTGGGGACAATCAGGCGTCACAAACCATTCGGCTTTGGTTGGATCTGGTTTTATTTTTTTAAGAAATTTTTAGTTACTTCTATTACTGTTAGGCATACAACAAGCAAGCATTTTTAAGCCTCATTTAGAGGGGCTGAAAATGTCTTGACTATTGAAGTTTAGAGACGTCATATTGGGATACAAATTAAGATGGCAGCTACAGAATTAAGACAAACTCGGAATTGAACGAACTTATCCAAGACGAGACAGCTGTGCGTTTTGTAAAGGCGCAGCGTATGCGGTGGCTAGGTAACGTGCTCCGTATGCCTGCTGAATCCGTTGTAAGGAAAGCCATGACTGGAAAGATAATTGGTGCGAAGGCGAAGGGAAGACCGAGAAACCGATGGATAGACGCAGTAGGAAGCGATCTCACCGCAATGGGAATTCGCAACTACGAAGGAAAAGCAAGCGATAGAACACTTTGGAGGAGTTTTGTGAAGGAAGCTTTGACGCACCCCGCGTTGTAATGCTGTGAATGATGATGATGATATTGGGACACAAAAAGTCGTTCTAGTCGCACTGTCCCCCCATTACAGTGCTAATCAATGCCTTATCTTAAGTAGCTGATCTTGTTTGCAAATTTAACCCACAAAGGAGATCTGATATGTATTTGTGGGCAAAAATACTCACAGTAGTGCCAGTCAGAACAGAAATCAGTTCATGCATCTTGCACTGAAGAGTCTTTCCCCCTTCAGAACATTGGTGCGGTTTTTTAAAGTTACAAACGCCTATAGGTTATATGCCCATTTGGATGGTTGATTCCATTGAAAATCGCTGTCATACTGCATAATCTGCGCACAAAAGATCTTGTAATAGGATCTTAAGCCAATTGAAGCCATTGACCCGCATTCAAATTAAGCCAAAATAAGTTGCTATTTTGAAGAGGATTAGTAAAGAAAAATGCTTGAACTGTGACCAAAACATGACATGCAAACATACAGACACAAAGAGAAATTAAGACGATATATGCGCATGTGTGTAAGTCAAAGAAGACGCAAACAACCCTCGTGGCAGGGAATGCGAGGCATTCCCGTCCGTGAAAAAAATGTAGAGAAAGTAAAGCAAAACAGTAAACCACATTTATGACTGCGCCACTTTCAGGCCAGGCTACTTGAAAAGAAAGTAAAATAATCCGAAGGAACAATTGCAGGCAAAAGATCGATCGATCGATGGATCGATTGAATGAAGGAGCGCCGCGCCGCCTGCAATTCAATTTACCTACTCACCCTTAGAGCAAATTTAGCTTGCTTTACATTTCGACAAATGAACGGACAATTGCGTGCTTGCAAGACGTTGGAAAAAGAAATAATGCGGGACAACCCGATCGCAGCCAACTCATTGTTTGCGAAAACTAAAATCCCCTGAAGATGACATAAACAATCTCATTGTGCACTCGAGAAAATGATGTGTGAGATATCAATTGTCAATTGTGACAAAGGAAGTGACAGATCGGTATCTCAACTCACTGCTTGATGCCATCAAATGGTGGTAATAAAATTAGAACTTTATTGATTTGTCTTGACACATTTGTGATGTGTGCAATTCGCATATTATAAATGGGTGTGTCGATGGGTGGGTCCACAAATGCCTACGACGCAGGCAAAAAACGGGGGAAAACAAAACGGAAGAAGAGCAAAAGTGCAGTAGTGCAGTAATGGTGCGGCGCCTGGGAATGGGTGAAGTTCGGCTCAAGTGTTAGTAATACATATGTATAAATAAGTGCATATGTATGTATGTATGTATAGATGTGTGTATCTCTAATTCACATTGTTGTTTGTTATTGCAATAAAAATTAACTGCAATTAATGCTGAGTCGCATAGCTGGGCTCGCCTCCTTACTCTCTTACACATACATATGTACCCATGCATGTAGATGTTTTCTAACAGCTTCAGTTGAAACTGTCACTGTCAGTGACTTGCGCTTCCCCTTTGCTTTAATGAGCGAAAGGAGTAGCTGCAAACACGCCGTTCATGCGCATACACACACACATGCACATATATGCATCTATAGAGCAAAAGAGACTTGCAATGTCATAAAGTTGCACATTTTATGACGCATCGTAAATATTTTGATGCACATTTGGCACATTTTTCTAGTGTTTTTGGACAAACAAAAGCGTTTAATTTGTGATTTCAGCATGAAATTTTCTTACAACATCTTCCTGCTGCTGACTAAATGCATATGCACATATGTACGTATGTTTGTATATACATATGTATGTATGTATACTCGTATACTCGTATCTTTACTTTGTGTGAGGTACAGCCCCATTTCCTGTATCATTTGGCATTTGGCGTTTTTCATTGCTGTCAATTATCAATTCAATTCCATCATCAGGCATTTTTAAGTGCTGCCACTGACTGCTGAGTTTATTCATTAACTACAATTGGCGTTGTTCCGCTGCTGGTTACGTCACATTCTGTTGTAACTGAAATTATTTGTTTAACTATTTTTATCGGTTATTAAAATGTTTAATTTCATATTGATTGGATTTGTGCATTTTGGGTAATGAATTTTTAGTATAGACGGGATTTTTAATGTTGAATCTTAAACTTAGTAATTTAATTATTAAAATTAAAAAAATATAATTAAAAAAAAAATACCAGTCTAACGGTTAGACGCGATAGAAGTGAAACCTTCCGTAAAACAAACTGAGAGGGAATGAGACGAAAGCAGCATTAGGAGCGGGATAATTATAGGTTCATTATAATATTGCTATAAAGTTCATATTTTATTTTCTTCATTTTATTATTATTCATCCTCAATGTTTTCAATTTCAACAAATGATACGAGTGGCTTATGATAGCTAAAATATGATACAAATGCTTTGGTTTCAATGTTGTCAACATATCTTTGAAATGCCGCGTCAATTGTTGTTTTTGATCGTGTTGTCGATTCAGTGCGATTGTTACACATTTTTAAATTGAATATTGTATTGAGAAAGTCAATTAAAGGAACCGCTGTGTCCAATGCAAAATTTACGTTAAAATCGCCACTTAAAATCATTGGAACTTTATCGTAATCTTTTCTAAGTATCCGCGATACTTCTGGTGTATACTTTATTAAATTTCCGTAAATGAATTCCGTGATGCTATTTATTGATTGATTCGGTGAAATATAAATTGCCACAATTAAAACTGTTTTTCCATTGCTCAGTCTGGTTTCGCATGCACATATTTCTCACACTTTAGAGAGCTGATTCTAATTGCTCTACATTCAGATCTATCTGTGGAGTTACAATACGAGCACCGTCATTTTCATTGTGGTGTATTGCAACACCGCCGGCAATTGCGGTAAATATTTAAAAATGAAAATATTTACGAATATAAAAATACGGACGCAATACAGCACACGCGTATATTACACAGACGTACTAACATACACACAAACATTCGTAAGACGCTTGGTCTAAGCAAGTATTAGGTAGTGTAGTATAGGTATACATAATGCCTTCTCGCTCACCGTGGCTCCGTAATACGCAGGCGCGCACACAGACGTACTAGCATACATCCAAACATACATACGTATGACACTTGAACTAAACACCAAAGCAAGTGATAGGCAGTGTAGTATACATACTATAATACTCACTATACTAGCGTGGCTCAGCAGTACGCAGCCACACACATACGTATATCAACATATTATATAACGCTTCGTAGTGTCGCTTTTTCGTTTCATCGAGTCTCAAATCACTCCCAACGATTCTAAAGAAGTTTTCACTTCAAAATTTGGTCTCAGAATGTAAAAAACTTTGTGTAATTCTGGCGCATTAAAAAAACGAGAGCCAAGGTGTCTAGTCACGTGAAAGAAGGACAGCTGAGGAGTATGTGCTGAGATGATTCCACTATCAGCTCCCAGACAGTTACCAGAAAAACTTGATCGATGTCATATTTGAGTTGTTGTTGTTAGAGCAATTCATGTTATATTGATGCTCACTTATCGAAAGTTACAACCTCCAATCCACCCTTAGCTAGCAGATCCATCCAACGCTGGTTGACCTAATTGGAAACCAACTGTCCAAGTGCTGCCTAAAAACCATAGATGACCCCCACCCTTTCTTTTTGCTCATTAATTACCTGCAATGGACGATTTAAATATTTTCGTCTTTTGATGAATACCATTATGAGCACCAAGAAATTTAACTACGTTAAATCAGCTACAACTGTTCCATTTCTTTCGGAATCCGGGCATGCCTGGTGAGTACAAAAGCGCACTACTTTGTCGCACATACAAAATGATGTTAATACTTTGGTCGCTCTTAGGAGATCTGCAGAAATAGGTAGTCATGCAGAGCCTGCCATCGGTGGATTTCTTACAGACAAGGCATCTATTATTATGCAATATTGCAGAGCTCGTATCAGAAATACCGCTCCCTCCGCCCACAGTCAGGCGCCACTTAAAGCTGTAGAGCCCAAAGTGATCAAATGAGGGATAGTAAGGAAATGTCAAGCGACACTACAGAGTCCGACACTCGAAGTGTAACCAATTAAAAAGGCCATACATTTAGTTTGGAAAATTACTTTTAATTAATTCAAAGTAAGAAATCTGTCAAAATAATACAAAACTAAAAATCAATTTACTTTTGCTCGATACGACCACCTTTTGCCTTAACTATGGCCTTGAAACGGTCCACAAATGAAACGCAAGCTGCCCAAATGTGACTTGCAGGTATTTTTGGACCACTCGCGGACAATGACTTTTTTCAGCGCCTCGAGACTGGTGAATCTTTTAGTTCGGTCCTTGCTCTCCGAAATAAAACAAAGAGAAAAATCCATCGGATTCGCGTCTGGTGAATTTTAGAGCCATTGAGTGGACGTTATGAAGTTCGGAACGTTGTTTTTTAGCCATTCTTGGTTCGCTCGAGTTTTATGAGGCGTTGCCGAGTCTTGTTGAAACGTCCATGATCTGCCACCGAAATGTTTGCCTGCCCACGGCTTCAAAGTAGCCTCCAGAATACTTTCCCGATAATATTTCGAATTTACTTTGACGCCAGGCTCGATGAAAACGATTGGAGAGCACCAATCTGCGGTTCAAGCGGCCCAAGCCATTAACTGTGGCGGGTGCTGCCTCTGGGTGGCCAATCAATGCCTCAAATTCTCGGTCGGTCAAATAAACCCTATCGTTTTGGGAGTTTACGAATTCCTCAATTTGAAAAATTTTCTCGTCATAAAACACAACGTTCGGAAATTGATTGCTTTCGGCCAAGCGAAACAACTCCTTCGCTCTCTGACTTGTTGCTGCTGTGGTGTGAGATCATGCGTCTTTTGCATCTTGTAAGGCTTGGCTTTGAGATCATTTTTCAGTATGTGGCGGATACTACGGTCAGATGTTTTCAGTTATTTCGCCATTTTTCACTTCGACGGGGATTTCGCTCAAGTCGCTTCTTCACTTTTTGAACCATTTCTCGTGACGATGCAGTGTTTTGACCACCACCTCCATCACGTTTCGCGATGCTACCAGTATCATTGTAACGAGTGATGGTGCGATACACAAAACCTTTTTTTCTTTAATGTGTTCGAGCTCACAAACAATCGCTGGTTGTGATCTTCCAGCCAAATATAATGCAATCATACCGATTACATTCGAAATCCTTTACAGATTATCTGTTTTAGCGTTTACTCTCGGCAAAATGCTTCCACGCGCTTGTGCGGGACTGTCACTTAGCCAACTAACAGGCAGCTGATGCCCGTGCTTCAGCTGCGCGAGCGGAGGCTGTAATATCACAGAAGCATCTGAGCTGGATAGGCGTACTTTTAGGCTGTAGTGTTTCCAATGTAATTCTTTCTCAATCGACGTGCGGAATTATAGTTCGAATGACTCGCACACTTTTGGCCTCGATTCTGTCCTAACTTGAAAAAGATAAAGGCGGGCTCCATTTTTATTTATTTTAGTGCAGATTTCATCTTAGATTATATAGATTGAAGTTGCACGGCAAGTAAAGTGGATTTCTGTATTAGAAATTCTGTACTTGGCTAGAAACTTTTTAGCAAAAAATGCGGAAATATCCGACACATTGTCTTTTGATGGCTTGTCCTGCCCCAATTCGTGACATGGAATAAGGAAACCATCACGGCTCACTCAGCAAAAATATTAAGGTTGTAATGTTGACTAACATCCTTCGAAATAGATACTAAAATACACAAATAATAAATGTCGAAAAAACGATCATCTTTGCTTTGAACTTTGATTTACTCCTTACAGTTTGTTTTGCTCTATATGAGATTGCGCTTTTCTAATGCACGGAGTAGTGCTCTGAAAACTTCACACTGACCGATGGTGCATGACGCACGCCTATTTCTTTTATAGCAGCGCTAGTCTCTCTCCTGCAGTCAAAGTACATTGCGCGCAGTGCAGCAATAAGGCTGAGCACTTTAAGTGGTCAAACGCAGACTATGTCCACGGTAAAATCCTGGATGGCACGTTGGGGCTTCCCGGAGAGGTGGACTATACAGTCCCGCCTATACTTGCCACTACAACGTTTGTGACCCTCCTACCCTCGAGAGAAGAGTGGGAACGGGATGTGGTAAGACAGGGCGAGCCCATCCATGTATACACAAATGCCTCAAAGCTCGATAGCAGGGTGGGCGGAGGTATATATTCCGAGCATCTGGGGATCTCCTTCAGTTTTCGGCTTCTCGACTACTGTACTGTCTTTCAGGCTGAACTGATGGCAATAATGAAAGCCGTGCCACTGGTACAGTGTGATGCGTTACCTGGAGATGATATCTACATTTTCACTGGTAGCCAGGCGGCGATGAAATCCCTCAACAGTCGACTACCTCCAAGGTAGCCATGAAATGCCGCACATCTTTGAACGAGATGGCTGAGTCATTTCACTTAATGATAGCATAGATTCCTGACCATTGCCACATTGAGGTGAACTGCAGAGCCGATGAAAAATGAGCGAAAATCGGTTCCAAATTGACTGATGAGTATATAGCCAATGATATAGGTATACCCTTGCAAACATGTAGACTACGTATCCGCGAGGAAATTGTAAAAGTAGCGAATGAAAGATGGCATAACGAGGCCACTTGCAAAATTGCCCTACAGATGTGATCGACTCTCGATGCTAAACGCACGGAACTTCTACCAAGAAGAGTCTTAACACACTGATTTCAGTTATTACGGGGCAATTCCTAATCGGTGGGCACGCCCAGAGAATGCGTGTGCAAGAAATGCTTCTGCAGAAGTTGTCTAGACGAGGAAGAGGAAGAGACGATCCCGCACCTTCTGTGTCACTCTGCTCAGTGCTCTATCCAGACGTAGACTTGCCATCTTGGTCGGACATTTCTTTAATGAATTAGAAGATTTCGGTTATGTCGAAATTAAGTATTTAAGTACCCATTGGTTAGAGGAGGGATAAGGGCTAGTTCCCCACGTGGCATCACAATGGTGATACAGATACAGATAATCATAATAAAACCTAACGATTGCCCGCCTTTCGCCCAACCGATATGAGGGGCGCAGTTCATACGCCACACGGGCTATTTTTGTTTCGGCGCTGGGCCAAGAAAGCCAGGAGTTTGTTAAGCGTCCAGTTCCAAAACTCTATAGCTATGGAAAAATACCAATAACTGCGTAAAACTTTAGACGTTGGTTGTCTGAGAGGTTTGTAGGCGTAGTATCACCATTTTGAAGGGGAAAAGCATTTCGATTAAGAAAGTAAAACTATCCTCACTCAACAAATGTTTGGCATACCACAAATCTAAAATCTAAAAAGTGTTGGGATAAGATTAAAGTTTTGGCAACTTGGTATCGAAAGACCATTGGTTCGTCATTTGTTGGTTGAAGAAAAACGGTTTTATAATCGAGAGAGAAAACATTAACGTTAACTTCCGCTAAATGCCAAGGATTTCAAACAGACGATGTGAGCAGTTTAGTCTGGTGGGAAATATGCATTTTTTTTAAGCCTAGTAAATGTATTGTAAATTTTAAAAGGTAATCAATCTTCCAGCATGAACATTAATAGTTCAATCGTCGTTAAAATCTCGCGTGGAAATAAGTAAATATAAAATTTATGAAATCTCTTTTTCCTGCGCTTTTCCTTTCAACTTTTATGTACTTATACACGATTTTATATGCTCAAACATGCCGTCATCTTTCTATTTGTGCATAAACAAAGAATTAGATATCATTTTTAGAAAGCAAAAAAGGCTGTGATACGTTTAACCCTTGGTTGGACACTTTCTTTAAAACCTTCGGTTGTGCAACCAGGTGTGGCCTTTTTAGTTTTAATTTATTTAAATCAATTTATTAAACTGTTTTAATCGAAGTTGCTGAACACACCTTGCAAAGTTTCGCTATATAAATCTATAGACCGACCAGTTCTTTGCTACTAGTCGGAGGCTTGGACAATAAGTGAAAAAGCAAAGTCCAAGTATTCGAGAGAAAAATGATGAAGCTAATCTTCGGCGCAGTCGATGACAACGGCGAGTGGAGTATAAGATGGAACCATGAACTGGACCAACTTATAAAGAGGGGAAATATTGTGCGCGGTTCATCAAAGCTCAAAGACTAAGACGGCTAGGCCATACCATGAGAATGGACCCCACGAGGTAGGTAGGTAGGTAAAATGGTTGAAGTGCCAGTCTGGCACTCCTCAAGTAGCACTGAAGCGCTGTTTTGATACCATTATGGGACCTACAACAAACAAATATCTACAGCCAGCCAGAGCTTTTGATATAATGGATAAGATTGATGGAAATTAGATTGGCGCACTGCCCCAGGTTGTCGAAGAAAGGAGCTCTCAGTGACCTTTATCGTCTAGCTGTCAAACGCGGACATTTACAGAGAAACTGATCAACAGTCTCCTTCTCTGAAAGGTCCTCACAGCTTCTGCAATGAGGATTAAATGGTAACCCTAGTGACCGGTAAACACAGCTACGAATTTGGAAATTGAATAGTGAGGAGTCCCCAGGACTTTCTGAGTCCATCGTATATTGTACTGGGGCCAAAGGGTTTTCGAAATATCACATGAAGAAATGGAGCTCCATCTTTTCTGCGCTTTCCTCAGAAATAATTTGTGCAGTTCCCCTTTAGCAACTGTCAGAGGGATGCCGATGACCGGGTAGGACGTCTCTGAGACCAATTCAGTGCCCTTTCTAGCAAGCTAATCAGCCATTTCATTTCCCTCTATGTTCCTATGTCCTGGAACCCAGATCAGAGAAATGTTACCTGCACACCCAAGGGATTTGATCTCCTCCTTACAGGAGTTTACTAATTTCGTTCTGCACCATGGCGTCGTCAGAGCCTTGATCGCGGCTTGACTATCGGAGAAAATGTTAATATCTCCCTCCCTCCCGCGTTCCCTAAGCATTTTGCATGCCTGCTAGCAGTGCTCGGCAGTTTAAAGGAGATAGATAAATTGGCTGATTTAGAGAAAACCCCTGCTCCGACTCCCGATTCCATCTTCGAGCCGTCAGTGAAGACAGAGGTGCAAGCTTCGGTGCAGATTTTCCCTCCGATCCAGTCCTACCTATTTGGAAAGATTGCCCTAGCATGTCCCTCAAACGCTAGTATGCTGAGAGAGAGAACTGTTCAAAGTTCGGAGAAATACGGTGTTAACTGCCGGAAAATGCTACCATGTCCCCTGAGATATTGCCTTCAGAGGCCAACCCCCTTTAACTTGATTGCACTTTGAGCTGCGATGGAAATAACGTAAAAGTACGATGGTAAGTAAGTGCAAAACGACATTCAGGGCAGCACTGGGGCAAGTTTTACATGCTCCGAAAGCTCAACGAAAAATAATTTACGCTAAAACGAACTATAATAGAAGACGACATGGGGAAACTCAAGGTCAACAACTGGAAGGAATCTACCAAGGATCGGGACAAATGGAGACAAATGATGATGATGATCCATAACCTGGTTAGGTTTAATGGTTGCCCAGAGAGTGGGCCTACTTTGACGAAAGAATGTTGATCCATAAATCTATAGTGAATTAAATTTTAGAAAGCTCCCTCGAAGCTCAATTTGTTAGCTATACCAGAAATATGTTAAATTCGCGTCCAAAGTCGAAAAAGTCTGGCCAGATCCGGGTGCCCAATGGAGGGTTAAAACTCGCTTTAAACTCACAAGAAAGGCAGTTAATCATCAAAAAATCTGGCTGCACTGTCAGTGATTGCCATTATGCGTCTTTAATTGTTTGGAGTAGACACAGAACGCAAAAGACCAAATGCATTGTCAAAGAGAACAAACCAAAGACGCAGTGGGGGAGACAAGCGCGCATAAAGGAACAACGCGCAACTAACAAGTATTATTTCTTTTTTCTACCAACTCTCCTGATCTGTGGACTACAAAAGCGCAGCATGAAATTAAAATCCTTTCAGCAATCAGTCAGCTAACCTAATATAACCCAATCCATGCACAGGCGGCGTATCACGTCACGCAGGGCACACAGAAACAGATGGACAAATGCAGCCGAAGAAATAAAAGATGCAAATAAAGAGTTTTACGCGTGGACGAGGAGAACAGGTTCTTTACTTCAAGAAAAAAGGTATGACTTGGGGGAAAATAAACAAATAAAAAAAAGATGGTAGAAAAAAATAAAAGCACTAAGAAAACTAAATAAACATGACGTAGAAAAAAACTACAAGGCAAATAAGTAAAGAGCAATCAAATAAAAAAAAAAGTATAAAACCCCAAACAGCGACACGCAACGCAGCAAAAAGGCTACAAGACAGGTTTTAGAGAGATTAGGCTTTTCAATCACGTCCCGACCGACACAGGCAGGCAGACAGGTAGAAGAATAAGTGCCACATAGGAGCTCACATTGTGAGTGCGCGACCCACGCTGATAGGCGCAGGCGTATGCTGAATTTATGTGTGTGTGTTTATGAGTATGTAAGTGCTTATGTGCTAGATGTGTATGTGTATGAGTGCGTAAGGATGAGATGCACGTCGCGCATGCGCAGCACGTCATTGCTGCTACTCGCGGCTTCATAACTAATGGTGTATACATAGCTATAGACACATAAGCACAAACATATACACACATATGTACATATATATACATACACACATACATTTATGTGTACGTAAATACGTGGCACTGTGTTATTTGCTCAGTTGGATCGCAGTTGCGCATTGAGCCTTTTTGCCTTGCTTTATCGTCGACGACTTCAATCTGACAAATTTATTTAGATTTCTTTTTTTTCCTTCGTTTACTATACAAAATAGTATTTTAGTTGAGCTGCTTGTTTGAAAAATCGTTGCTCGCACTTTATTTTATCAGATGTGTTGTATGTACACAATGGTTTTATGTGCAAGTACCCTGTAGGAAATAATACCAATAGGTAGGGGAGGAAGTTTATAGCGTTTTTATATTTTCTTTTATTTTATAACGATTTATTGACTGTTTGGCAAAGTGTTAGTATTCATTCGATAGAACTATGTATTTCTGCTCTACAAAACTATATTAATTCCACTTTTGAGTTCTTACATTTTTTTTAGTTTTGGCGCTTAGAAATTGAGTACACAGGAAGCAAAAATCGACACCTGCTTTTCTTTGCTTTTCATCGAGGTCCAAAAGCTGCCGAGACAGCTCGGAACATTTGCGACGTATATGGAGAAGGTGTCATAGGCGAGTTTACAGCACGGAAATGTTTTGCAAAGTTCAAAAATTGCGACTTTGACATCGATGGCACGACCCGCATGGGAAAACCTTATGAAGAAGTCTCAAACCACTTTTGAAGGAGTGAATTGACGGAAAAAATTAACTGCGATCATAAAACGATTCTCAATCACCTTCATTCGATGGGATTTACTAAAAAATTGAGAGCCTGAGTGCATCACGAGCTCAATGAGGAAACAAAGAAAGTCGCCTTCAAATTGCTTCTCAGCATCTCGCCTGCCATCGAGCAACACGCGGTTATAAACAGCGCCTTTTGAACCAAAACGTCACGAGAGATGAGAAATGGTGCCTATGCATTAATATGTAGCAAAGAAAGGAGTGGGTGGCTCCAGGAGATACCCCAAAGCCGAGAGTCAAGTCGGATCTTCATTCAAAAAATGTCTTTGGTGAAACTGGAAGGGCATGGTGCACGGGGAAATGCTCGATAAGAACGCCACGGTCAACAAGGCGCTCTACTTTGCCCAGTTACACCGCGTGAATGGGGCTATTCGACTGAAAAGACCTGATCGACGTGGTCCAACCATACTCCTTCACGACAACACCAGTCTCCAAGTTGCGCAAGTCATCAAAGCCGCACTTCAAGAGCTCGAATGGGAGGTCCTTCAGCATCCGCCGTATTCTCCGTACTTTGCACCGACCGATTACTATGTTTTTTGCTCCGTGTCAAAGAATATGAAGGGCGTTACCTTCGATAACAAAGCCGCCAGGTGAAGTTCTAAGTCAATTAATTTGAGTTATTTTTTTTCGTTTGTTGGGTTGCCACATCTGTGATTAATATTCCTCTGCAACTAAATTTTTTTTTTAGTTTTAGATTTTTATAGTTTCAAAAATTGATATGAATTTGCAACACCGAGTTTGTATTAAATTTGGATTTAATGGTGCGAAAAGCTTAGAAATGGCGTGAAACTCTTTGGGTAATGATACTCTAAAGAAACGAGTGGCATGAACGCTTCAGCAGAGATCGTGAGTCCATCGCTGTAGACGAACGTAGTAGCAGACGGGCGA
The DNA here is from genome assembly GCF_027943255.1 of Anastrepha obliqua. NCBI lineage: Eukaryota > Metazoa > Arthropoda > Insecta > Diptera > Tephritidae > Anastrepha > Anastrepha obliqua. The sequence continues at coordinate 112,589,682 of NC_072895.1, forward strand.
TAGCGAAAACAGATCAAAACATCAATAAATTAAAAGCAAAGTTGATCAATAACCACAAATTAATCATCAAAAAGTTGACAGAGGACTTGAACATTGCTTATGGATCCGTTAAAACGTTGTAATTAATGTTGCTGGTCCCAAAGGATCTGAAGTTCATGCAAAAAAGGCACCGCGTTGATATCGGCAAAGAAGTGTTTGCCAAGGCTGAATCCAACCAAACATTCACCAAACGCATCATTACTAGAGTATCGTCTCTCGTGGGTTTTACGAGTACGACCTGCAATTCAAATATCAGGCAAGTGAGTGGAGAAGTCCGAATAAACCAAGACCAAAAAACCAAATAAACCAAAACCAAAAAAACCACATCGTTGTCAGTGAGAGAAAAAAGCCATGCTCGCTGTTTTTATGGATTGCAACGGCATTGTAAGCCACACATTTTCGCCAAAAGGTTAAGGGCAGCTAATAAGAGCTATTATTAGGGAGTTCTGAGATGTTTAACAACTCGTGAATTTTGCACCAGGATAACGCACCGTCGCACAGTGCCATCACTATCCGTGAATTTTTGACCAAGAACGAAACGGATTCCATCCAAGAGCCATTGATTTCCGCAGATAAGGCTCCCTACAGTTTTTTTCTGCTTGTATGTATAAGTGGCGCGTACACATTTTTTGGGTGTTTGGCCGAGCTCCTCCTCCTATTTGGGGCTTGCGTCTTGATGTTGTTCCACAAACAGGGGGGCCTACAGTTTCAAACCGATTCCGAACGGCAGATATTTTTTACGAGAAGCTTTTTCATGGCTGAAATACACGCGGATGTTTGTCATTGCCTGCCGAGAGGCGACCGCTATTAGAAAAAACTTTTTCTTAATTTTGGTGTTTCACCGAGATTCGAACCTACGTTCTCTCTGTGAATTCCGAATGGTAGTTGCGCACCAACCCATTCAGATACGGCGGTCGAGTCAAACCACTACGGGGAACACGTAACAGAAAACTCTTACTATCATTTCGGTGTTTCGTGCTCACATCGGGTTTCAAAGCCGCACACTACCGAACGGTAGGAAATATATTTCCCAGTACAGTCTTGAACTTTCTTATCTCAAAAAAGCCAACTAGTGATTATCCTGGTACTTTTCTGAACAAGTAAGTTTCCATACCAGCTTGGCTTCTCCCTGCAGGGTATTCGCTTGTCTGTTTGTTTGTCTGGTTGGAGCAAGTGGAGGGTATTAACATGTTTATGTTTGACTCCTTTTATGGAGTATTGTTTGTGTATGCGTGAGGAACACGTGCATTTTTAGTGTGGCTATATAAAAAACAAAACAAAAAAAAAAAACGAAAAGAAAAACAAAAGGTATGTCATTGATTTATAGGCCAGTTTGGGGCACAAAATTAATATTGATTTGACTAAAAATAAAAGGGGACTCGAATTCTAACAATAGGCGAGACTCCAGTCGAGATTATTATATTGTCTAGGCGAAAAAGTAGATAAATCATTTTTATTAGGGTAGATAAGTCTATTAGACATGCATTAGGAAGGACGAAAGAGTGTAGATACGAAGCTCGCCGAAGAGCAAACGCACTTTTGTGGGTCGTCTAATGCACTCTCGAATCGCGGCATAGATGAGTACTAGGACATGAATACATACAGCCACACATGCACTTGGACTTACTTCATTACATTGCAATATTCATCAAAATTTTTTTGTAAATTTTTTATAAAAATATAAATATCTATGTAGTTCATTGTATACAAAAAATCGCATAACTCACAGTACGAAATTCACAAAAATTTCAAAAAATTATCATTGAAATTTCAACTTTTTTCTGGGTATGCAGTTTTAAAAACCATTAACCAATTAATTTAATTTTATTTTTGACAACTTTTTTTTCGCAAACGATATTGAGTATTTTTTCCACTTATTTGGATGTTATACAAAAATTTAATGGACTATAAACCTACATAAAAATAAAATAAATAAATACTTGGCGCGTACACTTCTTTTAGGTGTTTAGCCAAACTGCTCCTCCTTTTGTGGCGTGCGTCTTGATGTTATTCCATAAATGGAGGTACCAACAGTTTTTAACCGTCTCCGGCTGATATTTTTTATGAAGAGCTGTTTCATGGCTGAAATACACTCGGAATTTTTTCTTCATTTTGATGTTTCACGGAGATTCGAAGCTATGTTCTCCGAATGGTAGTCACCCACCAACCCATTCGGCTACGGCGGCCGGCCACCAGAAGTTTTCTAACGAATATGGTGAAAAACTTGACTAATTTGATTATAATATATTATTTTTTGTAAAGTTTTTACAAAGTTTGGGAGTTGAATGGTTCATTAGTTCACTCCAATTTTTGACTACTTTTTAAAATAAATCTGGTGGTATGGCGTCAATAGTAGCTTGAATTGTTGGAACCAAATGTCGTCGAGGCTTAGCCGATAAATTTTTGAAAAAAAAAATTTTAATACATTTTAAGGCTTTCTCCAAAATGTTTCGGAAAATTTTTAAAATTTACGTTAGCGGACTGAATTAAAAGTACCTCAGAAAATTTCATTATTTTTATTTCGTTCAGAAAATTTGTAAACATTTTTATGCATACCTTTTGAACTTAAAATCTACTATTATCTGAGGTGATTAAAACAAAAAAATTTTTTAAACAAAATTTCAGATTTAAAAAAAACTTTTTTTTGAAATTAAAAAAAAAATAATTTAACAAAAATTTTATTACAAAACAATATTTACCAAAAAATATAGATTTTCGGGGGTTTTTTGAATTTAAAAAAATATTAATGTTATTAAATATTAATTTAAAAATATATTATAATAATGTTATTAATATTTCTTATTAAATATTAATATTTTTTTTAATAAAATTTGTTTAAAAAAATAAGTTTTTTGATATTAAAAAAAAAAATGAATTTAACAAAAATTGTATAAAAAAAAAATTTATTAAAAACAATATTTACAAAAAAACTAGATTTTCGGGGGTTTTTTGAATTTAAAAAAATATTAATGTTATTAATATTTCTTACTAAATGTTAATATTTTGTTTAATAAAATTTGTTTAAAAAATATTTTTTTTTAATTAAAAAAAACTACAATAATTTAACAAAAATTCTATTAAAAATAATATTATAAAGAAAAAATATTTACAAAAAAACTAGATTTTCGACGTTTTTATAAAATTTTTTTAAAAAAATATTTTTTTTATTAAAAAAAACTAATTTAACAAAAATTTTATTAAAAAAAATATTAATGTTATTAATAATTCTTATTAAATATTAATTTTTATTTTAATAAAATTTGTTTTAAAAAATTTTTTTTCTTAATTAAAATAAAAATTTATTTAACTAAAATTTTATTAAAAAAAATTTTATAAAAAAAATATTTACAAAAAAACTAGATTTTCGGGCGTTTTTTGCGGAGATCGGTTCAGCTCACGTAAATCTGAATATTTTCCCGAAATATTTTGGCATTAGTCCTAAAATGCAATATAATAAACTTTAAAATTTTTTATTTAAATTTTTTTTAATAAAAATTTTTTAATTTTTTAAAATAATAAAAACCACAATGTTTTTTTGATGAGACACCCTAATGTTCATATGTGTGCACATATTCATGCATGTTTTATCGAAACAAATTTTACAACGCCTACAAATCTAACTGTCATTATGATTCTTATCTACCTAATTGCAGTGCAGTAAGCAAATCTCTTCTTGGGACTCGGCAAGTGTTGGGTTATCTGTGCATTCTTAAAGTGAAGTAAATTTGGTGGTTTTTGGTTTTGAATGTTGGGCGTTTTAAATCTACAACAACTATAATAACAAAGCATTAATTTTGAGACAACGGAACTCTTCTGAATTTGATAGGGAGACGAGTTCTCGTGTCTTATTGCTTTATCTCCTCTACATTGGACCCTCAAAGGTTTTTAATAAATAACGACCACTAAATAAATAGATCGGAATAGAAAAAGTTTATGCTTGAGTTTAAAAGAAGAAATGATGCAACTTTCTTTCAAATGCCGCAAATTTATTAATTTCGAAACATTTTCGCAATTGTTACACAATTTACTTACCAACACTGTCTTCTGAAAAAAAGGTTGCGTGAGAACCTGAATTTAGAGTTTTTTTCCTAATGTCTGATGAGTATTTAATCCGAGCTCAACCGGTAGAGGAACTCCACAGGGCCAGTGTTTTCTTCGTTGCTCCAGACTCCGTTTGACTTGAGTCTGCACGCCGCTTTATTGCTCCCTCCCGAATTTGAAGATCTAGAGGTTGCAAGTTCAAGATGGCATTAAGGGCATCGCCAGATGTCGTACTTACAGCACCTGTTATACCCAAGCACACACTTCTCTGTAGTCTGGTTAGGGGTTTTACTCTGGAGTTACCCGTAGGAGCCTTCGACCGGACTACGGAGAAGTATGTGATAATGGGTCTCATCTGGGTGATGTGCAACCAGTGTACTATCGCCGTTATTAGACCCCATGTCTTGCCTAAGGTTCTTTTGCACAGATTACATAGTTTATGTTATTGAAAATAAAAAATAATTATAAAAAATATTTAACATAAAAATGCTTGTGATCATTTTCCGTAGACTTCTGCCGCTGGTTTTATGTAATATAGTTTTTAGTTAATTTTTTAATTTGTTTCTGCATCTCCATCAACTCTGTGCTACACTCAGCATTTCATATGCAATCCAGCTCTACTAACTTACCTTTACCTTTCATAAAACATTTCCTAAACTCCTAATGCATTCTATCTAATTGGTCTGCACCGCTCATTCCTCACTTTCGCCCGAATGCCGTACATTTAACCTACCTACATACACATTTAACCAACAACATAAACAACATTAAAATAGAATTTCATAATTAATGATGCCTCACTTCGATTTTTGCATACCTTCATTTGTTCAAAACGGATATTTGGCTGCCTTACACCTTTATGAAACTTTTGCTTTCCATTTATCGCCTAACACCCCAAAGCCATTTCTCACCACCTTTCGCTTTCGTGCACGTCATTATCACACCGAGACTAAAATTTTCACAAGCCGAAGGTCACTACCACCAATGCGCAAAGTCGCACTAAAGTAAAACAAATGATGATCATCTTATCGGACGGACGTTCTCGTTTGTGGTGTGGCTATTTTGGCCACTTTGACTGACTGCCTTCTTATTTTGTGCTCCCTTAGGCAATCTTCTCTCAAAACAAAACGCCATAATTGTGGCAATGAATGATGCAGTAAAAAGATAACAAATTGCTGCGGTACAAAATATTCTCAAATTTTCTTTGTGGTGATCAAAAAGGCGGTAAATATCATTTGTATAATATTTTCAAAATATCCATTTGTCTAATTTTGTAAATTTTTGTGGTGCACGTTGGGAAAGATTTGACGTTGGAAAATTAATTGTTGTGAAATGAATGCTAGTTCGTGGATTTAATGAGTTTTAAATATTAAAGTGAGAGTAATTCTGGAGCTGATGGCAGACTTTTGATATTCTCGATTTGTGTCGCTTATTGGCTCTATGGAAAAATTTCACTTTCTCAAGGCCTTTGAAACCAAATTGGCGTCGATGAGCAAATAGCATAACGAACTCAGGTTGAACTCAGCCCGAGCTAAACCATCCTTATTCAAATTTAAATGAGCCAACCTAAAATTTGATTCGTTTCCTTATTCGATAGTCTTCCTTCCTAGACGTAGTAAAAAGTTTGCAACTGTTGACGTTATGGGATATATAACTGGGGACGTTAGAAGGTCTATGCTACTTTTCACAAATCGATTTTTACGCGTGAAATATTTGTTATGAGGTTAGAGCAAGAGTTTAATCATTGCCACAGAGGCTCAATTTAAGTGCTCAGGCGAAGATTTTCCAATACCTATCCTTAATCACCGCCATATTGTAGTGAATCTTAACAGCCACTCCAACAAATCTATGCCTAAACTGTCCAGTTCTCGAAGATAAAGTCATACATACCTTCTACTAGAAGGTAAATCCGTAGGGCCTTCTTCGAACTGCGTGGGATTTGCATAGGAGAATCTAAATGAATTCTACATCTTCCTGTTCTCTACAACATTTACAGAAACTATTCTAAGATGGTCATATCGATGGTGACATAATTCAAAAATAAAAATGCGACACCACTACTGAGTTGGGTCAGTTTTCTAGATAAGTGACGCGCCAATTCGATCACCTGACAAAACGACACTAACGCCATCTCTCAGAATTGCTTCAAGATTCGCTTATGCCGCTTTTCCAGATAAAAATATATAAACTCTGTAGTTGATTTTTGCTTTTAACGGCAAAACTCCGAATTTTGAGTTGTGTCGCTTTTCTCGAAAACCATCGATAAGTTCTATGGCGAGCACCGGGCCATAGTTCAGTGTATCCCTTGATCAAGTCTGAGCTTCGTTAAGAAGATTAATGTCCTTTTAAGGCTATAAACGGACCATGCAGGTCCATGCAGCTCCATGGGCTTAGCGGCATACAACATCTGTGACTCTATTACTGCAGTCGGTGAAAGTAAATTGATTGCGAAAGACGGCAGAGCTAAAATAGCAATGCGAGTATTTGAGAAAAGGACAACACGGCCGTTTTTAATGTGACATGACTTACTATGATCCAGGCCTCATAATGGTATCAAAACGGCGCTTCAGGCGTGCCAAACTGAGACTTCAACCATTTCACCTACCTACCTACTATGACTCAGAATGTAGTAGCATTTGGCAGTAGGGAGTACTTCAGTCTCAAAAACATTCGCAAAGCAGGCAATGAGAGAAAACCGTCGTGCCAACTACTCCTTTAGCTGCTACAGGGACCCTCACTGCGCGAAAATAAATTAGACTTCACAATCCCCGACCTCAAGTTCAAGAAATACTTTACCATACGTTTTTCACCGAGAGCCGAATGGGGGAAAAGGGGAAAGTGATTGGTAGATTTGATGTCGAAATCTACACTGACGGTTCTAAGATGAACTGTGGTGTGGGAGCTGGCCTCTATTCGGAATCGTTTAACTTATGTAAATCAATTCGACTTCCTCACTATGCCAGCGTGTTCCAGGCAGAACTATTAGCAATCAGGGAAGCTTGCAAATCACTAAAATACTACAAAGAAATTGGTGCCAGAGTAGTTATCTTCTCAGGCAGTCAAGCAGCTATCAAGGCCTTAGATTCCAATTCCATTTCAGCCAAAGTAGTTTTACAGTGTAGAGAGGAACTAGAACTGCTTGGTCATAGATTTAAAATTACTTTATTAGGGATTCCCGGTCACAGAAATATAGAGGGTAATGAGATAACAGATGAGTTAGCAAGAAGAGGTTCGGCACTAGGCAAAGCAGAGGCGGTGGCAATTGCAAACCCCTGCAATACAATAAAAAGCATCCATTGCTTCACACTACTATGGCTTAGCCGAAAGAAGGTGGAAGCCATTGACTACATGCACTACAACAAGAAAAGCATGGCCGTCATACAACATCCAAAGGACGAATTACCTGTTAGGATGATCTCGCTCAAACATTTCAAGTATGATTGCTTCCTTTACAGGACACTGGAAGGTAGGAAGGCAGTCAGACTTAATCTTACTTTCCATACCATCTGCAGAAGCTGTCAGGCGGAGGGCGTGAAAGAAAGTCTTTTCCACTATTTATGCGAATGTCCAGGTTTAGCCAGAAGAAGACTTCGTTCTCAGTGACCTCAAATTGTCCGTATAATTCTGTTCCAGCTCGTATTTAATTTGTGTCCTGCCTCACAGTGGCGCATAAAAAAGTAATAATCTTCATACCTTCAATCCAAAAACTCAGTGCTCGGAGTTGTACGGCAGATCAATACGATCGTTATCGTATTATTATTAGTGCGAGTATCAACTTTTTTTTGAGTCATTCTCATCATCATTCTGTGAATTATTTGAAGTTCTCAAATGTGCTAAATGAGAACAAATAATAGAACTACAGGTTTCTTTCACATAGTCCTTATTTTGCCAAACATCATTCGAATCATTATCATTAGCCCTCCTGCCTTCCATTTTCAATTTCTCCCTGTGAAATCTATCTACCTCTACCTTCAGCAGCGTCTAGCTCCTGCTGTCTTTGCTTGGTCACTTTCCTGCGTAATTACCTGTAATTCACTTGTCAACACCGTTCGAGCCAATTCAATTACTTGTTTGCGGTTTTGCTGCACTTTTCCTTAAAGAGGATTCACTGTAGTATTTGTTGTTGTTATTGTTACAAATGCACGCACAGGTAGACTTTTAGTCACCATAGGAAACTTATGACATATGTATGTATGTATATATGTGTCTACATGTGCAACTATTTGCTCGGGTTTCACTTCAACGTCTTCCTTCAATTCTTTTCATGTCATCTCTTATTTGTTATTTTAACAGACTGCAAGTGAATACACAACCATTTTTCACACATTGAGATAATGTCCTTTGAGTGCTACTTTGTGGCGAATGTAGGCGTTTAATGGTAAACTGTTTCATTGTATTTTGATTGGTTTGTGTCAGCTGGCAGCTGTTAGCTGAGGAAACCAGCTGTGTTTTCCTTCAGCTCATCTGATTTGGTTTTGTTTGAAAAGGTGATTTTGGCACTTGTGTAAATGACTTATTTTCGAATAAATAAAATGAATCAGTATTAGTAGACAAATAGGTTATTGTAAAGTGAGTTTGGCTTTGAAATTTTGGTAGAAAATATACGCAGTGCGGAAGAGTAGAAATATTTTGATACAAAAACTTGCAAGCGACCTTTGCTTGTGCAGAAAATCTACGTCATATTGAAAGGTTTACTTTTCCATTGGGTTTTTTTAATCAGTCACTGTACTAAATGGGGTTAACTGAATTAGTAGTTTTTCAAATCGTCAAGCAGCCATCTTAGCTTCAAAGTCACCTACAGTCAATTCGAAAATCAGCAGACAATGCAAAGGAGAGAGAACTTAATACTTTAGCGTACATGACAGACATCACTTTCATCTGAGTACCTGGCCATAGGAAAATAGAAGGAAATGAGAGAACTGATGCACTGACAAGACAGGACGCATTCTATAACGCACCCGAAGCAATAGAAATAGGCTGTCCCCAAAGCGTGCGCAAAAGGGAGATCTTCTCGCTATTCCAGAAGCAGGCCGCTGACAAATGGACTAACACGGATACTTGCAAAATAACCAAACAAACGTGGCCCAATTTCAATACATCCAGAACTGGCGAGTTGTTAAGCAAGCCACGTGCAGATATATTCAGAATTACGTCAACAGTAACCGGCCACAGGGCTTTGGAAGACCACGCCAAGAAGATGGGGTGGCCGTACGGCGATAGATGTAGAAGCTGTCGTCAAGAAAAATCTAAGGCAACAGTCCTTCACTATCTGTGCGAGTGCCCAAAGCTGGGTGCTCTACGACACAGAATGCTGGGTAAATTCTCGATGGTTAACTTGAAAGAAATTGCAGAAAAGAAAATAGACGACGTAGGCAAATTCATAGTCAAATCCAGATGGTTCGACTAATAAAAAGCAGTGGTTCTACGAGTGGTGTATCAAAATGGCATCTTTTGTGCTAATTGAGTCTGGGTTGGGTCACTCAGACAACACCTCCACCACCACCATTACCACAGGTGAGGTTCCTGAACGCATACTGGTATATTTGACTTATTATTTACTATGAATTCACGATTTCATGAGGTCTACGCACAGAAGACGTTGGTCTCAGTTGAGCTCCTGCAGAGTAGCCAAGTGCTTTGTGAAAGAACCAAACAAGAAATTAGTGACATTTTTCCTTAAACTTAGTGGAAAGGATCTGAGATTACAGGTAGGTGTAATCACAGGTCACAACGCCTATGGTCAGCATATGGCTGCCATGGAAATTATTGACGACCCAATATGCCTGTCTTGTCGGGAAAATAAGAACACTACAGAGCACATTCTGCACAGAACCAGAATGGGCTCTGAGGCGAATTTTTTTTACCCGGAGCCCGTTCTGCCACCCCCTTTTGTAGCCATCAAAGCCGCGATTAACAAATGGGTTATTCTAACCCACAAGCAAGCTTGGCAGACTGCAAGAGGCTGCAGATGGACAAAACTGATGTTACCTGTTATGTCCGACCGACTGTCGCAGTACTCCTGTTATTAAGCAGAGGAGACTGGTTGGATTGATGATGGGCCACTTTCTATGGGTAAAGCACATGGAAAAGGTGGACATCTCTGACAGTGCACTATGCCCAGCATGTGGGGAGGAGGATGAAATGGCGGACCCCTTTCTGTGCGTCTGCCCCGCCTTCGCTCGCATCAGGCTTGAGATCTTTGGCACTGATGTGCTAAGAAGCGACCATCTACAGGGAGGGCCATATAGCTCTTTGAACCCCCTATTTTTTTGAAAATGGTAACACAAATGGCATGTCAAATGTGTTCAGGATGACATGGACGACATTTGGTTTCAACAGGACGGTGCAACTTGTCCCACTGCCAAAGTTACACTCGAACTTTTAGCTACCGTTTTTGAATTCCGATATCAATTGGCCGCCTAGGAGCTCTGATTTAAGCCCGTTGGACTATTTTTTGTGAGGAGCTGTTAAGGACAAATGCTATGCGAACCATCCAGAGACGACTGATGCTTTAAAACACGAAATCGAAGTTGCCATTCATGAAATTGGAGCCCAAACAATCGAAAATGTGCTTAAAATTGGGTTGATCGAGTGGCCTACTTTTAAGCCAGTCGTGGCAGTCATTTGAACGATATTATTTTTCATTCATAAGTGACAATGTTCAATCTTCAAAATAAAAAAAAGTTTGAAAAAATATTGATTAGTTTTTTTTATAGCCGATTCAAAAAGCAAATTTTACATGGCCCACCCTATACTTAGATTTCTTCGGAGGCCGAGTAGATTTAAAGAAAATTAAAAAGAGAATCGGAGTGCAGTACAAAGGACTTAATTGTGTCTGAGTGCTGTACTTGCTAGTCTGTCCCAACAAAAAAAAAAAACATTCTCTGTAGCTGTTCGGCGTTTTCTAGAATCAGGCTTAGGATGTTGGGGTGCGATGTCCTGAGCATGGATAAAGTTCATACTCTTCCTCTTGAGCATCTCTCTAGATTCGTCAATGAATCCAAAAGATTCGCGGAAGAATGACCTCCAACCAATCTGCCCGTCTTACCATCCATATGAAGATATATTCCTGTCTCTCTATTCCTTTCACTTGTTATTTCATGCCCACTGTGGGGAGATACCGGAATGCGTAGGCTACTCGTCTACGGCAAGTTAAATTACTTGTAAATTAAAAATGAAAAGTTGTATATACTGGAACTCTTATGCGTTTAAAAATTTATTTCTTGAACTGCTTTTATAATATTTTTCCATGACATGGTTATTCTTACTAAATACTTCCTGAAGCTCGTTACTGTGCACATTCCCAGTTGTGTACTTTGGTCAGCCATTGAAAGTGGATTGTGAATTGTTCGAGGCTAACAACACACACACACATGCATACTAAGTAGTTCTTATGTAGTAATTGAAGAATAAAAGTGGAACTAATTCTTTCCTCTCTTTCCTGCCTTTCCGCTGTAGAATTAAACTAAAAGCCGAAGAAAGTAATTCCAATCTTAAGGTCAATAATCTCATCGCACACAAACACTTTCACTGCCTTTATTGTGCATGACACGAAACAGCAAACTCACTTCCAGAATTTTTTTTTTTTTTTATCAAAAGTAAATACGAAATGCTTTTTATTCGATGTCGCTTAAAATAAAATTATATTTGAGATCATTTAAGGCTACACAAAGGGCATCTTGCGCCGACCGAACGCACTTCCGCGATCGCAAAGCCGCACTCTACTCTTCGCTTCTTTTCTATTTCGATTACTCACTTTCATTTCCCCCACCGCCTAGGCAACGCTGAAATATTATATGTATGTATGCACATATGTACATGTGCATGTGTGTGTGTGCATGTACTTTTATATAAAATATACGTTACATTCATTAAAAATGCATTCCTTATCGCGCATATCGCAATTGACTGAGTGCATAGAAGACTCTAAAGTGGAGAAAATTAAGAAAACGCGGCGTAACAATATGAAATTTGTGGATTTTTCAACACAAAATTTGAATATGTTTTTCTTGCATTTTATTCGTATTATTACTTTTTTGTTTTTTTTTACTCTTTTAGGGAAGTAAACTGATAGGTTTCAGTGTTCAATGCCTGCTCAAGGGGTTTGTTGAAGCACTGGCAGGAACTTATGAGTTTATCCGTGCACTGCTGCCAGGCTGCTTGCTTGCTTGGTTGGTTGGTTGGCTGGCTGAGGCCACGTGCTGTTTGCTGTGCGCTTGAGAATACGAGCCGTTTTTATGGAAATTAGTACATAGCTGACCGTCGCGCATTTTTTCTTTAATTTCGTGCCTCCTTTCGTATCAGTTGTTTGAGTAAGAAAGTAATCTATTTTTTGTTTGTTGCTTTTTTTGTGTATTTTTTTTAGTTTTTTTTTTTTTTGTTCGGTTGTGTTTGCTTAAGTGATCATAAAGCGTAACGAAAAGTAATTTTCTTAATGCTGAGAAATACTTATGCAACATAAGTGGAAATTTTACGGTTCAATCTTGTAACGTATGAATCGACACTCACACACACATACATAAAAATATTTTTTCTTTGCGGCATAACTTCGAAGTTAGAGGAAGTTGGTAGGAAATTAGCATTTTTCTGCTGCAACTATTCCAAATTAGCATAAAATCGTTGGAGGGAGTAAGTCACGCAGCTGGTGGCTCGTGAGAGAGTAAAGAAATCGCATTAATTTTGCAAGCAGGTGTACGCAAGTGACTGTTAACCACCCGTTAAAACTACGCGGAGCTAATTTGTGGTGGAAAAAGTAACATTTACAAGTGTCAGTTACAGAGTTGTTATGCTCATAAAGACTTTTGGTATTTTTTTTTTTAATTATTATTATTATTTGTTTTTAGTTTTCTCCGTCAGCCCAATTGACAGTTTCTGGTCGTTTTGAGGCTAGTTTGACTAGGAAGCTTAACACGTCGTAGTAACATTTGAAAATCGTTCAAATTTATTTCGAAAAATATGGTTCTATCCGAAGGTGCATTCATTAAAGGTGATGACACTATACCAACAACAATGTTCTGTACGTTTGATTGTCAAAGCAAAACATTGAGACACTAGAAAACAAATAATGAATTCGCCTTGTTTCATTCGGAGCGGATAGCCACATGGACACGGCGAAAGAAAAAAAAAACAACTCAGCTGGTTTACCAACACCACCTTTAATATATTCGCCTTGGTTCTATCCTCATTAAAAATCCAAAAACTATTTTTAAGACACCATTGAATATAAATAATTGGCGCTCACATTTTTCGTTGTGTGTTTCGCTGAGCTTCTGCTCTTATTTCTTGTGTGCACCTTGATGTTGTTCCGCTAATGGATGGACCTACAGCTATACACCGACTCCAACCGGCAGATGGATTTTTTATGAGACATTTTTTCATGGCAAAAATACAGTCGAAGGCTTGCCATTGCCTGCCGAGGAGAGAAAAACTTTTCTATCAATTGGTGTTTCGCGCCAGGGATTTTGAGCCTGTGTACCAACGCATTCGGCCACAGCGACTACCTTTAAAACACCCTTATAAGCTAATGAAAGAACCTTGTCCACCAGATTTGACTTCTCTAGATTGTTTTATTGGGCGATATGTATGTAGAGTCGCGTTCATACGGGGTTAAACCTAAAAAACTTTTGCCAAAAAAAAAAAAAAAATGACTGAAATATGACTTGGCTCACTACCCCAAAATATGACAGCTATGCGCTGGTCGCTTTAATCACACGCCTGGCGCATATTGACATTAATTTTGTGGATATTATGGTAAAAGATTTTGCTGTGTTTTATTTCACCTCGCAAAAACGCTCTTCACAATACCCAAAGGCTTCAGATGCAGTAGGATCACTCAACCAGTAACCGTTGAAATAATATTATATTGATATTTTTATTGTTCTTGTTGTAGCAGTTTACCAAACCCTGCGCAGTGAAGTCATCGGTGGTCTTTGTTAATCCCATCTACCAATCGGCCAGGAAACATGGTATTCAGACGAGGTGGGTTTCGTGATAAAGGGGTGTTAGAGGAGTAGATATAAGAAGGCATCTGAATAGGTGGTTAGATTCTTTATAAAGTTTACACTTCCATCTCATGGAATATGTGCCCTCTACTCATCAACCAGGCCCAGTTCCCTTATTAGACTCAGGATGGAGCTGGCTTGGATGGGGCGTATGTGCCTTTCTTCTGGCTGCAGTTGGCCAAGATGTCTCAATCTTCCCCGCGCTATAACGTCGTTTGGTTGCACTCTCCCAGTAGATATTTCATCTGGTGTGGCCTTAAAGTTTGATGCCAGCAGTCCTCCCTTAGCCCTTGTTTTTCACTCCTAAGCTTCTCCTTGATTGTGGGTGGTCTCATAGCAAGGAAGGGCTCGAGTCCCATTTAAATCGAGGCCGCAGCCTCTTTCGCCAATGCGTCTTCGTTTTCATTTTCAGTTATACCCCTTTGTCCTGGCACCCAAATTTGACGGATACAATTGTGCGTTCCTAGTAGATTAAGTTTCTCGATACACTCAAGGACCAGTGAGGATTTAATCTCTCTACTGTCACTCAGAATGGCGTATCGCTTCATTCCGGAAATTTCTCTTTAAGTTTATCGCTGCACTTAGACAGTTGGCATACAACTCCGCTTGGAGGATACTAGGAAAACTACCGTGCCGATGGGTTCTTAGCGCTTAGTTCTGGGCCGTGAATTCTAGCGCCTATGTCTTCTAGGGTGTTCGAGACATCTGTGCACGAGTGCAGGGTACACTCCTGGAGTTTCTTTTCAAATGCAGGTATACTCCAGTTTCACTTATTTCTCAGTTCAATTCTGTACTTCTTTTCGAATTTGATCACCTTAGTGATATCATCTCTGGGTAGCTGGGTAAGTGGGAGCTGCAGCCGCAGCACTTCCTTGTTTTTAGATGACATCACTTTTACTCTCCCGAAGCCATCCCTGGTAATATTCAGAAGGGTACGCTTCGCTGATTGCTGAATAATTATAGGAAGCGATGTCAACTCAAGCATCATCACCATCGCAGCTGTAGAGCAGGTCTGCATCGCTCACATGCATGCTGAGTGCTGAAGCTTAGTTAGCGCTGTCCGCACCGTCGAGAGAGCGATCCTCGATGCTCAAGCGACCGCTCCATATGTCACCGCTGGCCTTATCTATTATCTTGATGTACATCCACTTCTGGGACTAATTGGGACTATCGACGGTGTATAGCCTTCATATGCCTGCAGGAGCGGAAGCTGGACGTAGGTACCTGTTGTGTCTTCGGTCATAAACGCGGCTCTACCCAGAAGTTATACTTGAGGTTATACTTTTGTGGTCCCAGGGCAGAATTAGCCGAGATGGAGGATTGTTATAGTATTAATGGAAGCGTGTCCCACATACCATTGATGTGACGGCACCTCTGAGATGTTTCTGACATTTTGATTTCAACCTCCTTCCAAAAAAACAAAAAAAACCTCAGGATTCTTGGGCTACAGCTTCTCCTGCTAGACGTGTGCAGATCATGAGAGCCTTTGTTGCTTTGAACAAGGTTGCGTCAGCATGCCTCTTCTAGCTCAGCTTGGCATCCAGGACAAGACCAAGATATCATACTTAACTTTGCTGACCAAACCAATAGCAACCCCGTCTATGCTGATCTCTTTCATTCCTGATAAAACTCTTTTCATGATGAAAGAAATGGTGGCTGTTTTGGATGGGTTTATGTCCAGACCCACCCCAGCATTCCATGAAAGAAGTAAACCGAGCAACAGCTGTCTCAGTTTTTCGTAGTTCTCATGCCTCAAGTATATGTAGATGGAACACCCTTTATGAGTACAGGCATATTTCTGTAAAATGGCACAATATTTGGACGGGAAAAACATAAAGCTAATAACTGCTAAAAATGCTGTCTTTTATTTATTTTAAAGTCATCTGAGAAATATTTTTTTTATAGTTATGTGATGGGAGTTGCTAATCCACCATAAAATGTGATTTACTACTTTTAACGGTTCGGTTAATGCTATCAATCACTGATCGCTGATCAACAATGCTAATCCGACTGTAAATCTTAAGACAACAAGAGGAAAATATCTTAGAAACTTGAAAAGCAAAAATTAAATATAAATTCATAAAAAAACTGCACAATGCTCATAAATCTACAAAAAAATATTTGGAAAATAAATTTTCAAACAATCGTAATGGCTTTTAAAGCGAAAAGATGCCGAAACACTGCATTAAGAAACTTTATTTTTGTGCAAAAACATAAAAAATTTAATTACGCCAGCGAGAATAATAAAAAATAGTGAGAAGAATGAAAAGTAGAAATGGAAAGAAAAAGAAAATGCAATAAAACGCTAAAAAAGTATGCGCAGCCTGGTAGAATTTTTTTTGGCAAAAGATCAGGGTCGCATTTAAATGCACCATTTAACACGGCGAGGACAAAGTTGTACAAAAGCAATCAAGTGGCCTTACAAAAGCAAAGATGTAATTAAAGGTGGCGAAAGATGCACCGAACAAAGTTATGTATGCGTGCACGTACAACAACAAATAGTAAAAAACTACCTCGAAAGAAAATAGTTTTTACGCTTATAATTTTTGATGCAAGGCAGAAACTTGTAGGCACCCCAATGAAATCAAAACTCAGTGCCAAGGCAGCAAGAACCAAAGCCTAGCCTTCAGCGATTATCGAGCGCACGATCAGCACAGTAATCAGCAAATCAGCATTGGTGATCGCACAAAAGCCGAGCCCCGCAAAGGACATGCCACATCATTTAGTTTATGGGACACACCCTCGGCCAAGCCTTAAGCGCGCACACACACACACTTTTTTTCTACTACTTTTTTTATTGCTTACCTTTTTATTTATATTTCTTCTTTTTAAGTGAATTTCACGTGTATTTAGACACACAGCCTTTTGTGACTTTTTTGTTGTTATTTACTTTTTTTTATTTGCGTGCTGTTTATTTATTGGCACGGCCGCTGTAGATGTTGATTGTTGTTGCTACCGTGCATTGCCATATATCCTTTCAGCACATCCTGTGCGGCAAGAAAAGTCAAAGCAGCCCTAAGAAGCGCATAAGAAAAATGCAGTTTTCTTGCAAAGTATTGCTTGTACAGGGTGGTTCATACAGTATTTTTTATGTGAAACTTCTTAGGCGTTGATGGACGAGCGAGAATGGAGGGTAAAATTTCAAGGCCATGCAACGTTTTGGGCATTTTCGTTCCGCGAGAGCGAAAAAAGATATAACGTAGAGGAAAAGGAGAGAGAGATATACCTTATATATATCTTAGATACACTTTAGGGTTTTTTTCCTGAGTTTTTCTTTGTGGTTGCTAATTTCTAGTGAGAAATAACACTGCCTACTTTTTGGCCCTTGTTTGTTGGTACAAACTTGTAAGAAATATGTTTTTGGTGCCTACTTTTTGGCGTTATATTTCCTTGGTGCCTACTGGTTGGTGGGGCCTTGTTTTGGTCCCAATTTTTTGGCGTTTTTTTTGTTTTGTGCCTACTTTGGTGCCCATTCCGCCGTCAGATTTATTGGTATTGCCTTGCGGTAATTTCTGCCGTTGCTGCGGTCCTGGAATCGCTGCGTTTGTGCGGGCTACAAACGCTCGGAGTAGTGCGCGTTGTTGCCACGGTTTGTGTCCGGCGTTTACCTACACCGGTAGACCCTTCTCCGTTTTTTGTAAATTTTGTCTATTTGTATTCTCTGCAAATGTTGTGAATTTATTTAGATAAATATTATTTCCCTCTCTCATTCTCTCTCAGGTCTCTCTATCTTTCTTTGTCTGCCTTGAAAAGTTTCACTTCTGTTATGTGTACTACGCTACACGCACTTTTTTTTTATTTTATGTTATTTTGCCACTGGCAGCTCTTTCTCGCTCGGAATCCTTACAAAAAGTCAAAAGTCACCGCGCAATAGCTTTACTTTTGAACCGCATTGTGAAAACTTTGCAATGGAAATGGAAAACAATTTCGTTTAAAAAATCATAAGCGCTCCAGTCGTTTCTTTCTCGTGCTAACCGGCGCCAGTTGGACACACCCCAATGAGAAGATCAAAAAAACGAAACGAGTATTAGTAACCGAAAATTGAAAACATAGTCTTGGACGATCTTTACGCGAATAATTCAGTCTCTTAAGACGATTATCAAGCAAGCCACTCGTAAGATAGAGCCAGAAACCGTCACGAAGGTCTTAGAAAAAAGGTTTAAAAGTCGCACTACTGCGAAGCCAACCGAGTCAGCCACATCAAAATGAAACAAAATCGTATTCCATAAATAAAGATATGTTTGCTGTTTCAAATAAAGCAAATGGTTTTTGTTATTTTTTTCATT
This sequence comes from Anastrepha obliqua, assembly GCF_027943255.1. Classification (NCBI taxonomy): domain Eukaryota; kingdom Metazoa; phylum Arthropoda; class Insecta; order Diptera; family Tephritidae; genus Anastrepha; species Anastrepha obliqua. The sequence goes on from NC_072895.1 coordinate 112,608,049, forward strand.
TTTAAAGAGAAACCACTGTTTGAACCCCCCTGTATGCGCAAAATTACGCACAGTGGTGGCAGACTAAATAAGAACGGGACTTAATATCTGTAAAAATTTAAATTTTCTTAGTCTTTTATTTTCACCAGATAAACATATTATTTTTTTTCAGGAAGAACGACTCAGGTTCCAGAATAACGGAGATTTGTTATCGAAGTCCGACCACCAACAACCTAATAAGGTGCCTGAACCGCACAGACTGGATGTAGTCATGCTGTAAATAACTGTTAAACAAATTGGTAACCAGAATCTGGTGGAATCACCGCATAAACCAACCAACCAACCAACCGACCACCACCAAAAATATTCACCTGTCTCGTGCGATTTATGTTTCCCTAACACACTTGCGTTTTAGCTGGTTGAACTCCTACGTATTCAGAATTGAATATTGAACACCCAAGAATATTGAACACCTCTTCACATGCCTACTTGCACCCACTCAGCTAACATCCCTCTTACTTTGGTCTCACTCCAACGAAACAGGCTGTTTTCCGGGCCTATCCTTAGTTGAGGGAGATGAGGACGACTGATGACTACACTATACTAAGTACGGCTTTGTAAACTCTTACAATAAAAACAACGCATATGAATATTCACTGGGGCCGGGAATTAAGTTTTTGCGACATAATTAAGAATAAATAAATAAAATAAATAATTAGGTGTCTAAGATGGTGTCTTATGTAAAATGAAATGAAGAGTTAAACGAGCATGTTTGAGTAAGTACCTGAAAAGTTTTATTGAAAAAAACTAAAACGCGCACCAACGCATGTTAAGCAGAGTGGTTGGACTGATTCATCGACGATTTGAAGCCCAAATAACCGCATTTTGCTCCCACCAGCATAACGCAGCGGCGCAAGCATTTCTAGGGTAGAAAAATTTAAATACAGAAAATCTAAAAAATATTTTTTCTGGTTCTTATAAAAATATCTATGAGGGTTGTAAAAAACGCAACCCGATTTCTTTGTATAATAAGAAAATTCAAAGAAGTTGGTTGCTGGTAATCGATATTTCTTATCCAAGTTTGATTTTAGTTCCTGTGTGAATAATTTTGAAAATCTTTAGTCAAATACTAACTGTGGTAAATGCTCTGAGTAGTGTTAATTCTCAGCTATCCCAAAGTGTGATAGCTTATTTGCTGAAGTTCGTTCTCTGTACGCAATAAACAATGACAACAGTGCGGCCATCTCTTCGTTAATCTCGGAAATTCCAAGTTTACGCAATGTTGTTGCTAACTATGCAAACATCAAATCGCTAAAAACAAAGACACCAACAAAGCCAATACTGCAAAATCTGAACAGCCTCTCTTGGTTAATTTGTCTCCACCTTCGCCTATTATCGTATCGACCAATGAGAATCCCACTGTACTCACTTTGTTAAGCTCTTATGCTGATGCATCCAATAATGTAGTGCGAGCGAAGCCGACGCCAACGTCAGCGTATCGGTATCGAATAGCATAAATATTGATTTGGTATTTTATCGTATCGAATTTCGTGTCCCCACTTAGACTGCTTTTGGTGTCAACAGAGCGGCGTTGCGTGCTCTCTCAAAAACCTGACATGCTAGAGGTTTCAACCTATTCTACAAAAAAAAACCAAGACTTTAAGCCTTTACTCACATAAGCCTTCCCATATGTGTGTAAATTATGCAAGGTAAAAAAGATAAATAAATAAATAGTGTTGAATAATGGGGTTAACCTTTTAAAGCCTCGTGGCTACAATCGAATACCAAATTATTAAATTACATTGCGCTAAGCTCATAAAAATGACTACGTAGAGGTTTTGCTGGCCGTTGATTACGAATTCGATGTCAGTTTTTCAGAAATCAAAATGGCGGATGCAAACTCCAAAAGTAACGCTTTTTATACCCATTTTTCGCAAAAACGTGGGGGTAGGGGCATTTTTAAACACCAAAATCGTGTTCAGTTTCATATAAAAAAAGGAAAGTATTATATTATATAATAATTTGTATTTATAAGTATACATATAAGTATACCACAAACTACAAATGCGTCCCTTACAGAGGTTAATATAGATGAAGTTAATGATGCTATTATTAAGATAAAAAATAGAAAGGCACCAGGTGAAGGCACAAATGAAATGCTTAAATATGGCGGTAAAAAATTACACCAGCAAATAACAAATTTATTCAATTTCGTAATTAAAACAAATGAAACTCGTACTTGGACACACAGGAGGAACAACAAGGTTTTCGAGTAAATAGATCCACTGTAGATGCAATATATATCATTCAACAGATAGTGGAAAAGTCAATTGAATTTAATGCACCAGCATATACTTACATATGTGCTTTGTTGACTTAAGAAAAGCATTCGACCGAGTCAAACTGCAAGATGTTTTGAACAACTTGGCCAAACAAGGTGTAACTGCAGACATTCTTACCGTTATTAAAAACCTGAACTGTGATTGCAAAAAAAAATAAGAATAGATGGAAAATATATCAACGAAGTTCCATGCGCAAGCGGAATACGACAAGGAAACTCGCTGAGCCCAATACTTTTCAATACAATAATGGGCCAAATAATAAAAGAAATCAAGTCATTAGATGGATATCGTCTTAATAACATGAGCATACCAATTTTATGTTATGCAGATGATGCCATATTAATTGTGGACTCTGAAGACAATTTGCAAAGATTACTACATAAGTTTGCAGTTACAGCCAAACAGTTTAATATGGAGAAAAAACAAAAAGTTTAGTAGTTGCCAAGAATGCGATCCATCTGATCTTGAAATAGAAAGGACGATGATAGAGAAAGTTATTAAATTTAAATACTTGGGGATAGAAATATCCAGTGACCGCGACATTATTAAGGAAGTCAGAGAGAGATGTATGCAAGGCGCACGTATTGCAGGTTGCATTAGAAATGTTGTATGGTGGAACAAATATATGACCACTGAAAGCAAGACGTGTATATACAAGACTATAATAAGACCAATCCTGACCTATGGAGCTGAAGCACGAGCTGAAAACGCAAAAACAAAACAGCTACTGCGTACAAGTGAAATGCAAGTTCTACGATCCATCGTAGGAAAAACACGTTTTGACTGCATTAGAAACGAGGTCATTCGTGACGAAACTGGCGTTAATGACGTAGTGAAGAAGAGGAGCTTGGAATGATCACATTTCTAGAGCTAGTGACGACAGAATTATCCGAATAGCGAGGAAAGCGCGGACCTGGAAGACCACCAAAGAGATGGCGCGAAAGCTGGATTTCGACATCAGCGGAAGGACCATAACGTTTCGTCATTTTGAATTTTAATAATACTTTGTAATTTATAACTATACCTATAATTGTTTGAAGAAAAACAGGTGAAAACCTATAGTAAAAGAATAAGAAGAATAATTTTTAGAGACCTATGTTATGTATGACTTTATGGGCTATTCTTTTACATGCACATTTTGTTGTATGAATGAAATACAGTTTAAAACTTCTCCTAACGGACACCTCCATTAGCCGGACAACTCGCTTGAGTGGACATTTTTTTCTATAGCAAATCTTATGTCTCGGCAGCAGTGACCCTTTTTTGAATGGACACATCGCTTGGACTGACGGTGAGTGTCCGCCCAAGAGAGGTTTCACTATAGTAAAAACAAAAAATGCATCCGCATATTGCACATACCTTTAATATACCACATTTGTTCGCCACCACTGTATGACCTCTGCATGTGTGCAAAGAGGAAGCGGAAGAAGAATCATGCTTTTTTTTACTTAATATGGAAAACACTTCTTCTTAATTTAATTTGTTCTTTTTTTATATTTTTCCATCAAAATGTATCACTTTCTTGCAGCCCTTCCTGCTCAAGTGCGAATGGGTTGAAGCACTTGAAATTTTGGAATTTGTGCAGCGCGGGGAGTAACAAAATCGGAAAAAGAAAAAAGTGAGAGAAGAAAAGATCATAAGCAAAGGATGTGCCTTCAAGTGGTAGCTAGCAGTGGTTTTTTCTTTTCTTCCTCATTTTTTATGATATTTTTTTTTTGTTTATCATTTTGTTGAAGTGTCAGCATAATTAGGAAACACTCTCAGACGCAGTACAAAGCCTGCGAAAGGGGTTGCATGTTCTTAATGCTTTTTTTATTTTGGTTTGATATATTCGTGTGTGCGGGTATTGTATGTATGTACACATACATACCTACATACACACCGACATATGTATGTATGCATTTAGACTTATGGATTAATGATTTTTGTTTGTTTGTGCACTTTTGTTGCACAAATATTTTGTGAAATTGAATTTCATTAGTAAAGATGTAAAAAAAATCGAAATGAGTTATAGAAAAGGGGTTTTTATTCGACTAACTGGGGAATTTGTTGCTAATTAAGAGAAGACAACTCGTGGATTTTGTCACGGCGGGAGCTCTACATGCGCATGTCGCCGATTACGGAAATTGATTAGGCACAAAATCAAGGCGCAAAACAATAAGGAAGTTAATTTTTCGGAAATTCGAAATCAGCAACTTTTCAAAACTCATTTATGAGTTTGCGTAGATAAAAATGTCCATAGTGAAAATGAAGGCTGGGATTCGCAATAATGTCTATTGGGCAATTTTGGCAAACTACAATGTCTTTATTAATGAAACTTGTTGGAGATGTTAGTGAGGTGTTAAGGAACACTCTTTATAACTCCGAATTATTCGGTAAATAATAATTTCGTAATTATTTGCCTTCAAAATGCCCTCGGGAACTTCACTACAACTTGGCACATTACACTATATAGGTACTTTTTAACACTTCACTAAAATTTACCAAATACACACTCACACGCGTGTTTTTACTTATTTTTATCCTTATATTCGAATTATTTTTATTAAAATTAAATACAAATGCATTTGTCCACACAATCACTTTCCAATTTTAAACGCGAATAAGAAGAAGATGGGAATGACAACAGTATGGTGTTGCCGGATGCCTACAAATGAAAACAAAAATATGAACAAAAATTAAGTATTTGAGTTTAGTGTTAATGATGGGGATGGGGGTTATTGTTTTAATTTTGGGTTCAATGGTTTTGACGCGAAAAGAAGTTCTACGCAAAAGTACTGTGGATTGCGTAGCCGGAGTTGGACTGATGAGGGTTATTTTTTTGAAGCGCGGCCGAAGGCCGCCCATGCAAAAAAAATTCTATGCAAATATTCTACAAATTTGCAAAAATATTTCTCAATTTTAAATTACAGCAAAAAATTCTGCAATTTTACAATCAACCCTCCACTGAACATCTCTGCATATGAACTTCGTTTTTATTTCAGGTGTATGGCAACACCAACTTTTCGCTAAATTACAGAACTCTAACATTAAATTACTTAAAAACTATAAGCCTCCGGCGGGTGCGGTTTTCAGTTTTAAGATGGGGATATACCCTTCTATCGGCCCTTTTTAACCTTTTTTTTTGCAAAGCAATAGACATTGTACTAAATATTTCCCAAAATGAAAGAGTTCTTGAGTCTACTTAACATATGGGCTGAAAAGTTCCGGGCCTAACAAAGAAAACACTTTTTTTGTTCAATATTAGCCGTATTCTCAACTGAAGAACAACGTAATCATTCCAGCGCCGCTCAATGCCACTTCTGTAGAACGATTGATCTTATCTTTGGGCTTATCCCATTTAAACGTTAAATCTAATTTGGTATACTAACTTCAATAAATTTATGCTTTACGGTATTTAAGTTTGAAGTCTAAGAATTTAAACTAGCAAACAATGTTTTTTCAAATAAAAATATTTTTTTCAAAATATCTACAAAAAAATATCCACCTAAAAATTCGTTCACTTATGCTGCGATTAGCAACAAATCCACGAAAATTAATCCACCTGTTCACATATAGCAGATTAACTACAGAATTGTCAATCAAGTGTCCAGGTTGTTTTGAAAGGTTTTTATTCATAAAACTTGGTTTGGTGCAAAATTTTTAGTGCTCTTTGCTTGCTCAAATGTTATCATATTAATTGCGCAATTGCCTTCTACTAATAGACAGTTGGAGGAAATCCACATGGTGAAACGATTTTTATGGTGTGGCCCATAATGGAAAGAATAATGAGATGGCGCCTTTCGTGGTATCGTTACTTTGATCTCAGCGAATTCGACAATGAGTTACGTCGTTTTAGCACCAGTATGGCCAGATTACCATATTCGTAACTTTATTTCGCATTTTTTGTTTTTGTTATTTAATCTCGGAGTTTTAATTCTTTCTTCATGACATTTTTCTAGACTGTTCTAATTAAAAGTAATGTTTATAATTTTCTAAAATATACATTTTTCTAAAATTAGTTCAATAATTTACTCAGTTTTATTTAGCTTTACTTTTTTTAACATCTGGTAGCATTGCCCGCGATTGCAGTTGTTGTTGGTGTTCTTCTGCTTTCAGCAGTCAAATCTCTCCCTCGCTACTGCAGAGTTGCCTAGCTTTGGTTAAAAAACGCACTAAAATGCCCGTTTAAAGAAAATAAAATACCAAATTTTTATTTAATTACTTAAAGAACTTTGTATCCGTGACAAATTGTCTTTAAAGTGTGCGTTTTTTTAAATAAATGTGTTATGGTTATGTACAATTTAATTTATGACTCTTTTGTTAAAGGAACGACTTTTTGAAGTGAAAACTTCTTTAGAATCGTTGGGAGTGATTTGAGAAAAAGTGAAACGAAAAAAGCGACACTCTTGACTACGAAGCGTTATATTATATGTTGATATAAACGTAGCGACGAACTAAATAACTTTTAGGCCAGCGCCGACAGCATGGCGCGGTAGCCGAGCGACTAGCAATGTGAGCTTCCTATCCAAAATCCTTGGTTCGAATCACAAGAAAAAAATTTATTTTTATATAGTTATTTTATTTTATTTTATGATATGTTTATGAGGAGCTTTTTTTCATGGCAGAAATACACTCGGTGTTTCGCCATTGCCTGCTGAGGGGTGAGCGCTATTAGAAAAATAGTTTTCCTTAATTTTGGTGTTTTCACCGAGATTCGAACTGAATTGTGAATTCTGAATAGTAGTCACGCACCAACCCATTCGGCTATGGCGTTTGTTTAATTTTATTTATTTATTTATTTATTTATTCTATACTTTATAAATAAATTTATAAAGTATATGTTGGGGCTGGGCAACTAAGGCCATATTGCCCCAAGGAAGCTGATTTACACTTCATGCAGTAAGTTATGTACACTAAGAGCGTCTTTGAGGATTTTCATAGCACTTTCCTGGCTACAGTCTAGCGCTTTTGTTAAATTGATGTTTTGGTCTCCTGATGCTGGACACTGTTTGAGTATATGTTCAACGCTGAGGATGGTTGAGCACCATGCGCATTCTAATGGCCTTGACTGTTGAAAGTAATGTTGGGATGAGAACTTTGTTACGCCAACTCTCATGCGAGCCATGATTATGCAATCTGTTCTGGAAAAGTTTGGGTTGTATTTGGGTCGGTTGATGCCGGTGTTGTGTTTGTTCAAAAAGGATTCTGATAGAGACCATTTTTGATTTTCATTCTCTTGGACGTATTTTTTGTAATAATTTGTGATAATCGTTCTTAAACATGGAACTTCTGATATTAACGGCAACTTGCTGGCATTTTTGGCGGCATCATCGGCTAGCTCGTTTCCCTTTATCCCTGAGTGACCTGGTATCCATAACACTGTAATGTTTGCTTGGCCTGGCAGACCATTTGTAAGATATGTGAACTGCTCGCTGTTTTCATTAAGAAGAGATACAGCTACGCTGAGGCTGTCGGTGCATATTAGTGCACAATTATGTTTTGTTGCTGCATAGTGTGCTGCAAATCGTATGGCTGCCAGCTCCGCGTTGTGAATTCCAGTATTAGGTGGTAATAGTGATTCGTGAACGACGTTGTATTCATCCTTAGAGTTTTGTTCGACTACTGCGTATGTTGCTGTTTCGTCGAGCAGGGAACCGTCTGTATATATGGTTATATCTGGAGCGTGCCTATTTTTGTATTCTAGAAATGCTTGTTGGTAGATGATTGCGTTGGTGTTGTTTTTTTTTTGTCTACTTAAGGAGATGTCAATCATTAATTTTGAATGTGCTGTGATCTCTTCTATGGGTTTGGCCGGTATTGGTATGTTTGAACTCCGCATTTTCGTTGCTATCAATCTAATGCTACACCAACTTCTGTTTATTTTTTCTTTGTTTTGATTTTTGTTTATTACGTTCCAGAATTCTGTATGCAGAGCATGTGCAGGAGATGTTAGGGCCTTTGCCGCCATATTTATAGACCTGGTGTTCAGTAGCCAGTCGAAATCTTTAAAACATGCCTCTACTCTGGTGGCATCTAGCGGTGTTGATATTAGTAGCCCAGACGCTGTTCTGAAACAATTGTTCATGGCTGTGTTTATTTTGCTTTTATTTGCCTCGGATGTCCATCCGTATAGGGTCACGCAGTGCTGTACTGCTCCTTCCGCTAAAGATCTACATATTGCGAGTGCCGTATCTATATGTGGGCCTTTTTTCTTTGTGCATATTATCTTCAGCACGTTGTGCACCTTGCTAAGTTTCTTAACTATATTTTTGACGTGGTCATTCCAAAGAGCATTTCTAGTGAAAGTGACACCTAAAATTCTCATCTTGCTTTGTAATGTTATCGTAGTGTTTCTGATTGTAATATTATTTGCGTGGCAGCTTCTTTTCCTGCATATGTGCAGGGCTTCTATCTTGTTGGCTGGAATCACTGCTCCTGTCATGTTTGCCCAGTTTTGTATCTTCCTGTCCAGATTATTCAAGTTTCGTTGTACTTCAGCTTCGGCTCCTGAGACTAATGCAAATATGTTGTCTGCGTATATCCCTATAAAGTTTACACCGGGTGTGTTATTAACCAACTTGGAAAGTGTGTTTGTGTATGCGCTGAAGAGGAATACTGACAGAGGTGAGCCTTGTGGGATGCCATTGTTGAGAGTAAAGGGGCGTGAGAAGTACCCGTCGACTTTGACGGTGATCCTTCTATGTGAAAGGAAGGATAGTATAAGCTTTAAAAGCATTTGGGGTACACCCCATGTATTTAATTCTTTTATTACGTGTGTTGATATGACCCTGTCAAATGCCTTCTCGATATCTTCAGAAACTATGACATTGTGGTTCTGATTTCTTAAGCAGGTTTTCGTATTTGCTTCAAGTAGGTGACAAAGGGTATGTACTCCGTGTCCAGCTTTGTATGCGTGTTGCGATGCATGAATGTTGTGTCCATAAGTTTTCCAGAGCCTTTGCGTTATTATTTTGTCCAAAATTTTTGCTAGGACTGTTATTAAGGAAATAGGACGATAACCTTCCGTGGAGTTCTGATTTTTTCCAGCTTTTGGTATTGGTGTGAGTGTTGCATGCTTCCAGTCGTGTGGATATGTTCCTGTCCTGAGGATTTCACTGTAAAGCTCGCATAAGCGGTTTTTGATTATGGTCGATGCGTTTTTGATCATGGAGTAAGTGATTTTATCCTTTCCGGGTGTCTTTCCTTTCACACGCTGGAGGGTGAGATTTAATTCGATCAATGTTACTTCGTTCATTATTCCATTAGTGTTATTGTTGTCGCAAAAATTGCTGAAGTTTATTTGTGTTTTTTCGTGGATTAGTTGAGGACTGAAATTATCGTTTGATGCTATTGAACTCCATAAATTAGCGAATTTCTCAGCTATTACCTCTGGGTGTGACAGTATGTCATTATTTTCAAAAATGGGAGGAAAGTCTAGTGTTTTAGATGATTTTATCTTTTTGACTTTGGTCCAAATTGTTTTTGTGTCAAGGGTAGGGTTAAGCGAGTTAACAAAACTAGTCCATGTTTCCTTTTTAGCCTGTTTGCATGCTCTTCTAACTTGAGCTGAGATCTTTTTGTAGTTTAGACTAGTTACTGGAGTTTTTTTCGCTTTAAATTTCTGCCATGCTTTGTTTTTTAGAATCACGAGCTTGCTTATTTCGGAGTTGAACCAACTTGGTGTTTCCTTTTGTTTGAGGGGTTGGTTAAGTGGCATAGATTCGTTGGAAGATTTCCGAATTATTTTTTTGATCTGTGCCGCTTCCTTATTCACGTTTCTAGTTTGTTCAAATTGATGGTGTAGGATGTCATTTTTCCGCTTGAACAGATCCCAGTTGGCTTTACGTTCCTGGAATCGCTTTTCAACTTTTTTGAGGTGTTTTGGTCCGGTATTAGTTATGAATATCGGAAAGTGGTCTCCCGCGATTGATTGAGCTGGGCAGCTCCAGTTTAGCGTTGATGCGAGTTCAGCGTTTGCCATAGATACGTCGACTGAGGTGAGAGTGTTCCTTGTGTTTAAAAGTGTTGGCGATCCGTCATTCATAATGGTAAGATTTCGTCGATCTGCGAATTGTTCCCACAGTGCACCACTTCTTGAACAGTATTTCGAACCCCATAAGGTGTTTTGGGCGTTTAAGTCACCTCCTATGAGGTGGTGACCTGTGTTTATTTCGGGTATGTCGTCGAGAAGTTGTGTAGTTAAGTTCACATCAGTTTCTTTGTATATATTTGTAATGTGCAAGTCTTTTACCCCGTGTACTGTAATTGTCTGATGTAGAAGATTACTAGTAGAAGTCCTGTGATTGGATGTGTTGACTGTATTTTTTACCAAAATCGCTATACCGGATTTGGCATATGGTGATGTTTTGTTGTGATGATAGACTTTGTAGTTTGGTAAGTGCAAAAAATTCAGATTTTTTTGTACAATGTGCGTTTCTTGTAAGAGTAGAACGTCTGGCTTATGTTTGTGTACGAGATATTCGAGTGCAAATTTGTTATTTGAGTATCCTTGTATGTTCCACTGTAATATTGATAAGTTGGTACCAATATCCATTTGAGTCAAGGTTATGATTATATTTGTTTTGTTTTTGGTTGAGTGTTTTGTATTTATTTAATTTATTGCTGTTGGTTTGAGTCTGGAAGTGTGCGTTTGTATGTTTTAGGTGTGATGATGGTTTTGAGATCTGGAAATCTCTTATAAAGTTGAGAGCATGGAGACATTTCAATGTCACTACTCTCTGAAGGCAAAAATTCAATTTCATTGTTTTCTGTTTGTGTTTTTTCAATTTCTTTTGTAGTAGTGGATGATGATGGCGTGATGTTTTGAGTTTGTGTATTTGGTTTCGTTGTAATTGGTGTTGTAGTAGAAGTAGATGCATTCTTTTGATTTTGTACAGTTTCGCTTGATAGTTCTTCGTTGCTTATTTTGGTTGTATTTGATGTTGTTGGCGTAATTTGGTTGTTGGTTTTGTTTAGACTTTTTATATTTTTTGTAGTTGTGATATTGTTTTTGACTATTTGTGCTATTGTTGGTTTTTGAAACGGTGCTATTTCGTAGGCTGATGGGTTTGTATTGAATAATTTCCATGCTTGTCTTACTGTGCATCTGTTTTCAATTTTTATTTTATTTATTGCTTTGTGTTTGAGAAAGCTTGGACATGCGGGATCGCTGGAGGCGTGCCTGTCATTGTTGCAGTTCACACAGAATTTTTTTTGGCACGTTTCATGTGGTGGTGGTTCTGCGCATTCTTTGCATAGTTCTACGCCTTTGCACCATTTTTTCGTGTGCCCTAGCTTTTGACACATTTGGCATCTCATGGGATTTGGAATGTGTTCCTGCACGCGAACTCTTTCCCAACCTAGCATAAGTGTGTCAGGTCTGCGTATTAGATCGAAAGTTATCACGGCGGCGCCGGTTGGAACTAGTTTGTCCTCGACTTTCTTCATAATCTTCTTCACCTCGACGACTTTTTGTTTAGCTAAACCTTCCACCAATTCAGCTTCCGTTAGGTTGATTATATTCCTCGAATATACTCTTCCTTGAATGGTGTTGAGTGTTTTGTGCAATGTGATTTTGACGGGGATTACTCCGATGTGGGTGGCTTTCATGAATTTTTCAGCCGCTTTTAGGTTATTTGTTTTGATGAGTAGATCTCCAGACTTAAGTTCTGATACATGAGTGTATTCGGTGCTTATGTGCTTTAATCCTCTTTCAGTTTGAAACACATTGTATTTGGAGAGTGAACGTATACCGTCTTCCACAATTGGGCCCGTTGCCGCTGCCACAAGATAACGGGGAATGTGGTCGTCGGATTGTTTATGTTCTGGTAGGTACATAAAGTTCGTCTCAGTTTTTTTTAGTCGTTTTCCTGGGGGGTTATCCGGATCGAGGTCTCGGAACCGGTTTCTGTTGGGGTGGTCAACCCCACTCATTTTGAATTTAGTTCAGTACAGAATACGTGTGTAATTTTATTTTTATTTCGTATGGAAAAAAAGAAACAACGGTTTTTCTCTACCACGAAAATATCACTATAACTTCTAGTTACTAGCACACTGATTATGATACTCGTTCTTAACGCGGCGACTGCCCGAATGATTTGTTTAATTTTACTGATGCAAAAATGAGGAAAAATATATGAATAAAGTTTGCTTACTGTTTACACATTTTCCACAGGTGACGGAGAACCAAAAAAAAAAGTCGATTTTCAAACAAATACGAGTGCATATGTGTAATTGTGTTAGAGTTTCGGTCACGCCCCAGCAAAACCTGCGTGCATATGCGTTTGTAACATTCAAAAAAAATGTAATTGTGTTAGAGTTTCGGTTACGCAGGTTTTGCTGGGGACGCTCATAATAGCAACCGCGTGTGTATTTTTATATTCGTAAATATTTTCATTTTTAAATATTTACCGCAATTATGCCGAAAAATAATGCAGAAAAGTGTCGTGAATATCGACAGAAAAAAAAAAATCAATAAATAGCATCACGGAATTCATTCACGAAAATTTAATAAAGTATACACCAGAAGTATCGCGGATACTTAGAAAAGATTACAATAAAGTTCCAATGATTTAAGGTGGCGATTTTAACGTAAATTTTGCATTGGCGGTTCCTTTAATTGACTTTCTCAATACAACATTCAATTTAAAAATGTGTAACAATCGCACTGAATCGACAACACGATCAAAAACAACCATTGAGGCGGTATTTCAAAGATATGTTGACAACATCGAAACCAAAGCATTTGTATCATATTTTAGCTATCATAAGCCACTCGTATCATTTGTTGAAATTGAAAACATTGAGGATGAATAATAATAAAATGAAGAAAATAAAATATGAACTTTATAGCAATATTATAATGAACCTATAATTATCTTGCTCCTAATGCTGCTTTCGTCTCATTCTCTCTCAGTTTGTTTTACGGAAGGTTTCACTTCTATCGCGTCTAACCGTTAGACTGGTATTTTTTTTTTTTGCTATATTTGAGGTTATGTAACAGGATAGGGTACTCTTTTTGTAAAAATGTCGTTATAGTTTCCTTCGTAGTATTTTGTTGCTATTTTTTGCTATGAATACACCTCTTGATGCCCTATGTCCCATTAAGGGTTGAGGATTGGAAGAAACGATTACACCTCTATGGTTTTAATTCGCATTCAGTAAATTCAAACGCTTTTTAAAATGTGTAAAAAGGTGTTCAATGCTACGGAGATTTGAGATAGGGGCATTTAATATTCTTTCATAACCTTAAAACGAGCAAAAAATTAAATTCACACTTTCAAAATATCAAATTTTATAAGAACCAACAAATTTTCATTAGCACTAAAATCTCCTCAGAGTGACCTTTTTAACATTCTTCTGTTTAATAATAAATTTTTTTTTTAACTTATTGTTTCGGTAGCTTTAAATTAAAAATAAGAAACAAACACCAATTTAAAAATTTTCGCATTTTGATATATAAAAAAGCACTAAATGCATTCCGAAGAGCAAATGGTTGGCAACACTGCACAACTCGACCAATGTGACGTCACGCATTCTCTCATGGGCGCAATCTTGTTTCTATTATTCTTGGGTGTGGCCAATATCAGACCGTTAGCCGGCTCTCAGCGGGTTTGATAAAATCGGCCGTTAGGCTGACGTAGCGGGAGCTACGAACCGGTTTATTTACGAAAAAACTAAAAAGTGATATTCGAAAAAATTAACGCAATAGGTCTGTTCATGTAAAAATTATGCAGTAACTTAATTTCCAAGAAATCTCTCTCAAGAAAAAAACATCAAAAACATCATGAACGAAAACCAGTAACAATTTGCAAGTTTTACGAACAGCTGATAAAATTGTTGTTGCTGATAAAAAATCACAAAAATTAAAATTTTTTTTCACTTGAGCTACCTCGTATTAAATTAAAAAAAAAAAAAAAAAATTAAGCAAATAAAATGCAAAATAATCACATGATTTCATTTTGTCCACAATACTTTGTTCCATTTCATCATCGCTGTCAGATGAAGAACATTCCATAACCAAATGAAATTCGCAAATTTTAATTCGTGTTTAATTTTACTTTGTGATCAGCTGTTTTTCTCACTTGCAAATTCTTACAAGTAAAAATTAACCAGTGAAATCTTGCAACTTCCCCTCAAAATGAAATGTTAATTCGCTCTCTCGCTTTCCCCTACTTTGCAAGTTTTTTGGCTGGCAATAATATTGTGTCAGTGATATATGAAAAAAAAGACAACACAGTCTTCGGTCATTTCACTTCATTGCCGTCTAAACAACTACTGATTGGACGAGTGTGTGAATATGTGTGAAATGATCGTGCAGACTTCGGCTGGCGAATTTCTCCCGTGAGGAGGCAGCCGAAGTTCCCCTCACAATTTTGCTTTTCACTATAGTTATTGGCCAAAACTGGAATCTACCAACCTTGCTATGGACACACATAAAAAATTGAGAGTATATCAGCTTGCTTTATTGTTGAATATAATTATCAAGCCGTATTCGTGTATTGCAGGCGAGGCACGACAAGTTCTGGAAGCTAGACATTTCTTCCAGCACATGCCAGTTTTTTAAGGAGTACTTTAGGATGAGCCGGGAATCCTTTGTATTTTTGATACAACGGACAGGAAATGCATCCCTTTAGATAAGATATGCTTTATAGGCGCTTGGTGCCAGCCACAAGTCCAGAACAAGTAAAACTATTTCTTTGTGTCGTCTCGATCGTTTTTTATAAGAATTACCTCTTTTCATATCTCCGTTCATTTTATTCAGTTTTTACTTGTAATAATAAATATCGACAGGAAAAAATGTTATTATAATCGAACACCGAAGTCAAACGCAGTCGTTTTCTGATGACACGTGGTCACATGCCTTTTGAGTCCGCATGCAACTAGGCGACACATTACTAGTGAATTAAAAAAGCTGAAATACCTGGGCATTCAACTTGGCTGCAGGCATACGTTCTGGGCCCAGATACGGCACGTGGCTACTAAAGCAGTGAAGATCACGGGAATGCTGAGCAGACTTATGGCGAAAATCGGAGGACCAACACAGAGTAAAAGAAAGCTGATCATGGCGACCACAAACGCAATACTCCTGTACGGCAGCGGAAAATGGCTGGAAAATAACGGGAAAACGAAGAAGGTTGTGCAACGACCAGCGGCACTCAGAGTTGGTCACCCTACCGCGCTGTCACAGGCGCAGCAGTTTTTGTGATCAGCGGGGAGATACCTATTTATCTAATGGCCCGGGAACGAGCGGACGGGTGGGATTCCACTGAAAAATACGCACCACGGCAAAGTTGATTCCTACAAGAAGCAACTGGGCTCAAAGGTTGGTTCGGGGAAGTGGGCTCAGTTCTTTTCGTGCCGCTGATACTTCCAAAAATACCTATACGGCAGGGGTAAGGTAAGGTGATTATACTGCGAAGCACCGAGCGATGACGCCGAACACACATTCTTTAGTTGCGACAGATGACACGTGAAAAGAAACAGTTGGAGGGAGCAGATAAGGGTCATCGCGCCGACCAATGTGACCGCCAAGAAGCTGGAAGGCGAGGATAACTGGAATGCAATAAAACGATACATTGAAAGCGTATTACGGAGAACAAAGTTAGATCTCGACGCAGTACAACAAAGCGAAGCCTTAAGATAGAGACATAAGAAGACGAGCCTATAGCACGAATCCGAAATAATGCAGAAAGTAGTCCCGGGGAGGGAGTTTCCCGAGAAAAGTAGGGGGAATTGTTTTAGTGGCTACATCACTCGACGTAGTAGCGACGGTCGCCTTTTGAACCCTACCTCACCCACCAAAAAAACATTTCAGATGATTTTATAATCGGATTTCAGAACAGACATTTTTGAATGGGTAATCTCGTTATTTAATTACGGATTGGCAGTTAAGCTCGAGAAGTAGATTATCTATTTATATCAACTATTGTCTAACTAATTTATTATAAAATAAATATTTTTAAGAAAATCTATTCCAAAATAAATTTTGAAGGAGTTACACTGCTTATGTAAGCTCTGGGAAACCGTGGAGGCTCCAATACGGGAGCTTAGGGAGGGCCGCCAACACATTTCGCGAAGTAGAGGCACAGGCTGAGTGCGCCTGGTGGTGAGAGCAGCATTTACCCCCGCTTACTGGCACGGAAATTTAAATTTGGCTGGAAATAATTCTCTAGTACTGACTTCTATTAGTATCCCTTATCGAATGGAGCTACGGAAGTAGCAGCTTTGCTCGGAAATGTATCTGTGATTGCATTGGAATAATCATTTATTAATATGAAAAAAGTAAATAAAAGTCATTAAACTCCCGAAAAAGTTCTACATACACACAAATGTACATATGTACGCTGCACCACTCCGATCCATTATCTATTCACCTTACGACCTAACAGTGACTCCTTTGCCCCCACACGTTCTCCAATCACATTTACTTTATTTTTGAAAATACACAGACGCACACGTTTGTACACACATACATATGCATTTCTCCGTGTAAATTTCTACCAACAAAATTTGTACAAACGTTGGCAGCGTAATGAGAAAGTGAAAAACAAAGAAGGAACTCCATTTCGGTTGCCGTATACAAATCTGATGGCCAAAGAGTACAACTCCAAATAAGAACCCAAAACAAAAAAAGAAAAAATAAATAAATAAAAATCGCCTAAAACCGGTATACAAATTAAGGAAAAGGGAGGCATAACAAAAAGTTGGGTACAGCATGGACAAAACAAAACCTGCAAGAAGTTAGAAAGAGAAGAACAAAAATAAAATACTTAAAGAAATATTATGATAATAAAACAATTACAATAACAATGAACTAAAATCAGAGATTCGGAAGTAAAGCGTAGAGTCAAAACTAAAATTATAATAATATACACCATTTATTTATAATAAACTAAAAAAAATAAAAAATAGGAAATCCCAACAGACACCCATCGTAACGAAAATGGAAGAGTCAAACATCAACTAAGCAAACCAGCCTGAGGAATGAAAACCATCATTAAGTTTCTATTGAAAGTAAACTTGATGATTTTGGTTTACGTATGCGAGCGGAAGGAAAATCAGCACAGTAATATTACTGTTAAACAGTGCATCACAGTCGCACTCTTTCTCATATGCACGTAAAACCTGAGAAAGAAATAGAAAAAAATTAAGTTATTTCGCACACCCTGTGTTGAAGTAACAACAGCCTAATGTTATCAAATAAAACACCACTGTGAATACTCGCCTTGCTTAACATTTCGAATTTTTAAATTAGCCGCAATACTCTCTTGTGTTTATTTGTACGTATGAGCATCGCCTACAAACAGCGGAGTATAGTGAAAAGAAAAGCACCACCACCACCACCGTGCATGGCAGCGTAGTTCTTCTTGTGTGGAGTTTTTTTATTTTTATAATATTGGGTTGTCTTCTCTTGCTGGCAATTGTGTGAACGATTTTACGTTTGATGATGGCAAAGTAAAAATTCGAATTTGCTCTAGCTATCAGTACGTCAAGAGCGTTCAGCGAGTACAAATCATTCGTTTACAATTTACTAGTGAGCAGTCAAACGTATGTACATATTTCGTTTGCAGTGAGTGTTGTGCATAGATTTTCGGACGTACTCGAATTGAAAAAATACTAAATTCACATTTAAATATATAAACGAATACACAAATGCGTGTTATTCAATCAAATTTTGAAGGAAAATTTGTTTGGAAACCTTATTGAAGTGCTTGAAAAGCTTTTGGTTATATTGACAAAGCCCAAAAGCAACGAGTAAACTTTTGACATTTCGTGTTGTTGCTTATTGAGTGTAGCGCACGTAAATAAGAGCGAAAAGAGACGAATTGGAGCTGCTGTGCAACTCGAACAAAAACCTGCCTAGTGGGGGCGATTTATTGAATATATTGAACAATTCTATTTTTATAAGTGACAATTTTAATAAACAATCGAGTAAGTTGCGAAACAAAAATA
This sequence comes from Anastrepha obliqua, assembly GCF_027943255.1. NCBI lineage: Eukaryota > Metazoa > Arthropoda > Insecta > Diptera > Tephritidae > Anastrepha > Anastrepha obliqua. Next base: position 112,626,306 of record NC_072895.1, read on the forward strand.
AGTGCATTATTAGGCAAACACCACAAAACTCAAGTGCCAACTGCTGCGGCCACCAGTGGGTGCAGGTTAGGTGGAGCAGGCTGCAACGAAACTGTACCCCAAAGTGATTTGCACCACTTGAACACTGCTGTGTAGTGTAGTGTGTGTGGAAGAATCATTGTATAAAAAACAAAAGTGGGGAAATCAACAAGTTTTGGCGCGAAAACTTTTGACAAGTCCAAGTCTTTTGGTATTGGAGACTGAAAAGCAGCAACAAACACAACGTGATTGAGGGAATCGATGAAAAACACTGCTCGAATAAAACAACGTCATTGGCTAAGTGTTCAGCAGGAACTATTTTTATTATTTTGAGTCGCTGTGCATAATTAATACAAAAAAAAAACAGCAAACAAAAAGTGTTAATTTCAAGGTTAAGTGTTGTTGCAAGCTTTTGTTGGCATAATAAAAAAACGCTTCAAGCAAACAAAAACAAAAAAAAAAAACAGGGCAATAGAATTGCAGAGACAAAGACCTTAGACAATTGGAGGTGCAAGTAATTAAATTTCAGCAACGCAATTTGAATTTGTTTATTAAGCGAGTTTCATAAAGTACCTTAAGAGATGACCGCTGCACGTGTCCTAAATCCAGTAGTTTTGACCGAATTCTGTAAACTGCGCGGCAGTCCAACCACAATGGGACGCAATTTGACTTGTAATCGTCAATTGAATCGCATAAAGCGTGATCTCTTTGGACCAGCAAACCCAGTGGAAACAAAAAAGTGAGTACACATTTCGAATCTAAAGGGGAAAAGTAAAAGCAAATAAACTCAACTACTCTCGCTTAAGTCTAAGGTAGCGCAAGGTCCCATTGCTTTAATTGGGTCTATCGTATGTCGGTATGAGACTGGAGTCTACTAAGTAGGAGTTATTCGGATCCGTGTTTCGCAAAAATAAGATCCGTTGTTGTAGTAGGGTTACTAACCGTTGTCTAATAAATCATCGGTCCCATTAAGAGCTATCGCTGACGTCATTTTACGTATTCTCACGGAAGTTGGTTCTATGTTACCGGAACAACCCAGATTTATATCCGGCCAAGGACTGTCCCGGCAGCAGCATTGCCCAAATTTGGAATGTATGATGCATTTACAAAAACAACTTCAAGCAATGTGCGGTTTTGATTGAATTCTACTAAAGGAAATAAGGTTTTTAAAGATTTTTTTACAATTCAATAAATTTGTTTTAAATATATATAAGATAGCTTTGCATACACCCATGGGCAAAATAATAAGAATACTATATTCTGACCACATATGTATGACTACTTTTCTTTTTTCACACCTTTTTTATAAAAATTCTGCAACGCAAATCACATAAATCCAAGTTTGCAAATTTGTACAAGATTTGTAAAATCTCGCGAAATTAAAAAAAAAAAAATATTTGGCTATGTATTATTCAACGAATGCAAGACTCATTTTATTCGCCTTGTAACGAATGCACTATATTTTTTTTTATACAGAAAAAATGCGAAACATCAGTTAATGAAACAAATTATCAAAAATCAGCTACTCAATATTTTTTTTTAATTCTGAAAAATTTTGACAGTTTGATGAAAATTTGTACTCAATATTTTTTTTATTCTGAATAAAAATTTTGAAAGTTGAATAAAAATTGGGACTCAATATTTTTTTTAATTATGAATAAAAATTTTGATGAAATTTTGTTTGTTTATCAAAATTGGTACTCAATATATTTTTTTTAAATTCTGAATGAAAATTTTGAAATTTTGTTGAAAATTTCTACTCAATATTTTTTTTTAATTCTTAATAAAATCTTGAAATTTTGATGACAATTTGTACTCAATATTTATTTTTTTTTTATTTCTGAATGAAAATTTTGAAATTTTGTTGAAAATTGCTACTCAATATTTTTTTTTTTTAAATCTGAATGAAAATTTTGAAATTTTGATTAAAATTTGTACTCAATATTTTTTTAATTCTGAATAAAAATTTTGAAAGTTTGATGAAAATTGGTACTCAGTATTTTTTAAATTCTGAATAAAAATTATGAAATTTTGATGAAAATTTGTACTCAATATTTTTGTTTAATTCTTAATAAAAATTTTGAAAGTTTGATGAAAATTGGTACTCAATATTTTTTAAATTCTGAATAAAAAATTTTGAAATTTTGATGAAAATTTGTATTCAATACATTTTTTTTAATTCTGATTAAAAATTTTGAAATTTTGTTGAAAATTGGTACTCAATATTTTTTTGAATTCTGAATAAAATTTTTAAATTTCTATGAAAATTCGTGGAATTTTTATAAAGCTTGTAAAAAGTTTGAAAAAATAATTTAAATTAAAAAAGAAATAAGGAAACAAGTAAACAATTAAAACTTGTCAATATGTGGTGCCTTTATAATAATTACAGCGAATGTATGTACGATCCAGCTATGATCGATTCCACCCAGACCACGTCGACACGAGTAACTGTAACAGGGACCAACGCCCCAACACACCTCGAAATAAGCTTTGGTTGTTAAATTTTAAAGCTTGCTTGTGTAAAAAGTTGTTGTACTATGAAAAGTTTTAAAAGTGCACGAAATTTTCTAAATCTGTAGCACAGTCAAGCCTCCTAGTATGAATAAAATCCGAATTCACGGTTGTTGTTGTTGTTGTAGCAGCATAAATATCCCCCATACATAAAAGGGAAGTTTTGCTGGAGAGGCAGTCCTTGGCCGGTTATGAATCCGGCTCGTTCCGTAACGTAGAACTGATTGTGTTGGAAACGTAGTCGAACTACGGTCGTGTGCCTCGCCAATTCATAAATGAATATAAACTTCAAGCGTATTCATCACCATCATCATTATAGCGCCACAGATGTGGGTAAACCAATGCTTCCGTTACAATTACAATGCGCCACCACGTCGCTCGGTTGTTGTTGTAGCAGCATAAACATTCCCGTACATATACGAGGAATGCTGCTGGAGTGACGACAGTCCCTGCCCGGATATAAATCCGGGTCGTTCCGGTTACGTAGAACCGACTGTCGTGGGAAAGGGTATTCATCTTTTTTTCTTTTGACAACAGATATGCCCAAGTTCCTATGTCCTCTTCTATGTCAGCTAATATCATTGCAAACAAGATTTATGCGTTACATTTATTTATTGAAACCTAGTAAAATACGCCAAAAAACAAAAAAAAAATACTCCCAAACAAAAAAAAAAACAAGAAAAAATTAGTAATGCCAAGATCATCACAAAAATTAAATAATTGTATTATTATTATTATTATTTATTAGAATAATATAAAATATTACACTAACTTAAGAACAAAAAAAGAGCACACTAGCTGCTTGTAAATAATTGTAAAAAAAATTCTCTACTATAAAAAATCATATTATATGTACGAAGTTATTTGAAACATATAATTTTTTTTTATTTTATTTTTTTTTTTAACTTTTTTTTATTTATTTTTTATTTTATATTTTTTTTTATTTTATTTTTTTTTTTTTTTTTTTTATTTTAATTTTTTTATTTTATATATTTTTTTTTTTTTTTTTTTTTAATTTTATTTTATATATTTTTTAATTTCTACTACCTTTTAAAAACATTCACTTTCTACAACAAACACTAAAATAAACTCTTCTCCTTCTCTACAGAGAATTCGCTGAGGAACTGGATAAGCATCAAGAGCGCGCTATTAAAAAATGGGGTTTTGACTTCCGCAACGGTTTGCCACTGCCCTCGAATACACAATTCGTTTGGGAGCGTATCTCCTATCAGGAATCCACACACGCACCCGAAGTCTATACGCTAACACGCGCCGCGCATGTACGTCCCGCTCCCGTGGTGCCGTGCAGCGCCGATTTGCTCATGGACGAACGTGCAGAACGTGAAAATTATATGATGAACACATCCACATCGACCGACACAGATTCCTGCGGTGACTATGACTCACAGGATGAGTCGTTAGTATTTAAAGTACCGAATACAGAGCGCTGTGGTGGTAGTAAGCGTGCGCATGATGATAGTGCTGCTGGCAGATTGTCATTGCGCAAGCGACAACCGAAGATTACAGGTTAGTAGAAAATCATATTGGACTTGAATTATGATGCCATTGGAGCTTTTTGGAACAAACCATTTTTTGTTCGTTTTGGTGAATTTGTAAATGAAGGCATTAGTTGTTAACTGGCCTTTACTAGGCTTACATTAGACTACTTGTTATTCTGTAAGCAGCTTTCATATAACGAAATAACGTCCCATTTCTCCCATGCGCGTGCCCATTCAGGCAAGTAATTGTGTTTTTATGTCGCAAGTGCAGCGCATTTCCTTTATAATCATTCTTGCTGCATCGCTTCCCTACTTCCTTGCTGGACTGAAGTGTGTGGGAACGAGTTTTAACTTCCTTATAGGCGAGCTAGTTTTTCGTCTACTTGCAGACGCTTGATCGGTTACTATGTATCGGAGTATTGTACCTCTTGTCATTTGCTTATTGGCATAGACCGCAATTGATATTGAATTTTCGATATAACACAAAATTACTTAATTTCACCGCCCTTATCCCTAGCGTGGGAATTGTATTTCCCTACCTTGCTGCGCTTGATTGAGCATAGTTCGCTGTCATAGCAATAATTTGTGTTTTGTTTTTGTATTTTTGTGTTCTATGGCACTTCACATTTGCATGCATGCATACGTACATTTTTCTATAAAAATTCGTTACGAGTACAGGAAACTAATATTTCACGCAATAAAATTGCTCGCCTTCGAATTTTTATATTTATGCATTGCGTGAATTTCGTTATGCTTTTATGGTTTTAACGGTCGCTTGGTTGATTGGTCGCTAGCATTTTGCTGCTACTCGATTGTAGGCGGCTTAAATAAAAATTAAAAATATACCTAAGTATTTGTATCACAGTTTTCGAAAAACCAACCCCAAGTTAGCCTTGGTGGATTTTTGAGTGCAATGAAAAATCAGTTAAAAATCAGTTAAAACTCGTAAAAACCGCTAATCAAGGTTTTATTGCAACACACCACATTTTCGTTAAACAACCACTGCGGTTTGTTGTCGTTTTTATTTTTATTTTTTTTTTATTTTTATTGTTTTATTTATTTATTTTTTTTTTTAATTTTTTTATTTTGTATTTTTTCTTCCTCTACAAAAGTCATGCTTATTTATTTCACTGGTAAGCTGACTGCCTCAAATGAGTAGGCAACTCAATGGTAAGCAATTTTTGTTTGGCTTTTGTTTGTACTCTTTTTTTTGTACCAGGCGTATCTGCGTAGGCGTATCTCTCCGATGCACTCGATAGCAAATGAGTGCAGGATATGTAATTTTGACGATTTGAAATCATTTCCGGTTAAATCAAAGACCTAACCGGAAATCAATAAATTTGTGAAGCTCGAAAAAGGGCAAAAACTAAAAAAGGCGTTTACTATAATACTAAAAAATCTCTTGAAAAAAATAAAATAAAATCAAACTCACCACGAAATTGTAAAACAACTACTTGCCAACGTATAAACTAAAAACAAAACAAACAAAAACAAAATTAGTTGCTTGAAAAATCAGATAATTATAGTGTTGCTTTATTTTGTGCCATCATTGTTCGCCGGCAAAGCCAGTGCACACTTGAAAAAAGTGAAAAAGATAAAAAAAAAACATGGAAAGGGGTTTTCTGTAATGCTATAAAGCACAGTGGTATCACTAAAGCAACACAGCACACAAATTCGTACTAGAAACAAATCCTTAATTTCCCACTTTTATAAATAAGCACAAGACGGATCGAAAAATCTGCAAGGAATTTTCTAAGCACTGATTTTGTAGATTAACCCTTCTAATGATAGGCCCAGGAAACGTACTGTTTCGAAAGTTTCGGACCAGAGCGAGAGGAATGTTAGGCGAGTGGGCTTAAGAGGGCATAAGAATAGGTGGTTAGTATCGTGCGGTATACCTTCACATGCCGGATTTATATCGAGTATGTCGGCGTCGATTCTAAATAAAAAGGTGTTTAACCTACAACAATAGCCAGACCGTAATTGAGCCAAAGTTACGCGGCTCTCGCCCAGTAAACTAGCCCTGGCTAGTGCGCTGAAGCTCACACCTCATTTGAGAGAGATTTTCCAAGTCGCTCTCGGCTGAAAAAAAAACAATAACGTCGTTAAAGGGTTCCGATTTGCATCACAAAGCTCGAAAATGGGGTTTGCACGTTCAAAGCCCTTTTGTTTTTGTAGTATCTAAATTCATAGTCATAACCAGACTGACAAATTTTGAGGCTTCCCATATTCGTTTTAAAGCAACTAATTTTTTTATCCTCTTCACGCCAGTGTGGTCTAGGTTGTTAGAACGCATCTGATTGATGAATATCGCGTCTAGAACTGTTATTCCAGTTGCGTTTCCGCACAAAAATATATTTTTGTTATAACAGAAAGTGGTTTCCATTCAAGTAGTGCGTGATTTTATCATTAAAGATCATTGAAATTCATGGGAATGGAGTGGAGCATCTCAAAACGAACGATTTTCCAAATGTTTTGCTGCAAATCAGTAAGTCGCTTTATTCCATAAAATTTGACACGCCATCTTAGCGACTGCTAATGGGGACCGATTGTTTTTATATTTTTTGTTTTGAATTTCTTTTTTTTAATTTTTTATATATTTTTTTATTTGTTTTTGTTTTGTAATTGTGTTAATTTTTTTTATATTTATTTATTTTTTTTTTACAATATATTTTTTTATATAATGTTTTTTATTTTTTTAATGTTTTGTTTAATTTTCTAAATATTATTAAAAATTTGTTTAACATTTAAAAAAAAATTTTTTTTATTTATTTATTATATTGTTTTTAGTTCTTTTGTAATTGGTTTTTTAATTATTGTTATTTTGTTTTTATTATTAATTTTAATTTTATTTAATATAATTTTTATTTTAAATATTATTTTTTTTATTTTTATTTTAATTATTCTTTTAATTTATTTTTTTTAATTATTATTTTTTTTATTTTAATTATTTTTTTTTAATAAATTTTTTTTTAATAGTTTTTTTTTATTATTTTTTATTTTAATTTTTTTTTATTTTAATTATTTTTTTTTTTTTAATTTAATTATTTTTTTTATTTTAATTTTTTTTGTTATTTAATTATTATTTTTTTATTTTAATTATTATTTTTTTATTTGAATAAACTTTTTTTATGTTTTTACCAATAATTGAATTTTAACTATTAACGACTACGGTGCTAATCTTATTTTAATATTTTTTTATTTTAATTATGATTTTTTTTTTTAATTAACTTTTTTTTATGTTTTTACCAATAATTGAATTTTAACTATTAACGACTGTCGGATTTACGTTACCGAAATGATCCGGATTTATATCCAGCCAAGGACTGTCACTCCACTAGCATTCCCTGTACTTTTATGGGGAATGTTTATGCTGGTATAACAATGGTACTCGCCTGATTTGACTCTTATCTTTTGTGACTCTTACCTTTTCGAAACAAAAATAATACTTTGGGGATGCAAGGAAAGCATTTTGGGGACATAAAAGTCAAACAGTTGCATAGATATCCCGAAAGGCAGCCCGAGCGAGGATCTAAAACATGATTGCTATTGTTGTTGTTACAGCATAAAACATGCTGCATAAACTTTTGGATAATACTGCTTAAATGGCAGCCTTTGGCCGGATTCAAATTTGAGTCATTCCTGCGGTTAGATAGCCACAACTACCAAGGCAATGATAATTTGTTATGTCTCTACTTTTACTTAAAACTCTACTGGATGAATTCTTTGAACCAACTAAACCGGTTGAACGATCCAAAGAAATAGAGGATCAAAGTTAAATAGATTACCCCCTATTTAACTCTGGAGATTCAATGCAGCTGTGAAGATTTAATACAGCTTTTGTTGCTAACTAAGTGACATGGAAATTGGAAATTCAGTATAAATCAAACCCCACTTTAGGTATCAACAAAAACAAATACATTTTATTTGAACTTTTCTGTATAACAGCACACTGTACTTTAACTGCAAAACTCTAAAATGCACAAAAGGGTTGCATCCGATCGTCATACTGCTATAGCTGCGAACATACATACGTACATTCATATCCATATCTATGTGCATGCATCAACCAAGCAAAGATTCGTGTTCCACAAGTGATTCAACGTTCGAATCACCACCACAACCACCAGTGCGCGCGCGTATGGACATAGCAACGTATTTCACTTGGTTTGGCGAGCACAGCGGCATGCAGCTGTTTGCTTGGCAGCGCTCATCAACTTTGAACGCTTTTGGATGTGGTGATCGAGAACTGCTATTATAATAAATATCTGGTGAATTTGTACATACAAACTCAAATGCGTTGCGCATATCGCTGCATATCAACTACAGTTTTCCAAAGTGCAACCCTCCGTTTTTGTGTAACTGCTCGCCGATGAGGGGGATGATTGCATGCGATGCTGCCACCACCACCACCGCTGAAGCGGCGTGCTTCACTTACACGTTCCGCAATGCTTTGTAGCGCTTTACATGTGACCCTTTGATTGAAATTTTTGTTGTACATTATTTTAATTTTTTTTTTGTTTGTTTCATATGCTTTGGAAAAACCAGCCCATCCGCTGGCCGACTAATCTAACTGCGCTGCATGCTTTGGTGCATTATGGGGGAAAATTCGATGAAAATTTCAACAGCTGTGCACATTTTGTAGTGCTGCTGCGCCGCCTTTAATGTTTGGAAACGTTTTTGTTGTAGTTTGACCTTTTGGAAAAACGAGATTTTATTGTTATGCGCGCTTGCATTTTCATTTGCCATCGCTTTGCACCGGTTGCCATGCTACCGAACCGCCGGCTACTGCTACAACCGCACGCGAGATCGATCAGCCACGCGAGATCCTCAAATACGAGTACGGCGCGGGATGCATGTAAAAATGAATGTACCTCCGCTTATATTTTTTATGTTGCGTGCTTAATTAATTTCTATGAATTTTTTGCAACGAATGGCACTTTTACTCTCTCTTTACATTGGATGGCACGCTTCAACGCTTACTATTACATCCAGACTTACATTGAGGTCGCAACACATTTTTGCACAATCGCTGGCTGGCGGCTTAAAATTAGAAATGTCTTCTTTTTTTGCCTCACAATCAATTTCCATTATCAATCTGCGCGCAGACAGCTTACAGTCGCTCAGGCGTTAATTTTTACATATACACATATCGACTGTTTTCTTCTTTGTCACCACCCATTGAATTTGTTTTCAACGTTCTTCGGTGTACTTAGTTCACAATTTGCTCAGTGAAGTGATGATGCCCAGCAGCAAGTAGGAAAGAAGAAGAAAAAACACAAAATCAAAAATTACTGATCACCACAAAATTTCTGCTGCGACGTTAATTCAATCAACCAACCACCCAATCCAGCTAGTCAAATGAAATAATTTGCTACAATATTTAATTCCCATTTTGTTTTTATTTTTTTTTTTAATTTTTTTCTTATTTCCCCCCTAGTTTCTGCTTTTGTGCCGCAAGCATTTTTGTTGGGCACTTGAAATGTTGCGCATGAGCGACTGTTTTGTGCTGAAATCTATATCTACATACATATGTATGTACATACCTATGTCTGTATTTACTTACATATACATACCCACATATTTTTTTATGATTTCATAAAATCGCGCATTTATTAGGGATTTTTTTTGTATTTCCGAACCACCCACTTGAGTGTCGTTTTTCCATTGCTTAGCTTAAAATCGTATGCAATTCTCGCATCCTTCAGTTCTAATACATTTATGTCATCTTTTTACCATCAATTTAAATTTTCTCCTCTTTTGAACGCGTTTATATGATACAAGTAGCTTTTCAAATAAGTCTTTTAAATATTTTTGTGCTAAAAGTGGAATGAATTGATATTCTGACGAATATCGGTTTCAGTGCAAATATATTTTTCTTAATGAAAAAATTTTATTCAAACACCATATAATGTACAGAAGCTTCAAGTGTTCGTGAACTGCTGCTTGAGACGCATTATACGTATCTGGTAGCCAGACAACTGGATATCTAACACCGAATTGCATGGACGATGCCATCAAAAACCAATCGTAACTGAAATAAGAGAACGTAAATGGAGATGGCTTGGCCGTACGCTACGGAAAGGTGGTGCTGAAATCAGAAAAGCACTGGACTGGAACCCTTAAGGACGGACAACGCAGAAGAGGCAGACCTAGGGGCTCTTGGCAGCGCTGCCTCGAAGAGGAATACAAAGTCGTGGAAAAAACAATGATCTGGCAGCAAGTGAAAAATATATCCGGGAATCGCACAAAATGGAAACATTTTACTTTGGCTCTATGCTCCTCAACGGCGGCGAAGGAATGAATGATGATGATGATGACGATGATATAATGAATGCTAGGAAATTTTCATTGGGTATGCAGAAAATGCGCAGCGCCGTCATGGAAAGTTTGTATCAACGGGAATTATGAGCCTGCTCAAGCTAACACTTTATCATATTGAAATTTAATGGACTATAAAACTGCGTACCCATATTTTGGTCGAAAATTCAGAGTAGAAATTTTGAAATTTTAGTGGGAAATTTTTTTAATTTTAATAATTTTTGTGCAAAGCTTGAAGTGTGGATTTATGCAATATTTCTTATATAATGAGCTAGAGTTTGTAAAAAAAATTGAACTATATAAAATAGTAATAAATTATATTATATAAAAAAAGTAATAAACTACATATTAAAAAAAAATAATAAACTATAAAAAAAAATAATAAATCATATAAAAATAATAATAAGACATAAAAAATAATAATCATTTATATAAAAAAATAAATATATAAAAATAATAAACTATTTAGAAAAAAATAAGTTATAAAAAAAATATTTAACTATAGAAAAAAATAATAAATTATGATATATTAACACGTTCACGCCGGCGCGTACCACCGGTGGCTCGCACAAGTCTGCTTCATGGGGCGGCGCGTACCACCGGTGGCTCGCACAAGATTGCTTCATGAGGCGGCGTGTACCAGCGGTGGCCCGCACAAGATTGCGTCTTTAGGCAGCGCGTACCACCAATGGTACTTTATTAAACGGTACCTATGAGATGAGATGCCATAAACGACCACCCTTATGAAAAAATTTCGTTTTATGACCTGCAATCGCTTCCGATAGAGCGAAAAGACTTAAACATTGCCGTCTGTGGGCGAAGACCATGAATAACAGCGCCGGCAGGAACGTGTTAAAAAAATAAACTATATAAAAATAAAAAATTATATAAAAAAAAATAATAAATTATATGAAAAAAATAAACTATAAAAAAAAGAATTAACTAATAGGTCTATGAATAAGTTCGTGCGGTTTTTTTTCGAAATTTGAATTTCGGATCATTCCCATGGCTTTTAAACGTTTGGAAATGGTTGATTGATCAACTCCCAAAGTTTTTGCAACCTCTTCTTGCGTTTGAGCCGGATCTTGATCGAGCAATTCCTCCAATTCGGTATCCATGAACTTTGGCGGCGCGGCCAAAATCACCACTTTTAAAGCGTGCAAACCACTTCTGGCACGTTCGCTCAGCTAGAGCATGCTCACCATAAACTTCCACCAAGATACGATGACTTTCGGCTGCTTTTTTCTTCATATTAAAAAATTCCCCGCAAAAACACATTATTTGGCACGAAATTCGACATTTTCAAGTGTGGTAAAAATATTGTTGTTTACGCTTCAAATAAAAAACTTATACTGACGTTTGTGCCTTACGACAGTAGCTCTCCAATGAATGTTTGGAAATGTGGATCGATGGAATAATAATCAAGTTACGCCATCTGTTGTAAAATAATTTGAGATATTGAGGGAAACTGTAAAGCTGTTGAGTTAGCCAGAAAAGGTACTGCTCTTCAACTGTGATAAACCGTGATAAAAGTACTATTGGATTACTTTTGGCCACGAGTAAATTAATAATAAAAAACAACATTACGCAAGAGGCCAATAGGTCATGGGAAGAAGAAGATACATGCGTAACAGCCAGGCTACTATGGCCGAAATAAACAAGAAAAGGAGAAAGGAATTGCTTAGCCTCTCTAGAGAAGATATCTCGAAGGTCGCGGCTTGTGTCTCCGGCCACTGGCTATTTGGAAGGCATTCCTTGAGACTAGGAGTATTCTCCCATGAATATTGTAGAAGCCGTAGAGATGAGGAGGAGGAAGAGACAGTAGAGCACTTCCTTTGCAATTATCCAGCCTTAGCTAAAATCAGAGCAGGTTGTCTAGGTAAACACTTTTTCAATTCTCTTACAGAACTATCTGGCGCGGGGATTAGACCAATCCTGCGCTTCATAAGAACCTCAAAATGGTTTCATGAAAGTAAATAAACAAGGTTCCCGTGGCGCACAGTGGTATCACAACGGACCTGTGAGGTCTAAGTGAGTTAGTCATACGGACCGACTACCACCATAACCTAACCTAAAACTAGCACAACTCTATACCGCTTCAAATACGAAATGCTGATATACATACATACATATATATGTAAGATAAACTCTAAATACTTGTTTACTTCATCGTATTGTTGTTCTTGTAGTACCACTTTACACCCAAATTGGCATTAATTCATTATCCCCAAGTGACTACTTCAGCCAATGCCAAAGAAACGTCTTGTTGTTGTTGTAACCACATAAAACACATCACATAAAATTTCAAAAAATGCTACCGGATACACAAGAAAATTCAGGTTATTCTGGTAATCTCGATCCGACTGACAAAAAATAAACCTACCACATCATCCGGTTTGGACTTGAAGTAGATTAGGTCTTTTATTTGACGGACAGCCCACTGACACGATACTACTGCGGTGGACCTTTTAGGTGCGGCTCAGCCTTTTCATTCAATTGGCTGAAATGCTTATATTACTCTAATAATTTTGTGAATGTCAGCTAAAATGTCAGTGCTGGATCAAAAAATATGTGTACCATCCACAGACTTAAACAGAATTCCATCGCTGTATTAGCCGTTCTTGGTCACGTGAAAACCGAGTCGTGTCGATACTTAGTTAGCCGACTATTGTTGGGATAGTCTGCCACAACTAAGGTTCTGGATATGCTAACAGTTTCAACTCTTACTTATCCGGGATAGACCAACCCATGTCTAATAGTGAAGAAACTCTGCACGATACTAATCAACTCCTAAAAGTGGTTTGTAAGCATTAAAACAAAAAAAATATTTTTGCAATTGATCGCCACTTTAGTCTCGATTATCAGTGCTGCTGCACACGCCTTCTTTCTTTGCTTCATGCAGTCATGCAAACACTGGATAATTTCTAATCGGTGTCTCATCGTGACTGTCGCCTCATTCATTTTTTGCCACTTTCACGTGCTTTGCCTTTTTACTCTGCTGCTGTGTTTGACGTTCCTTAATTGTGTTTATAGCTAAAAACGCAAATATGAAAAATGAACTACCTGAATTTATGTTATGTAGATCCGCCTTTAGTTACGCGCCTTCACTTAGTTCCTTTCTGCCTTAAGAAATGCATATCACTGACTGCCAGTCACGTGCCAACACGCGTTTTCGTATTTTGCCTTCACTGACTTGACTGGTTGGCTGGCTGCCTGCCTGCCTGCCTTTTGTTAGATTACTAGACGCGCTCTTGTTCAAATACATCGCCAAATTTTCGCTTTGCCGGATTTGTGTAGCTAAGGGAAGCACAGCTGATTTTTGCTGCACGTTGCTCTTAGGCCCCTGTGTGCGTTTTTTTGTTTTTGTTTTCTGAATGACTTTTGCGTGTATCTGTTTACTTTTCTAATTCTTCTTACAGTTCGTTTTGTTTATTTGTTAAAGGCAGTATTTGTTTATTTTGGTTTTTTTTTTTTCATTGTTTTGTTTTTTCTTTCATTTTTTTGTGTGCTGAGAAAACTGGACTTACGCACGCGCACTTGTGCATATTTTGGTTTTTAAGTGCAGTATATCCTTGTTTTGTTTTTTTTTTTGGGGTTTTTTTATATATATATATATATTTTTTTTTTTTTTAATTTTTTTCTTCATTTAAATTTTTTTTTTAACTTTTTCTTCATTTAATTTTTTTTTTTAATTTAATTTAATTTTATTATTATTTTTATTTTTTTTTTAATTTTTTAATTTTTTAACTTTTTTATTGTTATTTTTTTATATTTTTGTTTTAAGTTTTTTTTCCTGTTTGTTGAGACAACTGGTCATACTTACACTGGTACATAAAACATGGACTGAAAAGTCCCGAGCCTAACACATAGAAGGCACTAGTCTTATTGCGTCCACCCCTTTTTTAAGTTATTACTAAGCCTAGAAAGACAGCTGTTAAAATTTCATAATATTCTCTTCATCATTTCGTGAGTTATCGTGCTAAGAGGGGCGATACTTTTGTTATTTTCAAAACAATGGAACAAAAATAATTTCGTGTTTTAATTCTACACTGCTTCTTGATGGGGAATGGTCGTAGGGACACCGATGATGCACAACACAGTAGACGTCCAAATGAGGTGTTAACACCAGAGAATATCCAAAAATCCACAAAATCGTTTTGAATGATCGGAAAGTGAAGTTGCGTGAGTTAGCGCTGACATCGTAAAGATATCAAAAGAAAGTATTGGCTCTATATTGCATGAGCATTTGACTATGAGCGAGCTCTGTTCAAAGTGGGTGCCGCGTTTTTGCTGACTGTTGACCAAAAACAAGAACGTGTTGACGATTTTGAGCAGTGTTTGGCCATGTATAAACGTAATAAACCGCAATTTTTGTGTAGATATGTGATAATGGATGGAACATGTATCCATCACTTTACTCATGCACCTCGTCCAAAGCGCCGAAAGCACAACAATCGGCTGGAAAGGTTATGACCTCGATATTTTGGAATGTGCGTCATGTAGTATTCATCGACTATCTTGAGAAGGGAAATACCATCAATAGTGAACAAATTTAGTTTCATCAAGACGACGCACCGTGTCACAAGTCAATAAAAACAAGGTACAACTATATGAATTGAACCTCGAATTTCCCCCATATCCAGCGTATTCGCCAGATTTGGCGCTCCCAGCGACTACTGGCTGTTCACAGACCTAAGAAAAATGCTCGCCGATAAGTAATTTCACTCGAATGAAGAGGTTATCGTTGAAACTCAGGCCAATTTTTAGGCAGATGATAAATCGTTCTACAAAAGTGCTATTGAAATGTTAGAGCGGCGCTGGAATGATAGCGTTGTTCTTGATGGAAATCATTTTTTTATTCATATTCCACTTAAAGCTAAAAAAAGGAACAAGCATCGGCTTACGTTGATGAATAAATCTAATTTTTAACAACACCAAAAAAAGGCGTGTATTCTTTGTTAGGCCCGGGACTGTTCAGCCCATGTGTTATGTATTGTGGTTTTTTCTCAAGTAGTTTCCTTGCTGCATCGATTATCTATCAATAAAACTAAGTGCCTTTGTCCGATTGATTTTAGATGAATCTCCAAGGACTTGTTATGATCACCGCAAGGGACTTCTGGAGAAACGGGCTCCACACAAACAGCGATAATTTTTATTATTATTAATTTTTGTTTGTTTTGAAATTTTACTAAAGTCAAGTCGAAACATGATGTATTAATGTTATGTTTTTATTTTTGCAAATGACTAGCAAAAAAAAAAAATTATTGAAATCACCATTTTTTCGGGCCTCTGACTACCCCTAACCCCTTAAAGAGATGTGGAATGTTTAATGAATAAAAATATGGGTTTTTTAATAATAAATATATATAAATAAAAATACCCTTTTTTAATAAATTTTTAATCCACAAAAAAAGAGAAAAAAAATGTGTTTGCTCCCTTTTCCAATTAAAACGCATTTGCGCTTTTACGCATATTATTTGTTGTATATTTTACTAAAACACTTTTACTTTTTTTTGTTTACAGAATACATGAAGGAGCGCAAACGCCTTGCCCAGACCCCGAAAAAGGTTTCACCCGCCAAGCGTACGCGCACCAGCTCGGGCAGCAGCAGCAGCCAAAGTCACAGCGCGCATGCGTACAGCATCAGTGCGCATTTTTCGCTGCAACGAAATCATCTACAACGCAATAATTAATGCAATATGACATTGTTGCGAATTTCCCAAACAGAAACAGCTATAAATACATACAGATATAAATGATTAGTATATAATTAACTATATACAAACGCACATACAAATGTTGTATACTTAGTTTTAGCTACAACAATAGCCTTAGTTACGCATAAACGCATAAATATATATATTTTAGTGCATATATATTTAATTGCGTAAGCTATTTAGTCGCTAGTTGTGTACTATTTGATAATTGTCCATTGACAATCAACTCAAAAACGCCATAAAACGTAAGTGATCAGCTGCTGAAAAGTAAAAATTGAAAAATTCAAAATCAGATATTTTAAAGGTCGAATCTGTAGGAAGTTGGCACTATCGCTTTCATACATTTTTTATTTTCTTGCTACGTTAAGGTTTTTTCCTTTTTTTTAATTAATAACTATGCAGGTTCACAAGCAACCCTAAAAAGCAACTTAAACGGAAATATTTTCTTAATATGCATAAATTAGATTTACATTTACGCCAGGAATAACAAATATAATTGAAATACTATCAATACAATCCCCCCTTACACATACATACATATGTAGATGTATAAGTTTTGTAAGACGAACAAAAATGTCAGCAAAGAAAGAACTATTTAAAATTGAAGAGAATAATTTAAAAAAAATTATTATATATTTTATAATTTTATATTGTATTAAGTTAAGTGTTAAGTTGTAAGAAAAGTGCTGAACCCATTTAAGTGTACACACTGTAAAGCATCAGATCATCGTAAACAAACTCAAATTTATTTGTATGCATACACAACCACCTGCATTTTACACGTAATTGAATTAACAACTGCAACGGCGCCGCGAATAAGGTTGTTAGCGACAAAATTACAATGCTCGGAAATAGAAAATTAGAAGAAGAAAAATTTGGATTATACCTGTAAATATCAAGGCGAATCTATTAAGGGTGGTATGGGCAAATCAGTTGATTTGGTTTGTTTTCTTTCGCCATGTCCATGTGGCTGTCAGGCCAAAATTAATGAAGGCGAATAATTTTTTGTTCACTAAGGGGTTTTTAATACGAGGAGTTATTTTGATATTCAAAGAAAAATGCTATCTTTTAATATAATTCATCGGATGTTTATTTCCTTATGAAGAGGAAGGTATGCCGTTAATAGTGGAAAATAACATCAAGCAAATGGTCGTGCTACGCTTATCCTTTTCATGAAATTTTCCATAACCGAATTGCAAAGTGGCTGCCTTATGTCCTCAATAGCTTCACGAATTCCATCTTTGAGGTCTTGAATCGATCCTGGACTGTTGGTGTGTTGGCGTAGACCTTTCACGTGGCCTCAAAGAAAAAAGTCACAAGGTATTAAGGGGTTACATCGGTTTCGTCGGGTAAAAATAGGTCTATTTTCAATATTTCTTTCTATGTAAAAAATTCTTTATTTAATTCAAACTTTTTTCTGTCTTATAGATACATATTTAAAGAATAATTTCTGAAATTAAAAAAAAAAAAATTAAAACTCCTCCATTGTGACGTCATTTCCGGTGACCCCTCGAAAAAAAGGTGCGTCCGCGTTGTCAGCGTAACTCCTGACAGGATCATCAAAAATGAAAAAACAAAAATAAGTGTTTTAGTTAAGACCATAAACTCGTGCTTGAACGAAGGAAAGAAAAAAAGTAGAAATTGGAATTTTGGCGGACATTTTTCCAAAAACATGAACATTTCGGTCAAATTTGCTTGACATTTTTTTTTAAATAGCTGTAATTGAAAAAAAAAAAATCCTTCGTTCAAGCTCGAGTAAATTGTATCTCGAACATCTGTGTAAAATTTCATCAAGATCGGTTCAGTAGTTTTCGAGAACATTTGACAACCGATTTTGAAAACACGGTTCCGAGAAAAACGCGTTTACAGTTTTGAGTAACAATAAAAGTGGCTGGGAGCGCACACCTTCCAAAGGCTGTATCTCCGAAACTATTATTCGGATCGACTTGAAAATTTAGGATAATATTCTTGAGATGTAGTAGAATTTAATAAACCAAAAAAAAATCGATTTTTTGAACCCACGAAACCCATGTAACCCCTTAAATCACAAGATTTCGGTGGCCAATTGTAATCACCTCTTCGAGAGATAACACGGTCCGGAAACGTTTCCCGTAAAAGATCAATGGTTGCGTTGCTTGTGTGACACGTGGCGCCGTCTTGTTGAAAATAAACGTTGTCCAGATCAATACCATACAATTCCGGCCATAAAAAAGCGTTAATCATCTCTCGATAGCGCAATCCATTCACCTGTAACACCTGTTATTGGAAAACCCTTTACCTTTCCAATACTTTGCCGTGATAATCAAACGTACAAAACACTGTTGTTGGTCTAGTACCACCACCTTTAATAAATGCGCCTTGATAAATATTTTTAAGAAAAATGTAAAATTAGAAATAGAAAAATTTTTTTAATGAAGCACATAGAGTCATTTAAAATATATCAGGCTTGGGCATAAAATATTTAATGCAATGGGCGCTAAATGACTAATGCAGCGGGCATTGAGCTGCCTTAAATTACATGTGTTTGTACTGAGTTATACCAGTCTAATGAGCTGTAGCCATACTCGCTAGCGGCGGATCTTGCTCGATAACTTTGTTGTTGCTTTCGCATGCAAATTTTTCGTTAATCGAGCTGGGAAATGGCGAATAGAAGGGGCCTATATACAACTTTCATGCTGAAAAAAAACAATTCACAAATTTTATTAATGACAAAAAATGTATATCCAAAAAACAATGAATCCAAACACGCTGATTGTCGCTTAACGTGGCTTATTCGTGGCGCCCATGCAACTATTGCATATTTACACATTTAACTTAGCTGCATAATTTCATTAACTATCATGAGCTGTTGTAATAATTTAAGACTAAAAAACTTCATACAATAACGCGCTTTCTAAAACACCAAAATGCGCAATGCCGAAAATGCAGAATCTCTGCTATTTGGTGAAAAGCAGAGCAAAATCGCTGCTATTTGGTGTTTTAAAAATTGCATTATAAACTGCAAATTTTGTACAAAAAAACCTGATGAGCACAACAATCGCTGTCGCGCATAGTTTAACTGTATAGGTGCGTATCTTTACATTCAGCGCCTTCGCAAAATTTACCGATTTTTTAGCAACTATACAAAAAAAACGCTAACTTTCGCGAAGGTATTGTTTTTTCTTTAAAACCACAAGCGCCCAGAAAGTTCATATATACATATATTATATATAGAACGTAAAGGTACCTGTCAAGGCGTCTATCTTTGCAAGGTGATGCCATTCGTGCAACAACAAAAAATTTTAAATTAGAAATGTCCAGCCGAACGCGAATAGAAGAATGGAATCAATGATAAGTAGATAAAATTATAGGCCCGTCACAATGTGTCCGTTCCGCCCGTTGCGGCAATGAATTTGACAGTAACAGCGAAATAGATTTTGTGTATTTGGGCCCAAAGCGCCACATACGTGGCGTACGCCATGCCGAAATGCATTGGCAACTTTCTACTTAACGCCGTACGGCAAGTGCGGCGAATTGGACCACTGTTTAAAGAAAAACAATTTTGCAACGCGCAAATTTTTATCGTTGGTGTTTTTCATTATATCAAATAATTAAATGCAGAAAATATATGGAATTTAAATGAATTGAATCTATTCAAATGCACCCTTATCGTTTCGATAAAAGCTTAAAAGAGTAGAGAAAATCAAGTAGTCCTGCAAAATGATTCTCGATTCCGTAGTTAAGAGCGCATCCACCGCCTACGATTGCCATAAATTCTATTAAAACCGTCTTTCGCTTCAAATAAGCATTAATTTTTAATATATTTCACAAGCAACAAAAACCTTTTTATACAGCACGAAATATGGTATTTGCTTTCAAGAAAAGAACATCTGCTTTTTTTTGTTTATAAGCGGCAATATTCTCAATGTGGCACCACAGTACGTCGTTTACACGTCACGTCAGTCAAATGTGTTACCGCAACGAATTGAAGCAGAGTAAATCAACTATTCTAATCACACCACCTTCTATAGATACTCCTTGATACCAAGGCGAATTGAGTACCATAGGTGGCGCGTTGCGTAAACGTTGCTTTATTTTTCGCGCTTTTGACAAGTCTGACGTCAGCTCCCTTCGCAATACAAAACAAACAAAAGGAAGAGAAATTACATGTTTGTGAAAATTTAGTGAGTAGTTTGGTTATGTTGTGATTTATGATATTAAAACTAAAATATAAAGCCTCCAAATGCAGTTTGTTTGAGTTTTGATGCGAAAGACGCAACATAATTTCTTGTGTTTGGTTGTTTCCATTGCTTTCGCCTACTCTTCCTCTTTACAAACAAGTAATTCCTCTTCATTTTGTTTGCTTATTCATGGGCTCTTACGACACAGCGAATTCGGAAGGCGTAACCATGTACTCTATCATCCTGGCCTTGGTGCCTTTGTTATTTTGCTAAACAGTGCGTGACGCGCGATTTTCTTAATCAATAATCAATTTTCTTAATCATTTCATAAAAATCATTTAACACATATTCCTTAAACGAAGTACAAACAATTTCGAAACTAGTTTATATCTGCATATTTTGAGTCCACATTATCAATGATGGTTCATCATTATAGCCTCTTTACAAAAAAAAAATAAAAATAAAAAAAAACGAAAACTCTTAGTGATTATAGAGAATTTTTTTCGATTAAAAATAAACATAAATGCTTGCTATAACTCACCTTTTCTGCCCAGTGTGCGGCCTCAGTGCAAATTCATCTAAATATTAGCCAGAAGCAGAAACTTTTTTGTTCTTAAACAAAACGAAATTTAATTTGCTTGTCTTCGTACAAAAGATATCGCGTAATAATTTCATAGATTGCATATGCGATTTAAAGGCTTGGGGAAAATCACACGCCTCTCCAACATTGGCCAGGTTGCAGCTGCTGTTTCTCAACCGGACCTGCTGTGCCTGTGCCGTTGTTAGAGAAGCGTCTTGATTTTGAAATGCTTTAGCAATCACTTATGAATGTAATTTTGTATTTACTTTTATGCACAAGATGAATAGGAAAGTGCGCACCACGTGCACATTTTCCCATTTGAGGCTGTGCCTCTGTCACATCTTAACCACTTAACAGTACAATTTTGGTTTAATTTTAATTTCTTTTACTTTAGTTATTGCATTAAAGCCTATTATCCACATACATGCATACATATATGCGACATGTATATATAAATACAAATACAGATACAGATTCTATTTGTAAGTAGTTTTAAGTAATGTATTTAGTGGTAATATTAATAACAACGTAAAGACAAAAACGAAATAAATGCAAACAAATTAAATAAAAACGAAATAAAATGCGAGTTTTTGAAGTTTTCTAAATAGGGGGTATTTTTCCAATAGGGGTTTTCTCGACAGACACCCATCATTCATAACTTTATTATATATTTTTTATTTATTTTATTTCATCTTTTTTTATATTATTTCATTTTTTTTTCATATGTCTTATTTATTTGCATGATTTTGTTTAGTTTAAATCTCTTAAATCACAATATTACCAAGCCACTCACTGAATTTTCACAAACATGTAACTTCTCCTGCTTTTTGTATAGGTGGTCTGTATGTAGTATGGTCTATGGTCGAATAAAAAAATCTTCAAATTCTTCGGGAAAAACAGTGGCTAAAGCAAAAAAAAGCAAGTAACATACTATTTGGACTATCAATGAACTATTTTTGCATTTTGCTTTTTCAATTTCTTTAGAATGGCAATGTTCCGGTAAAAGGTGGTTTTTGAACCACCTACGAAATGGGGCGCTATACGCTTGAACAAAATTGGGAAATATTGAAAACCTATTTCCAAAGTGGTGAGTCTTCTTCTTCCGCGGTTACAGTAAATGGCGAGCGTTACCGTGACATGCTCAACGAGTTTTTGTTTCCAAAAATTGAATAGGATGACATGGACGACATTTGGTTTCAACAGGACGATGCAACTTGTCACACTGCCAATGTTACACTCGAACTTTTGGCCACCGTTTTTGAATTCCGATATCAATTGGCCGCCTCGGAGCTGTGATTTAAGCCCGTTGGACTATTTTTTGTGTGGAGCCGTTAAGGACAAATGCTATGCGAACCACCCAGAGACGATTGATGCTTTAAAACAAGAAATCGAAGTTGATATTCATGAAATTGGAGCCCAAACAATCGAAAATGTGCTTAAAATTGGGTTGATCGAATGGCCTACTGTAAAGCCAGTCGTGGCAGTCATTTGACCGATATTATTTTTCATTCATAAGTGACAATGTTCAATCTTCAAAATAAAAAAAAAACCTTTGAAAAAATATTGATTACCTATATATTGTTACAAGAACGACGCAATTACTCTCCTCCCATTATTATTATTATTATTAGAAGGCCATTACGCACTGCGACTAGAGCTGATCTATTGGGAAAAGCCTATTTTTGAAACCCTCGAGTTTTAGGCTTTTTACAAATTTTAGCACAATTTTAGGTTTGTTGTTCCAAAGCTTGCATGGAGATACTACGATACCACCAAGGTGATGAAGTCTCTGTCTGCCCAACGCAGGACATTCACAAAGCACATGTTCTGAACTTTCTATGTCCATTTCGCAAAAGCGGCAGACATTGGTATCAGATGGACCAATATTATTTAGATGATACCTCAGGCTGCAGTGATCTGTAAGATGTCCTGTTAAAAGACGCAGATCTACTCTGCTTAGTGAGAGTAGCTTGTCAGATATTCCTGAGAAATAGTTTGGCTTGACGCTGATCGGCACAGTTTAGCCAGTGTGCAGCAAATTTCCTTCCCATTTCCTAAGGAATTCATTAATGTAGCTTTTGGTGAATCCACAGAGAGGCTCAGGACCAGTAAGTTGCATATCTGCTCCTTGCTTTGCAAGGTCATCAGCCATTTCATTTCCGTCATGCCCTTCATGTCCCGGAATCCAGCCTAGTGCTACTATGTTGAGGTTTCCTAACGTGTTGAGAAGGTTTAGGTAGTCATTTACCAATTTAGAGGTGATAGTTGTTGATAGAAGGACTTTTAGAGCCGCTTGGCTATCTGAATGTACCTTCTGCTCAAATATGAACGAGACGTTATCAATAAAACGGTCCGCGGATGACATATAAGCTTACATGGAAAATTTCAGCGTGATATGTCACATAGTTTGTTTTCTGTGCTACTGTAAACAAGTCAAGCTCGAGTGTGTTCTTCGAATTTAACGATGGAAATTCAAGTTGAACAAAGAATTTGTTTGAAATTTTGTTATTCCAACAAAATTTCGGCTTCAGACGCCTTAAAAATGTTGCAGACAACCTATGGGGACTCTGCTCTATCGCGTGCACGTGTTTTCCAGTGGTACAAATCGTTCAAAGAGGGCCGTACATCGGTTGAAAACTTGCCTCATGAACGTCGTCCAGCAACATCAGTAAACGACGAAAACATCGGAAAAGTAAAGGAAATTGTGCTTAAAAATCGCACAAATCGCAAAATCGGTTAACGCTGAATATTATTTAGACGTTTTAAAGCGTTTGCGCGAGAACATTCGTCTTAAAAGAAAGGAATTGTGGGACAACAAGTCATGGTTCTTGCATCACGATAATGCACCAGCTCACACATCACGTCTTGTTCGCGATTATTTGAACAAAAATAATGTTAATATCGTTCCGCAAGCACCGTATTCGCCTGATATGGCTCCATGTGACTTTTTCCTGTTTCTCAAGCTTAAGTTGCCGCTCCGTGGAAAACATTTTGAGACAATTGAAGTCATAAAAGAGAATTCGAAGAACACACTCGAGCTTGACTTGTTTACAGTAGCACAGAAAACAAACTATGTGACATATCACGCTGAAATTTGCCACGTAAGCTTATAACAGTCCTACCAAAAAACAAAAAATTTATTTTTGCCATATGTCATCCGCGGACCGTTTTATTGATAACGTCTCGTTCATATTTGAGCAGAAGATATGTAGATGTGCGTACCTCTCATTTTCCTGCTAAGGCATTCTCCCACACATATTTCAATGGCATATATTTCTGCCTGGAATATTGCTAGGTAGAGTGCAATCGGAATCGGTTTTTTGAATTTAGGCCCATTGATTCCTGCCCCTGTTCTACCATTTTCCAATTTTTACCCATCAGTAAACCATAGCTGAGAGCCAAGTTTGAAAGTGATAGAATTAGTTCTCCAGTCTGTGCGTTCATTAATTATAACTTGAAAGTTCCTGAAGACTATTGGTTTGGGTGATGGTATATCATCCCTATGAAGAATGGGACTATGTAGGAACTCTTCTAAGATCTTTAAATGTACTTTCATATCCCCACTTTTAAGTTCAGATATACCTTTTAATCTTAAGGCACTCGCGCGAGCTTCCCTTTCAATCAAGATTGGAAGCGGTGGTATGTTCAGGAGCACATCCAATGCATCAGTGGGACATGTTTTCATAGCCCCTGTAATACCAACACATATCAGGCGATGCAGTTTGTTTAATTCGTTTACTGCTTTTCTTTGCTTGACCTTGGGCCACCATGCTAAGGATGCATAAGTGACTATGGGTCTCACAACTGCGGTGAATGTCCAGAAGGTCATTCTAGGGTTTAGTCGCCATGTCTTACCAAAAAGCCTTGTGCAGGCAAAGAATGCCCTTGTGGCTTTTGAAGTAACTCTCTCAATATGGCATTTCCACGTAAGCGTTTTGTCAAGACTGACGCCAAGATAGTTCGCTTCTGCCGAGAGTTGAAGTGTTGTTCCATTCAGGATGGGACATTTGAGATTTATTTTCCTTCTTCTAGTAAATGGTACAAGTGCTGTTTTGGATGGGTGAATGGAAAGCCCTTTTCCCGCGCACCATTTGTTTATTATTGTAAGGGCTTGCTGCATGCGATCCGAAATGGTTTCATGCCAGCCTAATACATAAACTACTAGGTCATCAGCGCAACCCTGAGGGTGAAACCCTAGGTTGTTCAACTTATGGAGAAGTTCATCTATGACTAGAGTCCACAAGAGGAGAGAGTACGCCTCCTTGGGGGCAACCTCTTGTGGCTTTGTTAGATTTGATTGTTCCTTCTAGTTCGGTGCAAATCGTCCTAGATTTAAACATGAATATTATCCATCTAGTGCTGGGTTCAGGTACCTCCTTTAGATATAGGGCATTATAGATTGCCTTATAGGAAGTGTTATCAAAAGCTCCTGATATGTCAATAAATGCACGTAGAGCTATCTGTTTGGACTCAATAGCCTTTTCAATAACTGTTACCAGGCTGTATATTGCAGTCTCAGTGGATTTTCCCTGTTGATAGGCAAATTCAAATCGATGCAGTGGGAAGTTAGCTAAATTGTTTTCCCTAATATACTGATCAACTATCTTTTCCACTGTTTTAAGGAAAAATGAGCTGAGACTAATTGGTCTGTATGATTTAGGCAATTGTTCGGGTTCCTCCCATTGGTCAAAATGCAATAGAATTTAAGTATTATATTAATGAAGGTTTCACCTTTCTGTACCCCACTAGTAAATACTTTCTTTGGTTTTTCTTATTTTCTTCTAATGTACCTCGTATACGATGGAATTGAATATGGCGAAACCAAAAGGTCCTAGGCAGATATTTAATACATAAGTAAACATAAAACGTTAAAAAAATTTTATTTCAGTAATCAATTTAAACGAAAAAAATAGTACAAATCACTCATACATAGTCCATATGTTTGTAGATAAATACAAATTTCAAATTACAATACACACATTTGAATTTATATTAAACACTGTTGTTGAGTTTCAAACTTAAAGCAAAAAAAAAAATGTTGAAATACCTGATCTACATTTACAGGTCTAAATCCATATTCATTCCTAAAAGCTTGTTTTTCACATTGGCCATTTTATAATTTGATGAATCCAAACCCTTCCTCTTGTTTAGTCTCCTCTTCTGCCTTATCATCCCACAAAAAAAGTTCATAGAAACGTTCAAGACCATATTTTAGCAACTTTGTTGCTTCTTCATTTTTGAATAATGCGTCATAATCTTCTTCGAAACATTCATCTTTAATAGCGGAATCTTGAACCACAACCCATTTTTTTAAATTATTCACAAAACAAGTAGGCATCTCACATAGCAGGGCATAACATCCAATATGTTCAAATTCTCGCACTTCATCTACAATTGTTTGCCAATCGGGAGCGCGGAATTTCTTTGAACTTAATACCTCTTTTAAATTTTGATAATAGTAACGAAGTAGTTCGAAACGATGAAGTGCGAATTCTGTCAAACTCAAACTGGTGTTGAAGAAGATATTCAAGTCGTATCCGACACTGCCAACAAAGCAAGCGTTAAAGTTTTTCTGCCGAAAGAGACAATTAAAAAAAGTAAGTTAATATATATATATACTAATATATGTATGTATAAGTGTATTAAATTGACATACAAACACAACATCGGGCACATCACATTCGTTAAATTTATGAAGCATATTTTTTAAGGAAGCATCACCAAGTGCGATGACTTTGTATGGCAAATTTTGTTTAAGCAGTAGATCGGTAAGGCGTTTTTGAAATGTTTCCAAATAACTGCGAAGTTTTGTAGTGATTTCTTCAAACTCCGGCAAATGTTTCTCAATCATTTCAATGGCTATGTCCATGCGAGTTTCAACGTCCTCATTACTAATTAATGCCGAAACACTTGGTATGAAATCTGTAGAATTCTCTCCTTTTAAATACACCATAGAGGCAGCATGAAAGTGAGCCATTTTCCTCAAAGCAGCCTGCGCTAGGTTTAATCCCATTCCTGTATGTCCATTGATGCTCCGATAATCCCGAACGGTCAAGTCCTCCAGCAATACGAAGGTTTCGTTCATATGAATGAACCTGGAAAGATGTTAAATGTTATGTAAAACTCTATTAATAAACAAATAGAAACAAAAATAAAAAAACTAAAAGAATAAAAAAAATACTAAAAAAACTAAAAATAAACCCTAAAAAAATTAAAAAAAAAAAGAAAAAAAATATAAAAAACGCTAAAAAAATAAAAAAAAATAAAAAACAAATAAAAAAACTAAATAAAATTAAAAAAACTAAAAAAAAACTAAAACAAAAATAAAAAAAAAAACTATAAAAAAAATAAAAGAAAACTAAAAAAAAAACTAAATAAAAAATATTACCACGGCATAGGGCTCTGGCGTAGCGAACCCCATTATTTCCCTACCTAAATCGACTGCTGACACGTCAGCTGAGTGACCGCACCGCAAAAAATGTATAAATCAACAAACACGAAACAAACAACAAATCAAAAACAATAAATTCCTTCACGACGCGGAAGACCTCTTGGCTCCACCAAACTCATGGCGGGGTAAAAAACCACCCCTTCGGTGGCGAAAGTGCTCGCTAAGAGCTCGCTAAACCGACTCAGCTGCGGAGAACCAATTGATCACCAAATCTGTTTTGCCAGAAACTGGGGAAAACAAGTCGGACAGAAGTCTCCAGAAAACCCATCCCTCCTCATCTCCGTCGATACAGAGATCGAAGACGCGCCAATTTCCTTATGGAAAAGCTCGGCAAAACCCCTGAGGAGGAGCTGTCCGACCAACAAAAGTCAACTCTCGATTGGGCCCGGGAGTTCCTTCGGAAGTATGAGGCGTCCAGAGAAAAACCGAGTGCAGCTAAGCGGCAGCGGTCTTCAGAGCATCCTCCTAGTTCCAACGACCCCAAGAAGCATAAAACTGCCTCTGAAGTCAAATTACGCAAGTTCTGCGAAGTTGCCAGAGATAGTCTGGTCATGGCGGTGGTGGACAAGAGCCACCCTGACGGTTTCATCTCTCCATCAAACTGCAAGATTGTGGAGACAAAACTTCAGTTGGGCTACCTGGACGTTCTGAAGCAGAACCCAGGACCCCTCCTTTCTGCTGTGACGCGGGTTGGTTCCAAGTAAGGGTCAAGTTGATCGCGTGCTCAGATCAACGCTTTGTCAGCCTGTACGGTAAGGCCCTCGACCGACTCGGCGAGCTATGGCCCGGGGCGAATCTCCAACTCATCAAAAAGAGCGAAATTCCCAACAAACCTCGCGGCAGAGCAAGAATACCTGTAGAGCCATCCGATCCGGAAACCATCCTGGAGTTACTGATGATCGGAAACCCGAACCTATCCCCCGAAAACTGCAGGGTAGTTAAGGTGGAAGAGCCTTCAGGAAACTCCAGACATGTCACGCCGCTCCTGGACCAGGAAAGCGTTCAAGCACTGGACGACCGCAAGGGGATTGTGGCATTCGGGTTCATCACCACTACCATCTGGACCTATCAGCCGAAAAATCTCCTCGCACCCAACGAAGAGAGTACAGCGGCCCCCGAGATGGATGTCGAAAAGCCTCTCTCACAAGCTTCGACGATTGAGTCCGACTCGGAATCAAACAGCGAACTTGTGGGAAACTTATTCAATATTCAACTCGAGGACGAGGATAGACTTTTAGATAGCGGTGATGACGCGAACGCCACAGTCATTGAATGCTCATCTACCGGTGTTGAATGCTCACCTCAGCAGCCCTCATTCTTCGTCTCTCTGACCTCAGAGAAGACATCATTCTCATCCAAGAATCTTGGATATCAAACAACAAGATATGCGGCCTAAAAGATAGGCACTACACTTTGTTTCAAGGTGAGGCTAACGTCAGATCGCGCTCTTGTATTCTCATTCGAAAACATATTAATGCTTTTCTTCTTCCCTTTAGCAATGCTGACATCACTGCCATAGAGGTTGAAGCTGTCCACGGCCCGATTTGGAATGTGTCGGCTTACATGCCTTACGACGCAGCGGAGACGCCTCCTCCTGAAGCAGTGAGAGGGCTCGTCAATACGGCGCATCTGAACCAGAAACGCATCATTATTGGAGCAGACGCTAATGCACATCATATTGTTTGGGGTATTACAAACAACAACACACGAGGTGAGCAACTCTTTGATTATATTCTAGCGAATAAGCTTGATATATGTAATAGAGGTGATGTCCCTACGTTTCTTAACTCGTCTAGAAGAGAGGTACTCGATATTACTCTTGCTAGCGAATCATGTACACAACTGGTGCAGGACTGGAGCGTTGATAAACATCGCAGCTCGACAATCTTGTCCCCTGATAAAAACAGGAGGTAAGCATAAACCATTTTGGTGGACTCCTGAAATCTCAGAACTTCGCAATCGAACTCGGAAACTCTTTAACCAATCTAAAATAACAGACGAATGGGATAACAGATTACTTCTATCTGATTCACCTAAATATCTAGGAGTTATTCTAGATAGGAAGTTGAGTTGGAAATTGAGCATCGAAAGCAGATGTAAAAAAGCTTTCATAGCTCTTTATACTTGTAAGAAAGCTATCGGCAAAACCTGGGGTTTTTCACCTCGGATCATTTATTGGATATATCATATCATCAAACCGATACTCTTCTACGGTGTGGTTATATGGTGCACCAGCAGCACTCGAAAAACGGTATAGAGTAGCCACAATTGATCGAGTCCAAAGAACAGCCTGCCTCCTGATAACAGGATGCTTAGGTACAACACCTACTAAGGCTCTAAATACGTTGCTTCACTTGTTCCCTATCGATCTGGCTGGCAAAGCGATTGCAGCGAAAGCAGCGACACGCATGAAGGCTATATCGAAATGGAATAAGTATCTTGGCCATTCGGCCATACTGAACAGGAACACTGTTATCTCTTCCGACATAGACTATCATGTAAGTCTTCCATCACCACCCTTGCTATTCTCCTGTTCACTTCCAACTAGGGAAGAATGGAAGACAAATCTTACCGAAATCGATGGCCCTCTGATTATATATACAGATGGTTCAAAACAAGACGGTAAAGTGGGATTTGGAATCTTTTCCAATTCCCCTCACAACAATCTGTCATTTAGATTACCCGACTACTGTAGTGTATTCCAAGCGGAAGTATGCGCTATCTGGTATGCTGCGAAAACTATCTTAGAAAAGAGAATATCACAAGGGGATATCCGCTTTTTCACTGACAGTCAAGCGGCCGTTCGAGCACTCAGCTCCTCTTATACCCACTCAGATGTGGTTCGATCCTGTCTCTGATTTCTTAACGAAATAAGTGTTCAGAATTCTGTCCAAGTTATTTGGATACCGACTCACAGTGGATTCGAAGGTAACTGCAAAGCTGATGAGCTCGCAAGAGCTGGAGCTGCGCAATCAAATGTTAGTAACTTACCCACAATCCACATTCGACTCTTAACACGTAAAATGATCATTGATCGAGAATTTCACAGCATTGCTGATCGGAGGTGGCGAGTGGAAACTACTTGCGTTACGACCAGACAAATCTGGCCATCCTACAATCTGAAACAGACAAAAACCCTTATAAGTCTTTCGAAACATGAACTAAGGCATATAATATCTCTTATCACCGGCCACTGCCTTTTGGGCATTCATGCACGTCGGCTCGGGGTTTCTCAAAACGACCTGTGCAGATACGGCGAGTACGAAGATGAGGAAGTATCGAGCAGGCATTTGCTGTGCAGTTGTCCCGGTCTAGCCAGAAAAAAAATAAAAAAAAATTAAAAAAATTAAAAAAATAAAAAAAAAATATATAAAAAAAATATATAAAAAAAAAAATATATAAAAAAAAATATATAAAAAAAAATATATAAAAAAAAATATATAAAAAAAAATATATAAAAAATATATAAAAAATATATAAAAAAAAATATAAGAAAAATATAAGAAAAATATAAAAAAAATATAAAAAAATTTAAAAAAAAAATATTAAAAAAAATATAAAAAAATATAAAAAAATATAAAAAAATATTTAAAAAAATATTTAAAAAAATATTTAAAAAAATATAAAAAAATATTAAAAAAAATATTAAAAAAAATATTTAAAAAAATATAAAAAAAAATATAAAAAAAATACAAAGAACAAAAATACAAAAACATAAAAATTAAAAATGGGTGACAACACCCACCCGCCCATTAGAAAGTGCAAGGTCACACCATTATACATAACTATGAAAGTCTCAACCCCCTAGGGTTCCTATAGAACCCCCAGAAAAAGTTTAAAAATAAGTTGTTTTACCAGTGGTTGCAGCTTGTACTGAAATACAGTTGAAAAGAAGTGTATATAGCGATTGTTAACCCAGCAAGGATTTAAAGTAAGGTTTTATAGTTCATACCACTTATGAAAATGTTGTTTTATCGTAAAATTTATAAGTGGCGAAAATTTGGGCTAAAAAATTGTCCGATTTTGTACTATTTCACTATTTATAAATTTTTTCTTTTTTGTAACTGTAAGGTTACAAACACAGTGCACGCTGAGACGAAGACGAAGATGAAGACGAAACGCAAGCAATCAGCTGCAAACGCTGCTGTACTGAATTTGAAGACGAATCGCTTGCTAGTTACCGTGGTTTTTGGTTTGTGGTTTGTTCTGTCTATGCTTTGGCACGATAATTGAATTAAGACAGTCGATAAACAAGTAATTAAATGAGAAGTAATAATCAAAAAATCTGCTCTGCACACAATTGTTAAAGATATTGAGGAGTCTCTATATCAGAAAGAACTCGCAGTCGGCGCCTTCCTCGACATTGAGGGGGCTTTCAACAACGTTCTCCCGGAGGCAATCATTAAAGCTCTGGATAGACTGGGGGTCGGAGCCAATCTTTCCAGGTTTATCTACAGAATGCTCAGCGACAGAACGGTCGTGGCAGAGTGGGGCGGCGTCTCTCTCCGCCGGCAGGTGAGCAGAGGAACGCCGCAAGGCGGGGTCCTCTCACCATTCCTCTGGATCATTGTTATCAATGACTTGCTGGAGGAGCTGGTGAGGAGGGGCTGTAGGGTGATTGCCTACGCGGATGACGTGGCATTAATTGTTAGAGGAAAGTTTATAGATACCCTGTACGATTTAATGCAGGGATATCTGAACGTAGTTGTTCGATGGGCAGCAGATTGCGGCTTATCGGTGAATCCTCTTAAGACGGAGCTCGTCCTATTTACGAGGAAATATAAAATACCCAGAGCTCAACTCCCCTCGATGGGGGGCGCTCCACTGGTGCTTTCTGACAAGGTGAAGTACCTAGGTCTAATCCTTGACAGCAAGCTGACGTGGAAGCCCAACATTGAGGAGAGAGTAAGGAAGGCAACAATCGCCTTGTATGGGTGCAAAGGCGCAATTGGCAAAAGGTGGGGCCTTTCGCCCAGAGTTGTATTCTGGCTCTACAACACCATAATAAAGCCAATTTTGTTATATGGAGTCACTGTCTGGTGGAACTCACTGGAGAGGACGACATCAGTCAAAAAGCTAGAGAGAGTCCAGAGGTCCGCTCTCATTGGGATCAGTGGGGCGCTTCGAACTACTCCTACTCTAGCGCTTAATGTAATTTTAAATGTGGTACCTATAGACATCGCAGGCAGAATTGCCGCTGCTCGTACCGCAATCAGACTGAGGGGCTTGGGCTATAAGCTCAACCTCACATATGGGCACTCAAGCATCCTCAGAAACTTTGAGTTCATCCCCTCGTCGACGGACCAGTGTGTGCCTTCGCTAAGTCCAAGCGGAACTTTCTCCACCTATATTCCACCAAGGGAGGAGTGGAGCGGAGGCAACACCTGGGGACAGGGCATCGTTAACCTGTTCACGGATGGCTCGAAGTTGGATGGCAGGGTTGGAGGAGGAGTATTCTGCAAAGAGCTCCCCATCAAACTCAAATTCAGGCTACCGGATCACTGTAGTGTGTTCCAAGCAGAGGTGGCCGCAATTAAAGAAGCAGCTGACTGGCTACTTACTTGCGTAATAATTGCAAAAAAGGTAAATATTTACTCCGATAGCCAAGCGGCCATTAGGGCTCTAGGCTCTATTATGGTGCACTCGAAGCTGGTCAGGGAATGCCTAGTCTCACTCTCGATTGCATCAGAATTCTTCGACATTAAGATAATTTGGGTACCTGGTCACAGTGACATTGAAGGAAACTGCGAAGCCGACGAGCTGGCCAGACAGGGGACCTGTGAGGCAATGTGTCCGCGAAAGGAGAGAATCGGGATCCCCCTGACAACCTGCGCTCTACTCCTGGAAGGATGGGCTATGCACCAACTCAGCGAACGCTGGGCAAGTACACGAACGTGTAGGGTCGCGAAGTCCTTCTGGCCACGTTTAGATAGGAGGCGCTCGAGGGATATCCTGGGGATGACAAAATGTCATCTCTCAAATTTCGTGGGCATCATCACGGGGCACTGTCCGCGAGGTACCCATGCCGTGAGACTCGGAATTACTTCGAGTCCTTTTTGCGTCAGCTGTATGGAGGATGAGGTGGAATCATCTCAGCACCTGCTCCTAAGCTGCCCAGCCTTCGCAGGACTAAGATTCAAATACCTTGGTTCTCACTTCTTTTCTGCGCCTGCTGATATAGCAGGCGTTGATAACAAAAATCTGATGAACTACATCAGCAGCATAATGAGGTTAACACAACCGCGGACTAGTCACCGTTCGTAGTCCAAAAGCACTCACCACTCCCCATCCCTTCCCTTCCTCCCCCCCTCCTTGTCCTTCAATGGTATCACAAAGGACGAACCAAACTATTTCGTCCAAGTGGGCCCTATTGGGCAACCATTACAACCTAACCTAACCTAATAATCAAAAAAAGGCATAAAACTAAATATATTTTTAATTATTTTTTACCTTAACGTCACAATTAGCCTTTCAGCACATACATATAATTGATGTTTTATTAAAATTAGTCCATTTTTAATAATAAGTGGCTCAATTTTAATTAGAATATAATCAAATGTGCTAATTGTCATTCTGGTATATTCCACAAATTTCTTTTCATTGTGGCGCAGCTCATCATACAAATGATGAAATTCACCAAATGCTTCTCTTTCCAAATGTATAGGGTGTACTTTTTTATTTACTTTTATACGTTTTAATTTAAAATATAAGCTTTGCTCAATCAGCAGGTCATTATCTGATGAGGAGTCCATTAGACTAACATAACAAAAGCGCAACCAATTCGTTTTGCACTGTGCAACCTATTCGCTTACTCGCAACGCAAACAATTTCTCTTCAGCTTCGTCTTCGTCTCAGCGTGCACTGTGTTTGCAACCTTAGTTGTGAGCGTACATTCATCTGTGCTAGTCGCTTGAAAGTACCGCTTTAAAAAATGTGCGTCGTCGAAACGACTAGGAATGCCTTTTGTGTGACGTTTACAATAAAATAATATATCGATTTTATGACTTTTTTTGTCTTAAAAACTTTTATATAATTCAACTCGACATGACAAAACAAGCCTTTTTAAATGACGAGGAAATTGAAACGTTTCTTGCTGAAGACGATGACTTAATAGATTCGGATGAAGATGTTTATGCCATTGGCGAGCTTGAGACACACCTGGGAGAGCTAAGGGACGAAGAAAATTCTTCTGAAGAGGTTCCTGCAGACAAGGACGATATTCCGTTGAATGTGTTGCTTGAAAAGTCTGATATAATCACTTTCTCAAAACCCATATTACGTGGAAAAAAGCGTCATAATGGTCGAGGCAAAAAGCTACGTCTCATAGATATAGGCAAAATATTGTACATCAAGTACGTGGTCCTACTCACTTGTACAAAAATATTGTGGATCCACTATAAGTTTTCAGACTTTTTACAAGAAATTGTTGAGTGGACCAAAGTCGAAATCAGCACACGATCGTATATTAATTGGGATAACCACCTCTCAATTGGAGAGTTATTTGATCAGTCCTACTCTGGATCAAAATACCTATCCCCAATGACCCACAACCGATTCAAATTTCTAATGTCCTTACAAAAAGCATCTACGGCTCAAATCGAAATGCAACCATGAGTAATTGGTTCACTCCAGTCTCCTTGGCTAAATCTGTGTTAAAAGAACCATATAAATTAATATTGGTTTGAACATTGCAATAGAACAAAAGAGAGATACCTCCAGAGATGAAAGTCAGCAAAAGGTCGAAAAGGTGGCACTTCAATGTTCGCCTTTGACAACGAACTGACGCTCTTGTCATATGAGCCAAAATAATTTACTTGTTGTCCTGATGCAATGAAAATGAAACTATGAATAGCATGACAAAGAAGCCACATATGATCGAGTTCTACACTTCAACAAAAAGTGGTGTCTACACCTTCGACCAAATGTACAGTGCGCTCAAAAAACCAACCGCTGGCCAATGGCAGTATTTTTTGGTATACTCAATATGGCTTATATAAATAGATATGTTATATACACCCATGATATGTTCCAATTAGAATAGAAACCACTTAGTAGCAGAAAATTTATAACAGGTTTACACTCTGCTCTCATTCAAAAACACTTAATGTGGTAACTTTAAAAACGGCAGTAAATATACAAAGCGAGCTAGTTCAACATAATGAGAATGCAGAAAACAGTCGATAGGTATCAGTAAGCACAAAAAGAAAGATTTTCGCGATTTGGCCATAATCCAAACGTCGAATGACCAAATCTTCATGCGCTAAATGTCAAAAAAGCTTGTGTAGGGAGCATAAAATCGAACTCTGTGCCTCATGTACAAAATAAAGTTAAAGACTTATAAAACAGAGTTTTACTTTCAGTTTTAAGCCCAAAATGCACCTTTTTAAAGTATTAATGAATTTTAATTTGATTAATATTACTTTTTTGTTCAAGCTTGTCAGAGGCTATGAGCAAAAAAAAAAATGTTTTATTGAAAATGAATACTTTAAATTTTAAGTTTTATATTATATTAAAAAAATAAACAAGCATTAAAACTATTAAACAAATATTCAGAGTAAAATACTGCATTTATATTTGGCAAAACTTTCCTTTACTACCACGATATATTTGAATGGGGGGCAGAGGGGGAGGGGGCGTGGCACCACCCACCACGCCCATTAGAAAGAGCAAGGTCACACCATTATAACTGTGAAAGTCCCAACCTCCTAGGGTCCCTATAGAACCCCCAGGAGAAGTTTAAAAATTAGGTTTTTTCCGACCACATTTGCAGTTTGTACTGAAATACAGTTGAAGAGAAGAGAATACAGCAGTCGACAACCCAGCAAGCATTTAACTTAGGTTTTATAATTCATAGCACTTATGAAAATGTTGTTTTATCGTAAAAGTTATGAGTGCCGATGGCGAAAGTTTAGGCGGTTTTTATTCCAAATTTTCGGCATTTGTAAAAATATTTGTTTTTGTAATATATATGTATATTTGAAAGCAAAAAAGCGCCGCAGGCGAAAATTTGGACTAAAAATCGCGCGATTTTTATTCCAAATTTTCAGTATTTGTAAAAATATTTCTTTTTGTAAAATACATATATGTATATTTGAAAGCAAAAAAGCGCCGCAGGCGAAAATTTGGACTAAAAATCGCGCGATTTTTATTTCAAATTTTCAGCATTTGTAAAAATATTTGTTGTTGTAAAATATATGTATATTTGAAAGCAAAAAAGCGCCGCAGGCGAAAATTTGGACTAAAAATCGTGCGATTTTTATTCCAAATTTTCAGCATTTGTAAAAATATTTGTTTTTGTAAAATATATGTATATTTGAAAGCAAAAAAGCGCCCCTATAAATAATAAAAATAATAATATAAGAGTTATTCCCTTTAGGTTGACTGGGTTTTTCTCATTTCGCTTTGTTCTTCTCTCTCTCATCGTTCGTTTGACAGTTCGCTCCTCACATTTATTCTGCACGGCATTACAAACGTTTAGAAGAACATTTGTAATAATAAAATTCTAATAGAATTTGTAGTATTATTTAGTGAAAATAACTTTAAATCAAATCTTCAATTAATAAAGAGTGTTTATAAGTGAATTCGTTACTTTTCTGTGTTTGTATTTAAGTGAAATAATCGTCTGTAATAGGGCATTTTTTCAAGCTTATGCAAAAAAGGTGCATTTTTAACGTTAAATATTGCTATTAATTCTTAATTTTAATTTATAAAAAGTAATATAAATCAAAAGGCTGATATAGTGACTAAATTTGCGTGTTATAATTTTTAAATTCGGTCCACGCATTTAGACATTATAAGCAACTTTATCGTGGCAGCAATGGAAAGCCAACACAAAAAAAAAAGCAAAAAGTAAATAAATAATTAAAAACTATACTCACCTTGGGCCGAATCTTACATTATTTTCCCCGTGTTGCATTTCAGGTATTACCTTCAAATACATGGAGGATTCCCGTGAATTGCTCCCATTTGAGCTTTTGTTTCTTACAATTGGTAAAGTACAGGTTCTATGCTCGCTTAAATCTCCATCTGTTTGGTTCGTTTCGTAGATTACATGAATTTCTTGAGTATCCTCTAGTGATGATGCCCAACTATAGCTAAATTTCAACCAGTCGGGGTTTTCATCCAAAACGTCGTCATTCAAGTAAGCTCCTATAGCGTGTATTAATTCCTTCTTAGACATTTTTAAAATAGTGGACTGTATTATATTAAAGTAGAACGTTATCGAAAGTAAAATTACTGATCTTTATCACGCTCGTTGAACAATTGAAGTTATCTATGCAATTGAATCAAACTTGTGAAAATTTCTCCGTTTGGCCGTTCGTTTCATTTGAATCAATACAAGGCGAATTGAGTACTATAGGTGCTGCCTTGCCAAACCAGTTACGTTATTTTTCGCGGTTTTGACAAGTCTGACGTCAGATCCCTTTCCAATACAAAACACACAAAAATACGAGGCATTACATGTTTGTGAAAACTCTGTGAATGACTTGGTAGTACTTTGATTTGTGACATTAAAAAAAACCTAATAAAACGAAGTACGGCGTGTTAAATTGTGAAAGCACAAATTAATATAAAGCCACCAAATGCAGTTTGTTTGCGTTTTTATAGGGAAGACGCCGCTTGCATGAAAATGTATGTATGTGTACGGGGCAACAGCTTTAAGTCGGGAAAAATCCGAGTAATTTCTTAACGTACGGGAAATGTCTTGTGTTTGGTGGTTTCTATTGCTTTCCCCTACTCTTCACCTTCACAAAGAGGTAATTTCCCTTCTTTTTGCTTATATATTCTCGGAGCATGACGTCACAGCGAAATCGAACAACGCAATCACTTACTTTTAAGTCGACTAATTATTTAGTGCCGATTTACACACAAAGACATCTGGAAGGGAGACACGAAAATTCTCTTTTGCTGTTTCATTCGCGGTCGCACAGGCAAAAGTGTTTTCAGCAACATACCGTGCTTTTACCGTTTACTTTTTTGGCATCTTCCGGTTTGGATATATTCTACAATCCGTGAACATGTAAGGCGGAGAAGGTTTGTCAACAGTCAACATAAAAATTTTAAGGAAAGAGACAGACTGGATTGGTTAAATAATATATTAAATACTTTTTTTTTACATATATGTATATAATATAAATTTTTGTACTTCATATATAAATACTTAAAATTAATTTGTGTATCTTGAATTGGAAAAAAATGTAGAATTCAACATGAACATTTCCCATAAGTAAATTAAACCTACTTTACTTGCAAATATCATCTTGCATTTCACAAGCACCCTTCTAATGCTTTTCATCTTAGATCCTGCCAAATCCAGAGCATACTCCCACAAAAGAAGACAACGATTCAAGCAACTGCCAAAAATTGCTTTGCAGTCAACTTTAAGTTAGACAATACGTATAAGAAGCGCAAAGCGTGTCGCCAGTACGGGCGACAAAATCTCCGTATCTTCCCCGACCATTATTTTGCTACGAGCAAAATGTTTCTAAATGTTTCCCTGTGTAAATGGGCACTTACTTTAATTACTTTTAAGGCGATTTACTTGTGAAGAAAAATTTAGAAACGCAATTCTCTATATCTCTGTATTCTTTATAAAAACAAAGATGCATAACACTTCAATAAAACGCTTTGAAATGGGCGTCAATTAGTTTTAGTTACACCCTCTTATATGAATTCGCCTATTTTCTTGCATTCCCCATGAATGTATTCAAGGCGAATTTATTACAGGTGACAGCAAACACATATAAGGAAAACCCTACATGTATTTGTTGTTGCGTTTGGTGCAAGCATCACGTCAAAATCAGCAAGCAAATGTAAACATACGAATGTAAACATGCCAATCCATAAAAACAAAGCATATCATTTTGACGTAAGCCATACCTACGGCGAAAAATTCAGCTGGGTGAATGCTGTGACCTTAATAAATCCACCTTGGAATGTATTCAATTCGTTTTCGAGTATTGTATTCTGTGATCAAGAATGATATAATATAATACAAGATTGCGCTTTCCGAATTCGCCGTGTCGTAAGAGCCCATGAATAAAAGAACAAAAGAAAGGAGAATTACTTGTTTGTGAAGAAGAAGAGTAGGGGAAAGCAATGGAAACAACCAAACACAAGACATTTCCATGACAGCCGGTTGTACGTAAAGAAATGACCCTGATTTTTCCCAACTTTAGGCTGCTGCACCATACACACACACACTCTATTGCAAGTGTCCCCCCCATAAAACGCAAGGAAACTGCATTTGGTGGCTTTATATTAATTTGTGCTTTAACAATTTAACACACCGCCCTTCGTTTTTATTTTATTTTATTTTAATGTCACAAATCAAAATATTACCAGGTCATTCACTGAATTTTCCCAAATATGTAATTCGTCCTCCATTTGATTGTTTTGTATTGCGAAGGGAGCTGACGTCAGACTTGTTAAAAGTGCGAAAAATAAAGCAACTGCTTTTTGAATGGCGCCACCTTCAATACTCAATTCGCCTTGTTCTGTGCTGTGTTATTGCTTCAAATTAGAGATTCCCGGAAAGACACGTTATTTTCAAATCCAGTTTCTCGGAATGCCGAATTATATGCATTTGATTTCTCTTGGCGATTTCCTATGAATCACAAAGATTACTCTGCCAGTACGCCAGCTCTTACAATGCCATAAACGCCCGTTATCGTATTTCAATTGACATTTTTTCAGAATAAATATAATACATTGACCTACTACATACATACATACGTACGTGTTATGAGGAATGCTTATTTACTTACGCATACATACATACACATGTATGTATGTAAGTACAGTAGGTTCTGTTTTTATGCGGTAGATACGTTCCGCAAGAAACAGCATAAAAAAAAAACAGCATAAAAAAAGCTACTAGTTCTATAGTAAAACTATAGATACGTTTCAAATGCTAAAACCGCATAAATCTGAAATAATGTAATAAAATCGCATAAAAAAGGGCACTAGTCCCATATTATAACTATAGATACGTTCCATAGGCCGCATGAATCTGTGATGAGTTTTTGCTTAGCTGGTTTAGAATCTTGTTTATATGTACAATTCCCGATAGGTCGACATGCATTTTGTAATTTAAAAAAAAACCGCACTATTTCAAAACCGCATAAAAAAAAGCCGCATAAAAACAGAACCTACTGTATATGCATACATACATGTGCACACAGTGAGCCAAAAGGTATTGGCACACTCGAAAAATCAAAGTTCTCAGTGCTACATATAACTTTTCTTCTAATGAAAGTATAAAATAATAGAAAACGGTATTTTCTACATGTATTTATTTATTACGTATCTGAACAAAAAAATCAATATCGACATATGTACATACATATGTGTGTATGTAGCTGCGTTTAAGGTTAAAGTGAGGGCATCTTTCTATTGCGTAGGCTTCTGCTTGAAAACTAATTGTATTCTTGCCAAGCGCTTCGGGGTATCTCTTCCCCGGTCCGCAGATACCTGCCTCTGCACCTTTCCCCTTGAAGGATCCGTCTGTGTTTTAGATAACCCTTCTCAAGTCCTTTTAATCTCCAGTTTAGTCTTGAAGCATTTGCCAAAGCCAAACATCCCTAGCATCATTTCTCATGGCATTTAGATCTCAGGGGTTAGTTCAGCAGAAGTATGAAATTTCAATATCAAACGATATGGCGCGCCTCCTCATGTAGGGCATTATTTTTTATTAGTCCAACTAACAAAACTATGGCGTGTTTTAGTCGGATGATTGGGAAAACCGGATGGTGGGTGAATTTGTAAAATAGAATTTGAATAGAATAGTTTATTTTGGAAAAAGAAAGAATTTCTATGATGTACAATATTTTGCATTGAATAAAGTTGAAAAGAGGAATCAGACTCGTGACCCATGATTCAATTATTAAAGGTTTACTCACTAGTGACATTCGATTTTTGTCACTCCCTTACAAAAGGTCGTATTTAAGAAGGTGAAAAAAGTGGAAAATATTAAATTCTTTGTGGTAAAAATGGTAGCAAAAAAGTATTTTCTTACTTAAATGGAAAGAAACTGCGAACGGTTTAAAAAATAAATTTTAATTAATATTTGAAAGTAAAGAATGGTATAAATAGAAGTTATTAGCGGAAATTGCGTTGTCTAATATTAAAACAAGAAATTATTTCACTTAATCCAAGATTTTATTTTGTGAATTAATTTTTAAATTTAAAACCGATCACGAAGTTGCGAAATATCGCCAATATGAAACTTTTTTGCTCAAAATAAATAAATAATTGGCACGTACAATTCTGCTAGGTGTTTGGCCGAGATCCTCCTTCTATTCGTAGCGGCGTCTTTAGCGAGTTGTTGCTCGTAAGCAGACCATATTGAAAATGAAATGTTTTTTTCTACAAATATTACTTTTCCTCCACTTTTACTCTAAATTTCTAGAGTTTTCTTTTATCATTGAATCATGCTCGTGAACTAATAGGACAAAAATGAGAGTTCTGAGAGTGAATGAGGCAAAAATATACTACAATACTTATATCTCACATTCAGTCTTTTAAGAAACTCTAATAATAATTATTTTTTCTTTGGAAGGACCCATTTGTAAATATGTACATACATACATACATACATACATATGTAGATATTCATATCATAATCATGTAACACACAGGTAATCATATGTATGGCAGCTGAGTATAGTTAAAATGAATGCATGCAATATTTATGTATGTATATGGATTTTTTTGTTACATTTTTTTCAAGTAAGTTTAACCCATATGTAGGTGCCCAATGGCTTTGACAACTCCTAGTAAAATTTTCTAAGGAATCTTTTTGTCGAACATATTAACCCTTTAATACCTAGTTTAAGAGGGCTTTGGAACAATTTTTGAAAGAATGGGTTAAATAGTCACATAACGGTGGGGTTCAACGGGTTAAAATGTTCTACAAAAAAATGTTTCATTGAATTTTACTAAAAGTCTACTGCGACGATATTTAGAAAAATCAATATTTGTACTAGATTTGCCATATCATTTAATATGGCATTTCATCAATATTGCGAAACTTTAATAAACTGTAAAAAAATTGTTACTCGCTGGACCAACACCAAGTTGGGGTTTTACTATTCCACATGGGTACTTTAATTTGCAATTGGTTTGGTTTGGGCCCAAGCCCATTACCTGAAAATTGTCGCACTGTGTAATCAATAATCTGCCAAACTGGTGATGCTAATTGGCCACCGAGAAGCTGCAGTTTGACTCCATTGAATTTTTGTGACGCTCGTTGTGTATAAACGTTATGCCATCCCTGTGGAGACGATCCAGGAGTTGAAATATGTATGTAGGTGGTGTGTGGCATTTAATGACAAGACTTACACTTTGCAATCAGAAAAAAATTCATTGAAAAATATTAATCTGTCTTTCTTTACAGTTGAACTAAATTCCAGAAACTAGATAGATCCTGTTTTTAGGCGTAGATCGGCGTTTGTGTAAAACGAACAATGTCAAATTTTTTCGGTAATCAGTTATTTATTTGAATAATAATTTCCTAATAAATTTACATAGAATTACATGTGAAATAATATATTATTTAAGTATTCAAGAGTAAAACAAGAGCTTAACGACAAAAAAGGAAAACAAAAATAAAATAAAATTTTTCTGTATATGCTTTTAAAATAAAACGAAAATGTTTTGAAGACTAGAATGGACGCAGACGTACTAGCTGCCTTCCTATCTGCTGCTCTTTGATATCTTGTTTCCGTTCAGCGATGAGCTGCAGTTGCTTTAAGCACCACCAGTCGACTTGCTGCCGCCTGTCACCCCAGTTTTACTCTCCAATTGCGCTTGCAGTTGACGCACATTTTCGCC
This sequence comes from Anastrepha obliqua, assembly GCF_027943255.1. Classification (NCBI taxonomy): domain Eukaryota; kingdom Metazoa; phylum Arthropoda; class Insecta; order Diptera; family Tephritidae; genus Anastrepha; species Anastrepha obliqua. The sequence continues at coordinate 112,669,397 of NC_072895.1, forward strand.
GGTGTTGTTGTGCCGCTGGAAGAACGCATTGATGGAGCTCATGGAACGATACTCCAGATTGTCGCTAACATTCCAATCGACGCTAATGCTTTGATGGCGCGTCATGGGATTGCGACAATGGTTCGTCTCATTGTACTTTTCGAGCAGATGCAGTAGACAATCTTTCGTCGTGTTAGCGGCCTCTTCGAGATTGACCGCCTGATGGATGTTCGGCACCCCGATTGGCACATCGCGTGACATTTGATTGATGCGAAATTTAGCACGCCGTATGCTAGCCGATTCGTGTGATTGTCGGTGTTCTTGTTTTTCCTCTGCTTCTGTGCTGCTTTCATCGTGCGTTACTATGGATACTTTTTTAAACTTTTTGGTTGTGGTAGTGGCCGTAGACTTCCAAGGTACACCAAAACTCGGACCGCCATTGGCTAGCTTCGGTGTCTCTTCGATAGATTGGTGTAGACGCATTGAGACCGTGCTGAATTTCGATTTAACTCCATTAGTTGATGACTTGCTGCTGATGTCATTTGTTGTGGTGCTAGAGGATGTCGTTGTTGTTGTACTACTGGTTACTTTAGTGCGCTCACTGCTCGCGGACGTTGCCAATTTGTGTTTGGTGGTCGTCGCTTCCTTCTTCGCTGATGTCGTCTTAGCAGCAGTACTCGTTTTGACTTTAGACGTCTCGCCACTGGCTTTTGATTTCTTCTGCTTATTATTGTTTGAGTCCGCTTCGAGCTTCGTCTCGCTGCCGAGTTTCGTATTGATTTCCGCCAGCATTAGCAAATGATCGGACAATTTGCGTATTTCGTCGGCCAAATTGACGCGCTCACCTGAAGCGCGACGTCCGAGCATATAACTCGTATCCGAGTTGCGTCGATCGAAAGTGTGCAAATAGCTCTTCATGCTGCGCTCTTGCTGATTGAGATTTGTGCCGCTGCCGCTGAGGTCATCGCAGTAGCCATGACGTCCGAGCAGGTGCTGCGGTCCATACTGTATGGCCGGTTGAGGTGTTGGCGTTGTGCTCTTCGGTGTGGAGGCCGCACCGCCTGCTGTTGCGGCTAGAGAGGCGTTGCTGAGGAAGAGCTTCTCACGCGATTCATTTATTGGCGTGGCTAGCGTACTCGGGCTGTCATTGTCTGGATCGGCGTTGCTGAAAACATCATCATCGATTATCGTGGCAATGGATTCGCACGGTGATGGGGAGCAAACTGCAGAAGTCGAGTAGAGAGATGAACAGATTCAGAATTGCAATTAATCACATGAAAGAGGGAATCATTGTGTACGTAGAAGCAAAGGGTTATATGTATATAAATTACAGTCTATTTTTTAAACTAAAGGCTTTAAATATTTTCATGCCCAAGCAAAACAATAATCAGTTGAGAATTTAGAAGCATAGACATGCAGAAAAATATGGAACAAAAAACCATGCATCCTAAACTATGTAGCTAAGATAAAATGAGGAAAGAGGTGAGCTCTATTCACGAGGTGAGAACATTCATCTGATGGGTGAAGAAATGTATTAACTATAGCATCAGCTGAATATCGAATTGTTTTAATGGAACTGAAATGAATCTTCGAATGAATTCATCAATGCCAAAGAGCATAAGTCGAATAAATAAAATTTAGACATTTTTAAGCAGTTTGTATTAAAACAAAAAATCTTTCGTTCTTCTAATTGATGTTTGATTTTTATTAAGTTTCATAAAAATCATGTTGATTTGAAGAAATATCATTTGAAAAACTCAATTACGAAAGCGGATAAAGTAAATATTTGGTTTTATTATTAACTTACCAAATTTGGTTCAAGAAAACTTAAAAAAAAAATCTCTACATAATCATCCATTTGATGAAAAAACATGAATAAAAAAAAATAGGGTATTCCCTTAAATAAATGTGCATATGTATGTACCTACAATTGAACGAATTCATCCAATGGATGCTGAAATGCGATAGTAACAGATTCAAAAAAATTATGTGTCCATGTTAGTTTAGCAAGCAATGTATTGTTTTTTTGTGCAGGTAAAATGTTCCCTCTTGAATGCATTCATCTATTGGATGAACTTACGTTCTATACTACATATTCGTATGTAATATTTTGAAAAGTCAATAATATTTCTGTATTTGGATTGCTCGATTTAGATTTCGTATATTCGGCCATTGGATGAAGCCAAATTTAGAGATGTTTGCGATTTATTGTTCAAACTTTCTGCATACATTTTGCTAAATATTCAAAGAAAAAGCATTTGCTCACAAGACAAATTCAAATAAGCTCTATTTCTTAATTTAGTTGCAGCTGGTTGTACTCAGAGCAATACTTCAAATTATTTATAAGTTACAAAATTTTTATTCTTAGGAATTCATCCATTGGATGAGTTATAATACCACGTTATTCCTGAAAGTGGTTCGTTCTTTTTATGCAGGAAAATTGTTATAAATGTACTCTTAACATTGTATTTATTCAATAATTTTATTTTTTAACAAATTAATCTAATGGATGTTGAAAAGAGAGCATTGAAAATTCTCAAATATAATTAGTTCTTGTGTTTTCTGAAAGCATGGCATAATTTTTTTGTGCGTGAAAAATGTGCTCACCATCTGTTCCGACTGAGTTCATCTAAGCGATGAATTTATATGTCATGCTGCTAATGCTTACGATGTGATGTACATAATTTGATAAGTGTGATGTTAAATTTATATACTTTATGCACATATTTTGATAACTCGACTTGGATTTTGCGTTTTCATCTATTGGAGGAAACTAGGTTCAGAAGTGCTTGAGAGAAGTGAATGTTAGTAAATTTTTTTCAAAATGGCATTAGAAGTTCATGAAGTGATCGAAAGCATGTTGACTCATAAATTCTATGTTGCGTACACCTGACATTTTAACTAAAAGTTGGGACTATTTATTGTGGTTTAAAAAAAGTATTTAATCTTTATTTTATTTATGTAAATTAAGTGTACATGTAATTAGTTATAACAATTTTTTGCGCCATTTGTATTAAAAAATCAAAATTTTAAATTTTCATCTATTGGATGTATTCATTAATTGCAACGAATTTCGTTTAACTATTATACGTTTTTTGTGAAACTTTAGCATAATATTTCATGAATTACATGAAAACATGTGAAAATTTGAAATGCGGATGAAACGTAATATACATAATTATTACCACTACATACAAGTTTTGAATTTTTTCACAACAAAATATTTTTAATGGAAATGAAGTAAAAGAATTTCATGTGAGTAGTAAAATATCTGTAAAAAATACTGATACTAAGTGCTTGTGAAATATTCATCGAATGGATGTAATGACCTGAATTTGAACTCATCAGTTTTTAGCAACAATACAGATAAAGCGTGCATAGTTTACAAATTGCATACATCCAATAGATGAATGTACAGTGGCATTCACAGCAGTAATAATAATAACAACAACAACAACACATACAAATTTTCTTCCATATAACGAATGCTTTAAATTTTTTTTTCATATAGAAGAAAATGCGCAAAAACTACTACAAAAAAAGTATCAAAAATCTAAGCGAATTTTGACTTTTAGCTGGCGCAAAACTACAGCAAAATTTAATAAGCTTCAAAACTGCATACCAAGAATTTTTCTAAGAAATCCCATTAAAAAGTTGAAGATTTTGATGAAAAGTTTTTTTTTTTAACACGTTGACTGCCAGGGCCATTTTCAGAAAACTGGCCAAAAATGACATTTTGATTTTTTCACATTATATTACTAAAAACTCTTTTTCTAGATCATTGGTATCATTAAAAATCAAAAATGATGTTTTTTAAAGGAGAAAAAGGACCTACGAGTTATCTCGTAGTTGGCGTCTGGGAAAGAACTCACTACGAATTATCTCGTGGTAGGTAGGTCCTTTTTTTCCTAAAAAAACATCATTTTTGCTTTCTATAGTATTTTGTTTTATAGTTATTATTATTTATTATAATTATTTTCTTTCTTTTTAGATTTATAAACATTCTCTAAAATTACTGTTATACAATAATTATCAAGAACCCAATATGGATAAGAAAAGGTCACTGAATCAAAGTGAAATTGAGTACAATGCAAATCTAAGTGATTCAGAAGATGATTTCAGCGATGGTAGTAACGACATTTATGAGCCTTCTGAGAATACAAGTGATAGTGAAGATGAAGTCATCTCCGAACCTGAAGACGTCTCCGAATCTGATAATAATGACGATGATTTTCAAGCAACAACGTCAAATGAGAATGATGATTTGTGGACAGAAGTTCAACACAATCCTGAATTATTTCTTTTCGAAGAAAATGTTGGTGTGAAATTAGATACATCAAATTTTACAGTACAAACGCTGGTGGATTTATTTTTTTCGGATGAGTTTCTTGCATTACTGGTAGAACAAACTAACTTATATGCTGCGCAAGAAATTGCAACATCGGAAAATGGGAATCAAAATGCTATAAAAAAATCTAAAAGGATATCAAATTGGCAAGACGTAAGTGCTACAGAGATGAAAGTTTTTATTGCACTTTTATTGCGAATGGGACCTTGTACTTTTCCAACAATAGAACATTACTGGAACACAAAGAAGCATGTAAACTTATAAACTTACAATAATGTAAACTTTTGGCGCCACATATGAGCCGCAATCGATTCCAGCTGATACTTCGTTATTTTCATTTGGTTGATAACTCACAACCATCTACCGACAGATTATACAAGGTGAAACCAATCCTAAATCATTTCAACGATGTTATGCGTGAAAATTATGTACCAAGTAAAAATATTTGTATTGACGGATCCATGATGCTATGGCGGGGAAGATTGCTTTTCCGCCAATACATAAAAAATAAAAAACACAAATATGGTGTCAAACTATATGAACTATGTGAGTCCGACGGTCTTGTAATAAAAATAAAAATTTACAGCGGAAAATCTGAGGAAACTACCCATAATGTAGGTCACACTGCTGACGTTGTTTTACATTTACTTGAGGACTATCTCGATAAAGGCTGCGCGCTTTACATGGATAATTTTTATAATTCAGTTAGTCTTACAAAACTGTTATAGGTATACACGAAAAACTTATGTGTGTGGAACCCTACGAAGTAACAGAAAAGGAAACCCCAAAGATGTGGTAAATCGTAAACTAAAAAAAGGGGAGTGTTTTTGGCAGACAAATGGTCCTGTTACTGTATGCAAATGGAAAGACAAACGAGAAGTCCTTTCCATTTCAAACATGCACGCTATTGAAATGGTAGAGGTGCCCAATCGCAATGGAAGAATTTCTATGAAACCGAATATAATTTGAGATTACAATAATAGAATGTCTGGCATTGACCGATCAGATCAAATGATTTCGTACTACTCATCTCTAAGAAAGACTATTAGATGGCACAAAAAGGTTTCACTTCATATTATAGAGATATATATACAAAATGCTCACAGAATTTACCAAAAAGTAACTTCATCTAAAATAAAACTGATAAAGTTCAGAGAAGAATTCGTCTTGGCGTTGATTGGAGATTTTCAACCAATTTAAAAAAAAAAATAGATCTAAAGAACTCCATTATTTAGAGTGTTTATTACCAACGAAAAAAAAACAGCGTCCGACAAAGCCATGTAGTGTGTGTACCCAAGAAAAAAAACGCCGAGAAACGCGTTACTTCTGTCCAGCCTGTCCAGAAAAGCCAGCCCTTTGTGTCGAAAATTGTTTTAAAAACTTCCACAAACAATAATATATTACTTTATTTCTTGTATTTGAGTTAATTTTTCCATTATATTGAATGAATTTTTTTTTAATAAAAAAAAAAAGCTCACGGAAGCCAAACCCAAAATTTTTTTCTTTTCCCAGAAGCCATGTATCGATACTAACACTATTATAATACGGTTTTACTCGTAGCTACACAAAAAGTGGTAGTTTTAGGTAGTACGAGATAACTCGTAGTTGGCTTCCTGGAAGGGAAATCATACTACGAGTTATCTCGTAGTTGGCAGTCAACGTGTTAAACTTTGGTGTACTCTGTACTATATTTTTGTAAAAAAATTTCAAAAAAAAGATTAATTAATAAAACTTTGCACTAAGTTGCGCTGCTATTATTGTGAACGCCACTGCATGTCTACATGTAATTACTCATTTCACCACGTAAAAGTATGCGATGTGCTGCTATGAAAATGATTACAGGGAACTCAACCATGCTTGATGTATGTATGAATAAGTGTTTATGTATATTGATTGGCAAGTGTTCGCTAATTTTTTGTGAGCACTAACGAATTGCAGCTAAGAGGAAAACATTTTTCAATGCCGTTTTCTTTCACTAAATAGTACGAGTAATGCATAAATTGCAAATGCAGTTTATGAAAAGTATCGGAAAAATTGGATCAACAGCGCTTACCTCTGTACAGGTTCAATTGATCCATATCAGTAGTGCTGTGCGGGTGTGTGTGTGTGTGTGCACTGTACATCATATACAAATCGGTATGTACAAAGTTACTGCCGGCGTAGCGCAGGAATCGGCTCTAAGTCCTGTTTTATGGAGCACCATGTACGACAAGGCCCTTCGCTTACCAGTGCCCAGAGAAGTAAAAATAATAGGCTTTGTGGATGACATAGCAATAGTGACGGTGGCTAAGCGCATACAAGAAGTAGAACATATAACAAACGAAGCTATAAAACAGGTGAAAGAATGGTTGGAGCAAGTGGGGCTGAAATTTGTAGCGCACAAAACGAAGAGTAACAAGATACCGCAAAAAAGTTGAAGATATGAGAATCAGAGTGAGAGAGTAAACTATATGTTCTCAATCCGCACTGAAATAGCTAGGCGTCATGAACGACGGCAGACTAAATTTTAGAGCCCATATTGACTACGAGATAGAGAAAACGGCGAGCATCCAAGCGGCACTCTTAGGGATGCTACCTAACATAGGTGGCCCAAAGCCAACTAGGCGACAATTGCTGGCGAACGTAGCTACTTCAGTCCTCGTGTATGCAGCGCCAGTCTGGGAAAATGCGGCGAAACTGAAGGGAAACACAAGAAAGTTATTCTTTGTATATAGGCTAAGTGCCCTAAGAGCATGTTGCGGCTACAGAATCATATCGAATGATGCGGCGTTTGTCATAGCTGGCATGATACCAGCGGACATACACGAGAGCGAGATGAAAGGAGTCTATGACAGATGTGCAGCTGATGCCGAAATAAATAACAAAACGGTGAGAGAAGAGGGAAGACTTGTTTCACTAACAAAGAGGCATGATCGATGGAACACCTCCAGTAAAGGATGATCGACCTTTAAACTGGTTCGTGATTTAGGACCATGGCTCAATCGTAGTTTTGGGTGATACAACCTATCATGTGACACATTTCCTTTCTGGACACAGAAACTATAGAAAATACCTGTATAGGTTTGGGCACGGCGTTAACTCTTACGGCCCTGTGTACACCAACGTTGAAGAAGATGCGGAACTTCTCAGTGTCCACTGTCCACAGTTTACGCCAGAAAGTAAACTTCCAAATGCAACCGACTTAGTTGGCTATGGGATGGAATCGGAAGAAAAGTGGGAGGAAGCAGCTATAATCGTTACAAGAACTCAAAGAGAGCTAAGATACATTGAGCAGGCGAGAGGCCACAGCGGATAGATATTGACGAAGTTATGTAGCTAACCAGCCCTGCGAAGTACTACCAGAGAATGTTAATGCAATGAGAAGGTGCAAATGTTACTGTGAGCTTTTTTTAGTACAATTGAGATTTGAAAGATTTGTAGTAAGGAAATTTAGCACACCGAGTTTATGGACACCTCACTGACTTTTCCTCACACAAAAATTAGAAACACCACAAATCTTTCACCTCAACACACAACACACTTCTCACCTCGACATTAAACCAATTAAATTTTTACTATTTTCGTATTTTTCGAATACGTAAAATTTATTACATAATTTTTTTCAATTACATAAAAAAACGAATTAAAAAAAAACAAATTAATAAAAAAAGTTTGCGCCGGGAATTGAAATCGAGTCTAACATGTGGCGAGGAAAAATAGGCGGTGCGTTTATTTCTTCGACTGCTTATTTTTTTACCATTTTGTTACTTTTGAAATGATAAGCGGATACATAAAATTTATTACAAATTTTTTTACGATTACATTAAAAAAAAAAAATTTAAAAACGAAAAAAAAAAAAAATTGCGCCGAGAATTGATGGCGAGTCACGTGGGGAGGATAAATACGCAGAGCGTTTATTTCTGAGCCTGCGTTGTGAACAAAAGGTTTGTGATGTCTACGTACATACATAGATATGTATGCGCGCGACGCGATTAAGTTTTAATAAATTCTGAAAGTAATTCATGAAGTTTTTCATTACATACATTCATACTCTATATGTACATAAATGATGGTATATGACAATATACATAATATGTATGTACATATGTATGTACATGTCAATAGAAGATATGTCAAGACAGATATGTTTATTATTTTTAATTTTTTGTTTTTTAATTTTTTTTAATTAATCATTTTTTTATATATTATTTTTTTAATGTTTTTTTAATTTTTCAATTTTTTTTTTATTTAAAAATAAAAATTTTTTTAATTTTTATTAAATTTTGTTTTAAAGTTTTTTTTATTATATTTTATCTTTTTTTAATTTTGTTTTTAACTTTTTTATTTTTTTATTACTTTTTCAATTTTTTTTCTAAATTATATTTTTTGTTTTTGCTGTTTGTCGAGACAACTGGCCACACTTATACTGGTACATAACACATGCACTGAAAAGTCTCGAGCCTAACACATAGACGCCACTAGTTTTATTGCGTCCACCCCTTTTTTAAGTTATTAAGTAAGCTTAGAACGACAGCTGTTAAAATTTCCTTTTCAATTTCTATTCATTATTTCGTGAGTTATCGTGCTAAGAGGGACGATACTTTTGTTATTTTCAAAACAATGGATCAAACAGAATTTCGTGTTTTAATTCTAAACTGTTTCTTGATGAAGAAAAATACCGTTCAAGCGAAGCAATGGCTTGAAAAGTGTTATGGGAACGTCGTTCCATCAGAAACATCAATAAAACGATGGTTTGGTGACTTCAAACGTGGTCGTAGGGACACCGATGATGCATAACACAGTAGACGTCCACATGAGGTGTTAACACCAGAGAATATCCAAAAATCCACAAAATCGTTTTGAATGATCGGAAAGTGAAGTTGCGTGAGTTGGCGCTGACATCGTAAAGATATCAAAAGAAAGTATTGGCTCTATATTGCATGAGCATTTGACTATGAGCGAGCTTTGTTCAAAGTGGGTGCCACGTTTTTGCTGACTGTTGACCAAAAACAAGAACGTGTTGATGATTTTGAGCAGTGTTTGGCCATGTATAAACGTAATAAACCGCAATTTTTGCGTCGGTATACGACAATGGATGGAACATGTACCCATCACTTTACTGGTGCACCTCGTCCAAAGCGCCGAAAGCACAACAATCGGCTGGAAAGGTTATGACCTCGATATTTTGGAATGTGCGTGTTGTAGTATTCATCGACTATCTTGAGAAGGGAAATACCATCAAAAGTGAGCAAATTTAGTTTCATCAAGACGAGGCACCGTGTCACAAGTCAATAAAAACAAGGCACAACTATATGAATTGAACCTCGAATTGCCCCCACATCCACCGTATTCGCCAGATTTGGCGCTCCCAGCGACTACTGGCTGTTCACAGACCAGTTCTCGCCGGTAAGTAATTTCACTCGAATGAAGAGGTTATCGCTGAAACTAAGGCCTATTTTGAGGCAAAATCGTTCCACAAAAGTGTTAAAGTGGTATTGAAATGTTAGAGCCGCGCTGGATAGATGGCGTTGTTCTTGATGGAAATCATTTTTTTATTAATATTCCACTTAAAGCTAAAAAAAGGAACAAGCAGCGGCTTACGTTAATGAGTAAATCTAATTTTTAACAACAAAAAAAGACGTGTATTCTTTGTTAGGCCCGGGACTTTTCAGCCCATGTGTTATGTATTGTAGTTTTTAAGTGGTTTTTTCTCAGGTAGTTTCCTTGCTGCTTAGTAGACAATCTTTGTTCATGTATAATAGTTTTTTTTTTTTGTTTGTTTGTCATGTGAGCGAATTTCCTGTTCTTTGCGAATTTACCAGGAGCTAAGCGCATAATTTCAGTTGTCTATTTGTACCGCTTTGCAGTTTTTGCAAAGAAATCCCATTTAAGGGGTTAGGGGTAGTCAGAATTTTAAAAAAATTGGATTTTTTCGCATTTTCTTAAAGTATATTAAATTCAAATTAAAAAAAAATTTAGGAAAATTTGAAGTGAATCCGACAAATACTTTCCGACGAGTTATTCACAAATTAACAAAGGGCGCTCGGGCTCTAGCAAAACTCTAAATGCGTTTTTTTTTCAAAAGTATGTAGCTTAAAACCGCTTGGAGATTTCAATAAAATTTATACTGCTTTTGAAAAATATAAAGAACTCGTGCCTGATCGAACAATTTTTTTTTCAAAAATTTCAATTTTTTTTTAACAATTAATTGTCGGTTTTTTTCTCGAAAATCTGAGAAATATTGAAATATTTGAAAAAAAGCGTCGATCAGGCACAAGATTATCTATTAATAAAACTAATTTCTCTTGTCCGATGGACTTCCGGAGAAACGGGGTCCACACAAACAGCGATAACTTTTACAATTATTAATAGCGTTCAATTGTTCATAATGATTTGTTAAATCCTATGAACAGAAATGTCAAGACCGTTTGTCATTCTCAGCTGTCAAACCATAGTTAACCGATATCAATAGTTCTCATGCAGCTAAAAAAAACACCCGATGAAATAAAAGAAAAGTGTTGCTGTTTTGTTACTACTTAAATTTAAAAAATACTTTTGCAAGCAATATTTCTTTTGATTAGTTGTAAAAGAATAGTAAACGCATACTACTTAATACTGAGCGCTCGATTGCAATATTCGCGCCCGTTATCGGATTGTAACGCCTTTTCTTTTTTGCCTGTAAATGTCTCTGCCGCATTTTTGAAATTTTTAAAAGCTTCTAGAACATCGGATTTTTGTTTAATAAAGTAAATTTCACACCAGCGCGATTTATCGTCAATAAATGTTACAAAATAGTTTTTACCAACTTTCGAGGTACACCGCATTGGACCACACACGTCACTGTGCACTATTTCAAGTAATTGTTCAGTACGATTGCCGGTACTTTTCGGAAAAGTCGTACGTGTTTGCTTTTCACTCGTACATACTTCACAAGCCAATAACTTATATTTCGTATTTATTTTCAGTCCATGCACATCACTGTTTTTTGCCATTTCCTTTAAGTCACGTTCATTCAGATGGCCCAATCGACAGTGCCATAGATCTATTTCACTTTTGGTTTGAGATATAAATGCACTATTCTTAAGATTTTTCATAAAGTATAAATTGCCACTTCGTTCTGCAGTGAATATCACGTTTTCGTTTTCATCAATAACAATTGCATTGTTTTTGCGAAAATGTACTTCATACCCCTTATTTGTCATTTTCGATACCGATAGCAAATTAGTGCGCAAATCTTATACATAGAGTACGTCTTTTAAGGTTATATTCCTTTCGCCACCTTGTTAGCTAAATTTAACACTTGATTTAGTTCTACCATCTCAACAAAATTGTTTTTGTCAGCACTCATATGGGAAGTACGCCCACTGTCCAAACACCAGCTGTCATTTCCATTTGGACACAAAAAAACAGTTTCTTTTGCTCTTAAGGAGGAATTTGTCTCTTCGATTTTGTTGGCTCTTTGATTGTTTTGATTTTTTGAACGACACTCTTTTGCATAATGTCCGCTTTTGCCACACTTGTAACAACAAAAATTTCGTTTAGTTTCTGCGTCTTTTGCGCCGTTACACCGATCGTTATTATTTCTGTTCTTGTCATACACATTTGTTCTTTGCTTATTTTTTACGTGTAAAGCATCATGCTGAAAACAGTGAAGCCCGTAAACGCAATTCCGACTCAGCTGTTTCGATCAAACTAATGAGAACCCCATGTAAACGAAAAGTTCCTTCCTTCCGTATCGTAGTACCGCAGATTTTATTTCACGATTATTAAAAAAATTCCGTAATTCCGACTCAGCTGATTGCTCTCTCACCACATAGTGTTGCCAAGCAGTACATTTCGAAATCATTTACAAAATAAACTTAGAAAAATGATAATTTTTGTTAAAATAGCTTAAAAATACTGTTGAATAATGTTAATTAAGAAACTCAAATAACTTTTTTTAGTGTATGGAATTCATTTATTTTTTTTTCAAGTTGAAGGTCAATAAATTTTATTAAATGTAGCTTAACCAGTTTTAAAAATAATTGAATTTAAATGCCCCCCATGATCGTTGACACAAGTGCGGCATCTTAGTAAAAAGTTGTTCATTGCTGCTTTGAGAGTTGCGACAGGAATAGCCGCAATTGTTGCCCGAATGGATTGTTTTAGTTCATCCAAATTTGTTGGCTTTGTTTTATAAACTTCTTGTTTACATAAACCCCACAAGAAAAAGTCAGGTGCAGTAAGGTAAGGCGACCTGGGGGGCCAACGAAATTCGGAGTTTCTTGAAATCAGTTTATTGGGAAATTTTCGTCGCAACTCTGTCATAACAGTCTGGGCTATGTGAGACGTTGCCCCATCTTGTTGAAACCACACAGAGTTGAAAGGAATTCTCTTTCGGCGTAGTTCTGGATAGAAAAATTCTTTCAGCATTTTCAAATAACGGTCTCCAGTAACCGTAACGGTGTGACCATTTTTTTCAAAAAAATAAGGCCCGACAATACAGCGTGAAGAAACCGCACACCACACTGTCACGCGAAGAGGATGCAATTCCGTCTCGTGGAGTATCTGTGGGTTAGAAGTACTCCATATTCGACAATTTTGTTTGTCCACATTGCCGTTTAAATCGAAATGGGCCTCATCAGACATGAAAAGGCAGTTTAACATGTTTTGGTCTTCTTCCACCATTTGCAGGATCTTCTGGCAAAATTCCAAGCGAATCGGCAAGTCTGCTGCATTCAGTTTGTTAACCATTTGAATTTTGTAGGGAAATAAGTCTAAATCTTTGTGCATTATTGTTTGCAAAGACTATCGGCTGACACCAAGTTGAGCAGATAAGCTTCTTGTTGAAACCCTTGGATTGCTTTGTATAGCTGCAGCTACAGCAGCGATCGTTTCCTCCATCCGAACTGGTGGGTTTCGATGATAAGGCCTTCTTGCGACTGTTCCTTGCTCAGCAAAACTATTCACCAGTCTCATTATGGTCCATCTGCTCGGGGGATCGCCGCCAAACATCCGCCTGTACTCTCTCTTCACCAAAACTACGGACTCCAGTGCGTGATAGCGGCGGACTATCCAAATTCTTGTTTGCGTGTCCCAGTTATCCATTTTAATAAATTTTAAAGATCAATCTGCAAATTAAAGCAAAAATGGAACAGATAACTTGAAAAGAAAAAAAGTTATTCAATTTTTTTTTGGTAGCGGCTTTCATCAGCCACCCTGTATTTGCATTTGTTGGTTTTTGGCTTTGGTTTATTGAACAATGAAAAATTGTAACTGATAACGCGGATGTGTGAAAAAGTGTGTAAGCAAAAACATCAATGGCAACATTGTGTAGATACAACCAAACACTTACACACACAAACCGATGTATTGTGTAAATATGCAATTACCCTACAAGACAGCTGACTATCATATTAGCACTCATATTATCATCATCACTATCATCATCCAACTACACATTTTTGTTCTAGCCGTGGGAAAGTTCTTACAGTTTCCCCTTGTCGGTGTGATATTCTATCTCTCTTTTATCAATAGCAATTTCTTATAACTGAAAAATATATCTGCCCTGCTCTAAAGGCATACTAAACTCCTCATTGTTGTCATAAGAAACTGATCAGCACAAATGGCCTAAACTCCTCATTGTTGTCATCATAAACTCATCAGCACAAATGGCCTAAACTCCTCATTGTTGTCATCACAAACTCATCAGCACAAATGGCCTAAACTCCTCATTCGAAATTACACGACGAAAACGAAATTACATTCATATTATTATATTCATTTATTGTTTACAAACTAATTATTATAAAATTGTATATTATATATTTAGCATTTCAACAGCGAGTTTCACATTTAGTTATCTCTTTTGCTCATTCGACAATTTTCAATTTGTCAATGCGCATGTATTAGAGACTAATAAAATATTTGTCAATGTGTTGGAATTTTTGCCGAAAGTACTCAGCACTGTCTTGTAGGGTAAAAGAACGCAGTTGTTCTCGGGGGGAGTTTTTGTGCACGGTAAGGGCATGCGATAAGGGATTCCGTGCGGTCTTCACTGTTTTCAGCATCACTCTCGCTTCGCTCATTTTTTGCTTTTCGTGATTCCCACTCTTCTAATATTTTTACACGCAACACTTCGGGCTTTGGCAAGTCATCCCGAGTTTCAAGTGCACAACGGAATGTTTCAAATTGCAAGTAATTCATCACCGATTTCAACGCCAACCTCTTTCAGTCTCGCGACGGCATCAAAAAAGTCATTTAGATGGTTTCTTACCAATTCACCCTCTTTCATACGTGAGAGCGCAACTCTTTTCAACAATGTCGCCTTTCGAGCGGGGCCTTTCGACTCGAACGTCGTTTCTGATTTTTGCCACATTTTCTGTGAACTTGTACATTCAGAAATTAGATTTAATTCTGTTGAACCTATTGCTAGCATGATGTCGGCGCATGCTTTTTCGTCATGTGTTTTCCACAAAGCTGCGGCTGCTCTGTCAGCCTGACACTCATTATTCCCGTTCACATATGTATGCCCATAAATCGTTTTTAATTAAAACCGCACGTATATGCAGCTTCCAAGTGTCGTAATTATCCGCATTCAGCGGCTCGATACGAACGACTCCCGCCATGCTCGCAATTTTTACTACGCGTGTTGCCGGAAAACTTTTCGTTTTCTTTTTATTTCACGCCGCGGAAAATCTAGCTTATTTTAGTTTGAACTGTTTATACTTTTTTCTTTACGATGGGTCTGGGCCCATAACCTTTTAAAGCAGAGTTCGAGTTTTTGTAGTTTATTCTTTGAATGCTTACAAGTAACTGACAATGAGTTCAAAAATGGAATGTAATATAATAAGTGGAATGTGGAATGTAGAACAATTCAAGGATGTATCAAACAGTATTAGTATGCAAAAATATATATATAATACTAAAGACTACGTTGGTAGTGAAAACTACTTCGTTGCGCCAACACTCACTGCGATCAGAGCTGATCTATTGGGAAAGACCTATTTTTGTAACCCTCGAGTTTTAGGCTCTTTAAAAATTTTAGCACAATTTTAGGTTTGTTGTTCCAAAGCTTGCATGGAGATACTACGATACCACCAAGGTGATGAAGTCTCTGTCTGCCCAACGCAGGACATTCACAAAGCACATATTTTGAACTTTCTATGTCCATTTCGCAAAAGCGGCAGACATTGGTCTCGGATAGACCAATATTATTTAGATGATACCTCAGGCTGCAGTGACCTGTAAGATACCCTGTTAAAGACGCAGATCTACTTTGCTTAGTGAGAGTAGCTTGTCTGTTCTACTATTTTCCAATTTTTACCCATCAGTAAACCATAGCTGAGAGCCAAGTTTGAAAGTGATAGAATTAGTTCTCCAGTCTGTGCGTTTATTAATTATAACTTGGAAGTTCCTGAATACTATTGGTTTGGGTGATAGTATATCATCCCTATGAAGAATGGGACTATGTAGGAACTCTTCTTAGATCTTTAAATGTCCTTTCATATCCCCACTTTTAAGTTCAGATATACCTTTTAATCTTAAGGCACTCGCGCGAGCTTCCCTTTCAATCAAGATTGGAAGCGGTGGTATATGGCACACCCAATGCATCAGTAGGACATGTTTTAGTAGCCCCTGTAATACCAACACATATCAAGCGATGCAGTTGGTTTAATTCGTTTACTGCTTTTCTTTGCTTGACCTTTGGCCACCATGCTAAGGATGCATAAGTGACTATGGGTTTCACAACTGTGGTGAATGTCCAGAAGGTCATTCTAGGGTTTAGTACCCATGCCTTACCAAAAAGCCTTGTGCAGGCAAAGAATGCCCTTGTGGCTTTTGAAGTAACTCTCTCAATATGGCAATTCCACGTAAGCGTTTTGTCAAGACTGACGCCAAGATAGCTCGCTTCTGTCGAGAGTTGAAGTGTTGTATCATTCAGGATCGCACATTTGAGATTTATTTTCCTTGTCCTAGCAAACGGTACAAGTGCTGTTTTGGATGGGTGAATAGAAAGCCCTTTTTCCGTGCACCATTTGTTTATTATTGTAAGGGCTTGCTGCATGCGATCCGAAATGGTTTCCTCATGCCAGCCTAATACATAAACTATTACGTCATCAGGGCAACCCTGAGGGTGAAACCCTAGGTTGTTCAACTTGTGGAGAAGTTCATCTATGAATAGAGTCCACAAAAGAGGAGAGATTACGCCTCCTTGGGGGCAACCTCTGTTGGCTTTGATAGATTTGATTGTTCCTTCTAGTTCGGCGCTAATCGTCCTAGATTTCAACATGAATATTATCCATCTAGTGATGGGTTCAGGTACCTCCTTTAGTTATAGGGCATTATAGATTGCCTTATAGGAAGTGTTATCAAAAGCTCCTCATATGTCAATAAATGCACATAGAGCTATCTGTTTGGACTCAATAGCCTTTTCAATAACTGTTACCAGGCTGTGTATTGCAGTCTCAGTGGATTTTCCCTGTTGATAGGCAAATTGAAGTCGATGCAGTGGGAAGTTAGCTAGATTGTTTTCTCTTATATACTGATTCCATTGTTTTAAGGAAAATGAGCTGAGACTAATTGGTCTGTATGATTTAGGCAATTGTTCGGGTTCCTCCCATTAGTCAAAATGCTATAGAATTTAAGTAATATATTAATGAAGGTTTCACCTTTCTGTACCCCACTAGTAAATACTTTCTTTGGTTTCTCTTATTTTCTTCTAATGTACCTCGTATACGATGGAATTGAATATGGCGAAACCAAAAGGTCCTAGACAGATATTTAATTCATAAGTAAACATAAAACGTTAAAAAAATTTTATTTCTGTAATCAATTTAAACGAAAAAATAGTACAAATCACTCATACATAGTCCATATGTTTGTAGATAAATACAAATTTCAAATTACAATACACTCATTTGAATTTATATTAAACACTGTTGTTGAGTTTCAAACCTCAACAAAAAAAAAAAAAAAAAAAAAAAAAGAGAAACACCTCAATGTTGAAATACCTGATCTGCATTTACAGGTCTAAATCCATATTCACTCCTAAAAGCTTGTTATTTTATAATTTGACGAATCCAAACATTTCCTCTTGTTTAGTCTCCTCTTCTGCCTTATCATCCCACAAAAAAAGTTCATAGAAACGTTCAAGACCATATTTTAGCAACTTTGTTGCTTCTTCATTTTTGAATAATGCGTCATAATCTTCTTCGAATCCATATTTAATAGCGGAATCTTGAACCACAACCCATTTTTTTAAATAATTCACAAAACAAGTAGGCATCTTACATAGCAGGGCATACAATCCAATATGTTCAAATTCTCGCACTTCATCTACAATTGTTTGCCAATCGGGAGCGCGGAGTTCCTTTGAACTTAATACCGCTTTTAAATTGTGATAATAGTAACGAAGTAGTTCGGAACGATGAAGTGCGAATTCTTTCAAACCCAAACTGGTGTTGAAGAAGATATTCAAGTCGTATCCGACACTGCCAACAAAGCAAGCGTTAAAGTTTATCTGCCGAAAGAGACAATTAAAAAAAGTAAGTTAATATATATATATACTAATATATGTATGTATAAGTGTATTAAATTGACATACAAACACAACATCGGACACATCACATTCGTTAAATTTATGAAGCATATTTTTTAAGGAAGCATCTCCAAGTGCGATGACTTTGTATGGCAAATTTTGTTTAAGCAGTAGATCGGTAAGGCGTTTTTGAAATGTTTCCAAATAACTGCGAAGTTTTGTAGTGATTTCTTCAAACTCCGGCAAATGTTTCTCAATCATTTCAATGGCTATGTCCATGCGAGTTTCAACGTCCTCATTACTAATTAATGCCGAAACACTTGGTATGAAATCTGTAGAATTCTCTCCTTTTAAATACACCATAGAGGCAGCATGAAAGTGAGCCATTTTCCTCAAAGCAGCCTGCGCTAGGTTTAATCCCATTCCTGTATGTCCATTGATGCTCCGATAATCCCGAACGGTCAAGTCCTCCAGCAATACGAAGGTTTCGTTCATATGAATGAACCTGGAAAGATGTTAAATGTTATGTAAAAATCTATTAATAAACAAATAGAAACAAAAATAAAAAAACTAAAAGAATAAAAAAATACTAAAAAAACTAAAAATAAACCCTAAAAAAATTTAAAAAATATAAAAAAATATAAAAAGACGCTAAAAAAATAAAAACAACTAAAAAACAAATAAAAAAAATAAATAAAATTAAAAAAACTAAAACAAAAATAAAAAAAAACTATAAAAAAAATAAAAGAAAACTAAAAAAGAAAACTAAAAAAAAACTAAATAAAAAATATTACCACGGCATAGGGCTCTGGCGTGGCGAACCCCATTATTTCCCTACCTAAATCGACTGCTGACACGTCAGTTGAGTGACCGCATCGCAAAAAATGTATAAATCAACAAACACGAAACAAACAACAAATCAAAAACAATAAATTCCTTCACGACGCGGAAGACCTCTTGGCTCCACCAAACTCATGGCGGGGTAAAAAACCACCCCTTCGGTGGCGAAAGTGCTCACTAAGAGCTCGCTAAACCGACTCAGCTGCGGAGAACCAATTGATCACTAAATCTGTTTTGCCAGAAACTGGGGAAAACAAGTCGGACAGAAGTCTCCAGAAAACCCATCCCTCCTCATCTCCGTCGATACAGAGATCGAAGACGCGCCAATTTCCTTATGGAAAAGCTCGGCAAAACCCCTAAGGAGGAGCTGTCCGTCCAACAAAAGTCAACTCTCGATTGGGCCCGGGAGTTCCTTCGGAAGTATGAGGCGTCCAGAGAAAGACCGAGTGCAGCTAAGCGGCAGCGGTCTTCAGAGCATCCTCCTAGTTCCAACGAACCCAAGAAGCATAAAACTGCCTCTGAGGTCAAATTACGCAAGTTCTGTGAAGTTGCCAGAGATAGTCTGGTCATGGCGGTGGTGGACAAGAGCCACCCTGACGGTTTCATCTCTCCATCAAACTGGAAGATTGTGGAGACAAAACTTCAGTTGGGCTACCTTTACGTTCTGAAGCAGAACCCAGGACCCCTCCTTTCTGCTGTGACGCGGGTTGGTTCCAAGCAAGGGTCAAGTTGATCGCGTGCTCAGATCAACGCTTTGTCAGCCTGTACGGTAAGGCCCTCGACCGACTCGGCGAGCTATGGCCCGGGGCGAATCTCCAACTCATCAAAAAGAGCGAAATTCCCAACAAACCTCGCGGCAGAGCAAGAATACCTGTAGAGCCATCCGATCCGGAAACCATCCTGGAGTTACTGATGATCGGAAACCCGAACCTACCCCCCGAAAACTGGAGGGTAGTTAAGGTGGAAGAGCCTTCAGGAAACTCCAGACATGTCACGCTGCTCCTGGACCAGAAAAGCGTTCAAGCACTGGACGACCGCAAGGGGATTGTGGCATTCGGGTTCATCACCACTACCATCTGGACCTATCAGCCGAAAAATCTCCTCGCACCCAACGAAGAGAGTACAGCGGCCCCCGAGATGGATGTCGATAAGCCTCTCTCAAGCTTCGACGATTGAGTCCGACTCGGAATCAAACAGCGAACTTGTGGGAAACTTATTCAATATTCAACTCGAGGACGAAGATAGACTTTTAGATAGCGGTGATGACGCGACCGCCACAGTCATTGAATGCTTATCTAACGGTGTTGAATGCTCACCTCAGCAGCCCTCATTCTTCGTCTCTCTGACCTCAGAGAAGACATCATTCTCATCCAAGAATCTTGGATATCAAACAACAAGATATGCGGCCTGAAAGATAGGCACTACACCTTGTTTCAAGGTGAGGCTAACGTCAGATCGCGCTCTTGTATTCTCATTCGAAAACATATTAATGCTTTTCTTCTTCCCTTTAGCAATGCTGACACCACTGCCATAGAGGTTGAAGCTGTCCACGGCCCGATTTGGAATGTGTCGGCTTACATGCCTTACGACGCAGCGGAGGCGCCTCCTCCTGAAGCAGTGAGAGGGCTCGTCAATACGGCGCATCTGAACCAGAAACGCATCATTATTGGAGCAGACGCTAATGCACATCATATTGTTTGGGGTAGTACAAACAACAACACACGAGGTGAGCAACTCTTTGATCACATTCTAGCGAATAAGCTTGATATATGTAATAGAGGTGATGCCCCTACGTTTCTTAACTCGTCTAGAAGAGAGGTATTACTCTTGCTAGCGAATCATGTACACAACTGGTGCAGGACTGGAGCGTTGATAAACAGCGCAGCTCGTCAATCTTGTCCCCTGACAAAAACAGGAGGTAAGCATAAACCATTTTGGTGGACTCCTGAAATCTCAGAACTTCGCAATCGAACTCGGAAACTCTTTAACCAATCTAAAATAACAGACGAATGGGATAACAGATTACTTCTATCTGATTCAGCTACCATAAATATCTAGGAGTTATTCTAGATAGGAAGTTGAGTTGGAAATTGAGCATCGAAAACAGATGTAAAAAAGCTTTCATAGCTCTTTATACTTGTAAGAAAGCTATCGGCAAAACCTGGGGTTTTTCACCTCGGATCATTTGTTGGATATATACCTCGATCATCAAACCGATACTCTTCTACGGTGTGGTTGTATGGTGCACCAGCAGCACTCGAAAAACGGTGTAGAGTAGCCACAATTGATCGAGTTCAAAGAACAGCCTGCCTCCTGATAACAGGATGCTTAGGTACAACACCTACTAAGGCTCTAAATACGTTGCTTCACTTGTTCCCTATCGATCTGGCTGGCAAAGCGATTGCAGTGAAAGCAGCGACACGCATGAAGGCTATATCGAAATGGAATAAGTATCTTGGCCATTCGGCCATAATGAACAGGAACACTGTTATCTCTTCCGACATAGACTATCATGTAAGTTTTCCATCACCACCCTTGCAATTCTCCTGTTCACTTCCAACTAGGGAAGAATGGAAGACAAATCTTACCGAAATCGATGGCCCTCTGATTATATATACAGATGGTTCAAAACAAGACGGTAAAGTGGGATTTGGAATCTTTTCCAATTCCCCTCACAACAATCTGTCATTTAGATTACCCGACTACTGTAGTGTATTCCAAGCGGAAGTATGCGCTATCTGGTATGCTGCGAAAACTATCTTAGAAAAGAGAATATCACTAGGGGATATCCGCTTTTTCACTGACAGTCAAGCGGCCGTTCGAGCACTCAGCTCCTCTTATACCCACTCAGATGTGGTTCGATCCTGTCTCTTATCTCTTAACGAAATAAGTGTTCAGAATGCTGTCCAAGTTATTTGGATACCGAGTCACAGTGGATTCGAAGGTAACTGCAAAGCTGATGAGCTCGCAAGAGCTGGAGCTGCGCAATCAATTGTTAGTAACTTACCCACAATCCACATTCCGCTCTCAACATGTAAAATGATCATTGATCGAGAATTTCACAGCATTGCTGATCGGAGATGGCGAGTGGAAACTACTTGCGTTACGACCAGACAAATCTGGCCATCCTACAATCTGAAACAGACAAAAACCCTTATAAGTCTTGCGAAACACGAACTAAGGCATATAATATCTCTTATCACCGGCCACTGCCTTTTGGGCACTCATGCACGTCGGCTCGGGGTTTCTCAAAACGACCAGATACGAGTACGAAGATGAGGAAGTATCGAGCAGGCATTTGCTGTGCAGTTGTCCCGGTCTAGCCAGAAAAAAAACAAAAAGAATATATAAAAAAAATATATAAAAAAAAAATATATAAAAAAAAAATATATAAAAAAAAATATATATAAAAAAAAATATATATAAAAAAAAATATATATAAAAAAAAATATATAAAAAAAAAATATATATAAAATAAAATATATAAAAAAAAAATATATAAAAAAAAAAAATATATAAAAAAAAAAATATATAAAAAAAAAATATATAAAAAAAAAATATATAAAAAATACATAAAAAATATATAAACAAAATATAAAAAAATATTAAAAAAATATTAAAAAAAATATTAAAAAAAAATATAAAAAAATATTAAAAAAAAAAAAAAAATATTAAAAAAAAAATATAAAAAAAAATACAAAGAACAAAAATACAAAAAAATAAAAATAAAAAATGGGTAACAACACCCACCCGCCCATTAGAAAGTGCAAGGTCACACCATTATACAGAACTATGAAAGTCTCAACCCCCTAAGGTTCCTATAGAACCCCCAGAAAAAGTTTAAAAATAAGTTGTTTTACCAGTGGTTGCAGCTTGTACTGAAATACAGTTGAAAAGAAGTGTATACAGCGATTGTTGACCCAGCAAGGATTTAAAGTAAGGTTTTATAGTTCATACCACTTATGAAAATGTTGTTTTATCTTAAAATTTATAAGTGGCGAAAATTTGGGCTAAAAAATTGTCCGATTTTGTACTATTTCACTATTTATAAATTTTTTCTTTTTTGTAACTGTAAGCAAAAATTTAGAATATTCCAAATTTTCAGTATTTGTAAAAACATTTCTTTTTTTAATATTGTTTCTTGCGAAACGGTACGTTTTCTTTACTTACATCTGAAAATATTCATTTTTTATATTTTCTAAAATAAATAATATAAGAATCAGTGTGCTAATTAAGTTATGGTTACATTGTAAAACTAATAATTTAAGAATTGCTCCCTTTTGGTTGACTGGGTCACTTTTATTCTGCATGGTATTACAAATAGGGGTGGGACTATTCGAATAATAAAATCTTTTATTCGAGAGGTATTCGTAATTCGAATAATATTTATTCGAATTTTTTATTCGTTTATTCGAATAATGCTATTCGAATACCTTACTATTCAAATACATCACTATTCGAATAGTTCACTATTCGAATATTTTTGGTAAATATTTATTTAGATTAGCGGACTACTAATCGGTTTATGTACAAGTGCATGCACCATGAGAAGGGCCAATGTAATCTTTATATTTTTAAAAGCATTTTCTCCCTGATGTAAATGAATATATAGTGAGGTATTCGAATAGTAAGGTATTCGAATAGTAAACTATTAATAGTAATAGTAAACTATTCGAATAGTGAGGTATTCGAATAGTAAGGTATTCGAATAATGAACTATTCGAATTATTTGAAACGAATAGTATTATTCGTTTTATTCGAATAATGTTTATTCGAATATTATTCGAAAATAATCCCACCCCTAATTACAAACGTAATTTTTAACACTAGAACTACGAAGATTTACCATATACCTATTTCAATTAACTACACAAAACAGTAAAAATTTAGAAATAAAACTAAAAATTCATAAGATAATTAAATTTTCAAGCAAAAGAAACATATTTTATTCATTTATTGTAATTACATAACATAAAAAACAAAATTACATAACATAGAGATTCTATGTACTACAATTTTTACATATTAAAAGTTTTTTAAAAGTACATTTGCCACAAACATACTTTTGGCAACGAGCACAGATATTTGCGGATTTATTCTCATTGCATAAACCTATTTGACAAGTTTTTTGTATGTTCAAATTTTCAGGACTCTTCAAGGGGTTGTTCAAGTATTCCAGTTCCGATGAGTCTTCATGCTTTCCTGAAAGTTCTTCTACTAATTGAAACAAAAAATTGTTTCTTGATATATTTTCTCCAGTTGTTTCGTTGTACAGAATCCATGCATTTATTGCAGCTAAGTCGAGAATATTGAAGAATATTTGCAGAGGCCATCTTCGTGATCCTGACTTCACACTATACTTCCTGGCCATTTGATCGGCAACATCTACTCCGTATTTAGTATTTTTATAAAATTTTATAGTTTCAGGCATCTTTTTTTATCTTCTTCAATGCTAACTGAATTATGTTTCGTACTCAGCAAAAGAACTTTTTTTGATGGCTTACTTTTATATATTGTCAAAGTGGCATTGTTTGTTCTATAAATTACAGATGAAAATCGAGGTAAACTATCTTTTTTTTGTTTCGCAAGTTTTGGCAATTCTTTTTTGTTTGCGCGAATAGTTCCAACTAAAGAAGTATCTTTCTCCAATAATTTTGAAGCTAGTGATAGGCTAGTGAAAAAATTGTTTGTCGTTACATTTCTTCCAGAATTGGTATATGGCTCCATTAATTTTAGAACTACAAATTCAGCCAAGGGAACTGACGATTCCTTTGTTGCATCCTTTCCCAAATACGGGAAACCATTTATAATAAATTTACTTTTGACATCAGATGCCAACCAAAATTTTATGCCGAACTTATCAGGTTTGTTCGGCATATATTGCGTGAATTGGCATCTCGCTTTAGTTGGAATTAATTGCTCGTCGATGGTAATATTTTGTCCCGGTATGTAGCAGTTTTGACTATTTTGAATGAACGATTCCAAACATATGACAAAAAGAATATTTCAAGAATATACAAAAAGTATTCATGATATTTTTATGACCGATCAAAATGACCGGTTCGTATATTTAGATATAACACATAGTTAACTCTGAAAATTGGAAGCGTAAGAACAAAATAATCTATAATATTATTCTATACACAAATTTAATAAAAATCATGACATTATCGAAAAAAATGTAATTGGAATATTTAAGAGGAAATGGGAAATAAATGTTCCAACCGGTCATTTTGACCGGTTCGTAGTTCTAGTGTTAATAATATTAGAATTTGTAGTATTATTTAGTAAAAATAGCTTTAAATCGAATTTTCAATTAATAAAGAGTGTTTATAAGTGAATATTGTTTCTTTTCTGTTTGTATTTAACCCTAACGGGCATTCTTCGTCGTTTCGACGACGCTCGATTGAATTTCACTGCTTATCATAATTTTTGTTCATTGTTTTTCTTTATTTTTTCTTACAGCTTTTAGTCGTTGCTGAGCTTTAGTTGGGAGCGTACGCTCTTGGAAGTACCGTTTTAAAAAATGTGCGTCGTCGAAACGACTAGGAATGCCTTTTGTGTGACTTTTACAATAAAATAATATATCGTTTTTATGACTTTTTTTGTCTTAAAAACTTTTATATAATTCAACTCGACATGACAAAACAAGCCTTTTTAAATGACGAGGAAATTGAAACGTTTCTTGCTGAAGACAATGACTTAATAGATTCGGATGAAGATGTTTATGCCATTGGCGAGCTTGAGACACACCTGGGAGAGCTAAGGGACGAAGAAAATTCTTCTGAAGAGGTTCCTGCAGACAAGGACGATATTCCGTTGAATGTGTTGCTTGAAAAGTCTGATATAATCACTTTCTCAAAACCCATATTACGTGGAAAAAAGCGTCATAAGTGGTCAAGGCAAAAAGCTACGTCTCATAGATATGGGCAAAATATTGTACATCAAGTACGTGGTCCTACTCACTTGTACAAAAATATTGTGGATCCACTATAAGTTTTCAGACTTTTTACAATAGACGCCATAATTGAAGAAATTGTTGAGTGGACCAAAGTCGAAATCAGCACACGATCGTATATTAATTGGGATAACCACCTCTCAATTGGAGAGTTATTTGATCAGTCCTACTCTGGATCAAAATACCTATCCCCAATGACTCACAACCGATTCAAATTTCTAATGTCCTTACAAAAAGCATCTACGGCTCAAATCGAAATGCAACCATGAATAATTGGTTCACTCCAGTCTCCTTGGCTAAATCTGTGTTAAAAGAACCATATAAATTAACATTGGTTTGAACATTGCAATCGAACAAAAGAGAGATACCTCCAGAGATGAAAGTCAGCAAAAGGTCGAAAAGGTGGCACGTCAATGTTCGTCTTTGACAACGAACTGACGCTCTTGTCATATGAGCCAAAATAATTTATTTGTTGTCCTGATGCAATGAAAATGAAACTATGAATAGCATGACAAAGAAGCCACATATGATCGAGTTCTACACTTCAACAAAAAATGGTGTCTACACCTTCGACCAAATGTACAGTGCGCTCCAAAAACCAACCGCTGGCCAATGGCAGTATTTTTTGGTATACTCAATATGGCTTATATAAATAGATATGTTATATACACCCATGATATGTTCCAATTAGAATAGAAACCACTTAGTAGCAGAAAATTTATAACAGGTTTACACTCTGCTCTCATTCAAAAACACTTAATGTGGTAACTTTAAAAACGGCAGTAAATATACAAAGCGGACTAGTTCAACATAATGAGAATGCAGAAAACAGTCGATAGGTATCAGTAAGCACAAAAAGAAAGATTTTCGCGATTTGGCCATAATCCAAACGTCGAATCACCAAATCTTCATGCGCTAATTGTCAAAAAAGCTTGTGTAGGGAGCATAAAATCGATCTCTGTGCCTCATGTGCAAAATAAAGTTAAAGACTTATAAAACAGAGTTTTATTTTCAGTTTTAAGCACAAAATGCACCTTTTTAAAGTATTAATGAATTTTAATTTGATTAATATTACTTTTTTGGGCTAGAATTTAGTATAATGTCTATCGCTTTGGAAAAAACGGTAAAAAGCGGGTGATAGAGGGGTGTATCCCCATCTTAAAACTGAAAACAGAACCTGCCGGAGGCTTATAGTTTTTAAGTAATTTAATGTTAAAGTTCTATAATTTAGCGAAAAGTTGGTGTTGCCATACACCTGAAATGAAAACGAAGTTCGCACGCAGGGATGTTCAGTGGAAGGTTCATTGTAAAACTGCAGTATTTTTTGCTGTAATTTAAAGTTGGGAAATAATTTTGAATATAAAAACATACAACTCATTTAAACTTAAAAACAATGATATTAAGCGTATCACAAAAAATAATAAAGTAATTAAAATTAAATTAAATTAATTAACACAGTATTTTTGCGTGGAACTTCCTATCGCGTAGGCGGCCTTCGGCCGCGCTTCAAAAAAATAACCCTCATCAGTCCAACTCCGGCTACGCAATCCACAGTATTTTTGCGTAGAACTCCTTTTCGCGTGGGCGGCATTCGGCCGCGCTTCAAAAAAATAACCCTCATCAGTCCAACTCCGGCTACGCAATCCACAGTATTTTTGCGTAAAACTCCTTTCCGTGTTAAAACCATTGAACCCAAAATTAAAACGTCATATGCGTGTATGTAGTAAGCAGGCACAATAACACCCATTCCCATCATTAACACTAAACTCAAGTACTTAATTTTTGTTTTCATTTGCAGGCATCCGGCAACACCATACTGTTGTAACTCCAATCTTCTTCTTATTCGCGCTTAAAATTGGAATGTGATTGCATAGGCAAATGTATTTGCATTTAATTTTAATAGATATAATTAGAATATTAGCATAAAAATCGGTAAAAACACGCGTGTGAGTGTATATTTGGTGATTTATAGTGAAATGTTAAAAAATATAGAGTGTAATGTGGCAAATTATAGTGATGTTCCCGAGGGCATTTTGAATGTAAATAATTAAAAAATTATTATTTCCCGAATAATTTAAAGTTATAAAGAGTGTTCCTTAACACCTCACTAACATCTCCACCAAGTTTCATTAAAAAAACATTATAGTTTGCCAGAAATTCCAAAATATACATTGTTCTAAATTCCAGCCAAAATTTTTTATTGAAAATGAATACTTTAAATTTTAAGTTTTATATTATATTAAAAAAATAAACTATTAAACAAATATTCAGAGTAAAATACTGCATTTATATTTTATTCTTTTTGAGCGTAGGTGCAATCTGAAGAAAGCTTAAAGAGTTGTCGTTTCGACGAAGAATGTCTTTAGTGTACTAAAAATATGAATGCCCTTCTAGGGTTAAGTAAAATAAGCGTGTGTAATAGGGCATTTTTCAAGCTTATGCAAAAAAAAAAAAAACAAAAACAAGTATTTTTAACGTTAAATATTTCTATTAATTCTTAATTGTAATTTATAAAAACTAATATATGTAAATCAAAAGGCTACATTTGCGTGTTATAATTTTTAAATTCGGTTCACGCATTTAGACATTATAAACAACTTTATCGTGGCAGCAATGGAAAGCCAACACAAAAAAAAAATAAATAAATAAATAATTAAAAACTATACTCACCTTGGGCCGAATCTTATATTATTTTCCCCGTGTTGCATTTCAGGTATTACCTTCAAATACATGGAGGACTCCCGTGAATTGCTCCCATTTGAGCTTTTGTTTCTTACAATTGGTAAAGTACAGGTTCTATGCTCGCTTAAATCTCCATCTGTTTGGTTCGCCTCGTAGATTACATGAATTTCTTGAGTATCCTCTAGTGATGATGCCCAACTATAACTAAATTTCAACCAGTCGGGGTTTTCATCCAAAACGTCGTCATTCAAGTAACGTCCTATAGCTTTTATTAATTGGTTTTTACACATTTTTAAAATAGTGGACTGTATTATATTTAAGTAGAACGTTATTGAAAGTAAAATTACTGATCTTTATCACGCTCGTTGAACAATTGAACCAAACTTGCGAAAATATTTCCGTTTGGCCGTTTCAAGGCGAATTTCCACCTTTGGCCGTTCGTTTCATTTGAATCAATACAAGGCGAATTGAGTAGCATAGGTGCTGCCTTGCCAAACCAGTTACGTTATTTTTCGCGGTTTTGACAAGTCTGACGTCAGATCCCTTTCCAATACAAAACAAACAAAAATACTTGACTTGGTAATATTTTCATTTGTGACATTAAAAAAAAACGTAATAAAACGAAGTACGGCGTGTTAAATTGTGAAAGCACAAATTAATATAAAGCCACCAAATGCAGTTTGTTTACGTTTTTATAGGGAAGACGTCGCTTGCAGACGTGTGTGGGGCAATAGCCTTAAGTTGGGGAAAATCCGAGAAATTTCTTTACGTACGGGAAATGTCTTGTGTTTGGTGGTTTCTATTTCTATACTTTCCCCTACTCTTCACCTTCGCAAACAGGTAATTTCCCTTCTTTTTGTTTATATATTCTCGGAGCATGACGCCACAGCGAAATCGAACAACGCAATCACTTACTTTTAAGTCGACTAATTATTTAGTGCCGATTTACACACAAAGACATCTGGAAGGGAGACACGAAAAAGTTTCATTCGCGGTCGCACAGGCAAAAGTGTTTTGAGCAACATACGTTGCTTTTTACGTTTACTTTTTTGGCATCTTCCGGTTTGGATATATTCTATAATTCGTGAACATGTAAGGCGGAGAAGGTTTGTCAACTGGATTGGTTAAATAATAAATACTTTCTTTTTTATTTACATATATGTATATAATATAAATTTTTGTACTTGAATAAAAAAAAATAAAAAAACTAGGGTCTGTCAGACTCACGCACGGTAGAAGTGAAACTTCTAAGTTGGTTGTTCCATGCATCGGAGCCCCAGTTTAGATCTCTCCCCCCTCTCTCGTGTTAAATTCAGGTTTTCATAGTGTTGCACTTGACGCTGACATTTCTTTGCACTTCCAATGGTATTTTTTGCCTACTTTTGGCGCGTTAATCAATTTGCTTTGATCACCGAAACGGTTGAAATTTCATTTTACAACCTTCTACTTCAACTATCGTCACTCGTTTGGCAAACGCACTCATTGTATCGCTTCGTCTCCTCCATACCTACCATCTATTTACTTCACAGCAGTTTCTTATTGCTTTCCCGCTTACACACATTCAATCGGCGCTTTATCTGATACTCACACACAGCACTCATTTGCACGGGCTATGGCTATCTATAATACCCGTTGTCAGTTGTCGATTGTCGGTTGCCTGCATGTCGCCAGTCTACTTCAATGCTTACTTGTGTGCTATATACATTTCAGTTCATATTATTTCGAAATTATTCGCTACAGGGTGTGCTAGAGACGTTTGCATTTTTGCACTGGTTTATCTTCTAGAAGAGAGAGCGACAGAGAGAGCGAATAGGCGAGAGTGGGAAGGAGCAGCTGCTCCTTGGCCCCGCCCATTTGACGGATTTCGGTAACGCTCCGAACTTACCGTTTCACTCGCCTATTTTCAATCTGCCTTGGGGCCCCCGACGCGCCTAAAGAAGTTTCACTTCAAAAATTTAGTTAAAAATACTTCATATATAAATACTTAAAATTAATTTGTGCATCTTGAATTGGAAAAAAATGTAGAATTCAACATGAACATTTCCCATAAGTAAATTAAATGTACTTTACTTGCAAATATCATCTTGCATTTCACAAGCACCGTTCTAATGCTTTTCATCTTAGATCCTGCCAGATCCAGAACTTACTCCCACAAAGAAGAAAACGATTCAAGCAACTGCCGAAAATTGTTTTACAGTCAACTTTAAGATTGACAATACGTATAAGAAGCGCAAAGCCTGTCGCCAGTACGGGCGAAAAAATCTCCGTATCTTCCCCGACCATCCTTTTGCTACGAGTAAAATATTTCTAAATGTTTCCCTGGGTAAATGGACACTTACTTTAATTACTTTTAAGGCGATTTACCTGTGAAGAGAAATTTAGAAACGCAATTACCTATAACTCTGTATTCTTTATAAAAACAAAGATACATATCACTTCATTAAAACGCTTTGAAATGGGCTTCAATTAGTTTTAGTTACACCCTCTTATATGAATTCGCCTTGTTTCTTGCATTTCCCTATGAATGTATTCAATTCGCCTTCCAGTATTGTATTCTGTGATCAAGAATGATATAATACAAGATTGCGCTTTCCGAATTCGCCGTGTCGTAAGAGCCCATGAATAAACGAACAAAAAAAAGGAGATTTACTTGTTTGTGAAGAAGAAGAGTAGGCGAAAGCAATGGAAACAACCAAACACAAGACATTTCCATAACAGCCGGTTGTACGTAAAGAAATGACCCGGAGTTTTCCCAACTTTAGGCTGCTGCCACACACACACACACTCTATTGCAAGTGTCCCCCCCATAAAACGCAAGGAAACTGCATTTCGTGGCTTTATATTAATTTGTGCTTTAACAATTTAACACACCGCCCTTCGTTTCTATTTTATTTTTTTTAATGTCACAAATCAAAATATTACCAGGTCATTCACTGAATTTTCCCAAATATGTAATTCGTCCTCCATTTGATTGTTTTGTATTGCGAAGGGAGCTGACGTCAGACTTGTTAAAAGTGCGAAAAATAAAGCAACTGCTTTTTGAATGGCGCCCCTTCAATACTCAATTCGCCTTGTTCTGTGCCGTGTTATTGCTTCAAATTAGAGATTCCCGGAAAGACATGTTATTTTCAAATCCACTTTCTCGGAATGCCGAATTATATGCATTTGGTTTCTCTTGGCGATTTCCTATGAATCACAACGATTACTCTGCTAGTACGCCAGCTCTTCAATGCCATAAACGCCCGTTATCGTATTTCAATTGACATCTTTTCAGAATAAATATAATACATTGACCTACCACATACATACATACGTACGTGTTATGAGGAATGCTTATATACTTACGCATACATACATACACATGTATGTATGTAAGTATATGCATACATACATGTGCACACAGTGAGCCAAAAGGTATTGGCACACTCGAAAAATCAAAGTTCTCAGTGCTACATATAACTTTTCTTCTAATGAAAGTATAAAATAATAGAAAACGGTATTTTCTACATGTATTTATTTATTACGTATCTGAACAAAAAAATCAATATCGACATACATACATATACAAATAGAAGTTATTAGCGGAAATTGCGTTGTCTAATATTAAAACAAGAAATTATTTCACTTAATCCAAGATTTTATTTTGTGAATTAATTTTTAAATTTAAAACCGATCACGAAGTTGCGAAATATCGCCAATATGAAACTTTTTTGCTCAAAATAAATAAATAATTGGCACGTACAATTCTGCTAGGTGTTTGGCCGAGATCCTCCTTCTATTCGTAGCGGCGTCTTTAGCGAGTTGTTGCTCGTAAGCAGACCATATTGAAAATGAAATGTTTTTTTCTACAAATATTACTTTTCCTCCACTTTTACTCTAAATTTCTAGAGTTTTCTTTTATCATTGAATCATGCTCGTGAACTAATAGGACAAAAATGAGAGTTCTGAGAGTGAATGAGGCAAAAATATACTACAATACTTGTATCTCACATTCAGTCTTTTGAGAAACTCTAATAATAATTATTTTTTCTTTGGAAGGACCCATTTGTAAATATGTACATACATACATACATACATACATATGTAGATATTCATATCATAATCATGTTACACACAGGTAATCATATGTATGGCAGCTGAGTATAGTTAAAATGAATGCATGCAATATTTATGTATGTATATGGATTTTTTTGTTACATTTTTTTCAAGTAAGTTTAACCCATATGTAGGTGCCCAATGGCTTTGACAACTCCTAGTAAAATTTTCTAAGGAATCTTTTTGTCGAACATATTAACCCTTTAATACCTAGTTTAAGAGGGCTTTGGAACAATTTTTGAAAGAATGGGTTAAATAGTCACATAACGGTGGGGTTCAGCGGGTTAAAATGTTCTACAAAAAAAATGTTTCATTGAATTTTACTAAAAGTCTACTGCGACGATATTTAGAAAAATCAATATTTGTACTAGATTTGCCATATCATTTAATATGGCATTTCATCAATATTGCGAAACTTTAATAAATTGTAAAAAAATTGTAACTCGCTGGACCAACACCAAGTTGGGGTTTTACTATTCCACATGGGTACTTTAATTTGCAATTGGTTTGGTTTAGGCCCAAGCCGATTACCTGAAAATTGTCGCACTGTGTAATCAATAATCTGCCAAACTGGTGATGCTAATTGGCCACCGAGAAGCTGCAGTTTGACTCCATTGAATTTTTATGACGCTCGTTGTGTATAAACATTATGCCATCCATGTGGAGACGATCCAGGAGTTGAAATATGTAGGTGGTGTGTGGCATTTAATGACAAGACTTACACTTTGCAATCAGAAAAAAATTCATTGAAAAATATTAATCTGTCTTTCTTTACAGTTGAACTAAATTCCAGAAACTAGATAGATCCTGTTTTTAGGCGTAGATCGGCGTATGTGTAAAACGAACAATGTCAAATTTTTTCGGTAATCAGTTATTTATTTAAATAATAATTTCCTAATAAATTTACATAGAATTACATGTGAAATAATATTTAAGTATTCAAGAGTAAAACAAGAGCTTAACGACAAAAAAGGAAAACAAAAATAAAATAAAATTTCTCTGTATATGCTTTTAAAATAAAACGAAAATGTTTTGAAGACTAGAATGGACGCAGACGTACTAGCTGCCTTCCTATCTGCTGCTCTTTGATTTCTTGTTTCCGTTCAGCGATGAGCTGCAGTTGCTTTAAGCACCACCAGTCGACTTGCTCCCGCCTGTCACACCAGTTTTACTCTCCAATTGCGCTTGCAGTTGACGCACATTTTCGCCGGTGTTGTTGTGCCGCTGGAAGAACGCATTGATGGAGCTCATGGAACGATACTCCAGATTGTCGCTAACATTCCAATCGACGCTAATGCTTTGATGGCGCGTCATGGGATTGCGACAATGGTTCGTCTCATTGTACTTTTCGAGCAGATGCAGTAGACAATCTTTCGTCGTGTTAGCGGCCTCTTCGAGATTGACCGCCTGATGGATGTTCGGCACCCCGATTGGCACATCGCGTGACATTTGATTGATGCGAAATTTAGCACGTCGTATGCTAGCCGATTCGTGTGATTGTCGGTGTTCTTGTTTTTCCTCTGCTTCTGTGCTGCTTTCATCGTGCGTTACTATGGATACTTTTTTAAACTTTTTGGTTGTGGTAGTGGAAGTAGACTTCCAAGGTACACCAAAACTCGGACCGCCATTGGTTAGCTTCGGTGTCTCTTCGATAGATTGGTGTAGACGCATTGAGACCGTGCTGAATTTCGATTTAACTCCATTAGTTGATGACTTGCTGCTGATGTCATTTGTTGTGGTGCTAGAGGATGTCGTTGTTGTTGTACTACTGGTTACTTTAGTGCGCTCACTGCTCGCGGACGTTGCCAATTTGTGTTTGGTGGTCGTCGCTTCCTTCTTCGCTGATGTCGTCTTAGCAGCAGTACTCGTTTTGACTTTAGACGTCTCGCCACTGGCTTTCGATTTCTTCTGCTTATTATTGTTTGAGTCCGCGTCGAGCTTCGTCTCGCTGCCGAGTTTCGTATTGATTTCCGCCAGCATTAGCAAATGATCGGACAATTTGCGTATTTCGTCGGCCAAATTGACGCGCTCACCTGAAGCGCGACGTCCGAGCATATAACTCGTATCCGAGTTGCGTCGATCGAAAGTGTGCAAATAGCTCTTCATGCTGCGCTCTTGCTGATTGAGATTTGTGCCGCTGCCGCTGAGTTCATCGCAGTAGCCATGACGTCCGAGCAGGTGCTGCGGTCCATACTGTATGGCCGGTTGCGGTGTTGGCGTTGTGCTCTTCGGTGTGGAGGCCGCACCGCCTGCTGTTGCGGCTAGAGAGGCGTTGCTGAGGAAGAGCTTCTCACGCGATTCATTTATTGGCGTGGCTAGCGTACTCGGGCTGTCATTGTCTGGATCGGCGTTGCTGAAAACATCATCATCGATTATCGTGGCAATGGATTCGCACGGTGAAGGAGAGCAAACTGCAGAAGTCGAGAAGAGAGATGAACAGATTCAGAATTGCAATTAATCACATGAAAGAGGGAATCATTGTGTACGTAGAAGCAAAGGGTTATATGTATATAAATTATAGTCTATTTTTTAAACCAAAGGCTTTAAATATTTTCATGCACAAGCAAAACAATAATCAGTTGCGGATTTAGAAGCATAGAACATAGGAACAAAAAACCATGCATCCTAAACTATATAGCTAAGATAAAATGAGGAAAGAGGTGAGCTCTATTCACGAGGTGAGAATATTCATCTGATGGATGAAGAAATGTATTAACTATAGCATCAGCTGAATATCGAATTGTTTTAATGGAACTGAAATGAATCTTTGAATGAATTCATTAATGCCAAAGAGCATAAGTCGAATAAATTAAATTTAAACACTTTTAAGCAGTTTGTATTAAAACAAAAAATCTTTCGTTCTTCTAATTGATGTTTCATAAAAATCATGTTGATTTGAAGAAATATCATTTGAAAAACTCAATTACGAAAGCGGATAAAGTAAATATTTGGTTTTATTATTAACTTACCAAATTTGGTTCAAGAAAACTTAAAAAAAAATCTCTACATAATCATCCATTTGATGAAAAAACATGAATAAGAAAAATAGGGTATTCCTTCAAATAAATGTGCATATGTATGTACCTACAATTGAACGAATTCATCCAATGGATGCTGAAATGCGATAGTAACAGATTCAAAAAAATTATGTGTCCATGTTAGTTTAGCAAGCAATGTATCGTTTTTTTTGGGCAGGTAAAATGTTCCCTCTTCATCTATTGGATGAACTTATGTACGTTCTATACTACATATTCGTATGTAATATTTTGAATAATCAATCCATTGGATGAGTTATAATACCACGTTATTCCTGAAAGTGGTTCGTTCTTTTTATGCAGGAAAATTGTTATAAATGTACTCTTAACATTGTATTTATTCAATAAATGTTGAAAAGAGAGCATTGAAAATTCTCAAATATAATTAGTTCTTGTTTTTTCTGAAAGCATGGCATAATTTTTTTGTGCGTGAAAAATGTGCTCACCATCTGCTCCGACTGAGTTCATCTAAGCGATGAATTTATATGTCATGCTGCTAATGCTTACGATGTGATGTACATAATTTGATAAGTGTGATGTTAAATTTATATACTTTATGCACATATTTTGATAGCTCGACTTGGATTTTGCGTTTTCATCTATTGGATGAAACTAGGTTTAAAAGTGTTTGAGAGAAGTGAATGTTAGTAAAATTTTTTCAAAATGGCATTAGAAGTTCATGAAGTGATCGAAAGCATGTTGACTCATAAATTCTATGCTGCGAACATCTGACATTTTAACTAAAAGTTGGGACTATTTATTGTGGTTTAGAAAAAGTATTTAATCATTATTTTATTTATGTAAATTATGTGTACATGTAATTAGTTATAACAATTTTTTGCGCCATTTGTATTAAAAAATCAAAATTTTAAATTTTCATCTATTGGATGTATTCATTAATTGCAACGAATTTCGTTTAACTATTATACGTTTTTTGTGAAACTTTAGCATAATATTTCACGAATTACATGAAAACATGTGAAAATTTTAAATGCGGATGAAACGTACATAATTATTACCACTACATACATACAAGTTTTGAATTTTTTCACAACAAAATATTTTTAATGGAAATGTAGTAAAAGAATTTCATG
Source organism: Anastrepha obliqua (assembly GCF_027943255.1). NCBI lineage: Eukaryota > Metazoa > Arthropoda > Insecta > Diptera > Tephritidae > Anastrepha > Anastrepha obliqua. Next base: position 112,705,926 of record NC_072895.1, read on the forward strand.
TGAGTAGTAAAATATCTGTAAAAAATACTGATACTAAGTGCTTATGAAATATTCATCGAATGGATGTAATAACCTGAATTTGAACTCATCAGGTTTTAGCAACAATACAGATAAAGCGTGCATAGTTTACAAATTGCATACATCCAATAGATGAATGTACAGTGGCATTCACAGCAGTAATAATAATAACAACAACAACACATACACATTTTCTTCCATATAACTAATGCTTTAAATTTTTTTTCCATATAGAAGAAAATGCGCAAAAACCACTACAAAAAAGTATCAAAAATGTAAGCGAATTTTGACTTTTAGCTGGCGCAAAACTACAGCTTCAAAACTGCATACCAAGAATTTTTCTAAGAAATCCGATTAAAAAGTTGAAGATTTTGATGAAAATTGTTTTTTTTTAACACGTTGACTGCCAAGGCCATTTTGAGAAAACTGGCCAAAAATGACATTTTGATTTTTTCACATTATATTACTAAAAACTCTATTTCTAGATCATTGGTATCATCAAAAATCAAAAATGATGTTTTTTAAAAGAGAAAAAGGACCTACGAGTTATCTCGTAGTTGGCGTCTGGGAAAGAACTCACTACGAATTATCTCGTGGTAGGTAGGTCCTTTTTTTCCCTAAAAAAACATCATTTTTGCTTTCTATAGTATTTTGTTTTATAGTTATTATTATTTATTATAATTATCATAATTTTATTATTATTTTCTTTCTTTTTAGATTTATAAACATTCTCTAAAATTACTGTTATAATTATCAAGAACCCAATATGGATAAGAAAAGGTCACTGAATCAAAGTGAAATTGAGTACAACGCAAATCTAAGTGATTCAGAAGATGGTTTCAGCGATGGTAGTAATGACATTTATGAGCCTTCTGAGAATACAAGTGATAGTGAAGATGAAGTCATCTCCGAACTTGAAGACGTCTCCGAATCTGATAATAATGACGATGATTTTCAAGCAACAACGTCAAATGAGAATGATGATTTGTGGACAGAAGTTCAACACAATCCTGAATTATTTCTTTTCGAAGATACATCAAATTTTACAGTACAAACGCTGGTGGATTTATTTTTTTCGGATGAGTTTCTTGCATTACTGGTAGAACAAACTAACTTATATGCTGCGCAAGAAATTGCAACATTGGAAAATGAGAATCAAAATGCTATAAAAAAATCTAAAAGGATATCAAATTGGCAAGACGTAAGTGCTACAGAGATGAAAGTTTTTATTGCACTTTTATTGCGAATGGGACCTTGTACTTTTCCAACAATAGAACATTACTGGAACACAAACAAGCTATATAATGTAAACTTTTGTCGCACACATATGAGCCGCAATCGATTCCAGTTGATACTTCGTTATTTTCATTTGGTTGATAACTCACAACCATCTACCGACAGATTATACAAGGTGAGACCGATCCTAAATCATTTCAACGATGTTATGCGTGAAAACTATGTACCAAGTAAAAATAATTGTATTGACGGATCCATGATGCTATGGCGGGGAAGATTGCTTTTCCGCCAAAACATAAAGAATAAAAAACACAAATATGGTGTCAAACTATATGAACTATGTGAGTCCGACGGTCTTGTAATAAAAATAAAAATTTACAGCGGGAAATCTGAGGAAACTTACCATAATGTAGGTCACACTGCTGACGTTGTTTTACATTTACTTGAGGACTATCTCGATAAAGGCTACGCGCTTTACATGGATAATTTTTATAATTCAGTTAGTCTTACAAAACTGTTATATACACGAAAAACTTATGTGTGTGGAACCCTACGAAGTAACAGAAAAGGAAACCCCAAAGATGTGGTAAACTAAAAAGAGGGGAGTGTTTTTGGCAGACAAATGGTCCTGTTACTGTATGCAAATGGAAAGGCAAACGAGAAGTCCTTTCCATTTCAAACATGCACGCTATTGAAATGGTAGAGGTGCCCAATCGCAATGGAAGAATTTCTATGAAACCGAATATAATTCGAGATTACAATAATGGAATGTCTGGCATTGACCGATCAGATCAAATGATTTCGTACTACTCATCTCTAAGAAAGACTATTAGATGGCAGAAAAAGGTTTCACTTCATATTATAGAGATATATATACAAAATGCTCACAGAATTTACCAAAAAGTAGCTTCATCTAAAATAAAACTGATAAAGTTCAGAGAAGAATTCGTCTTGGCGTTGATTGGAGATTTTCAACCAGTTCTTAAAAAAAATAGATCTAAAGAGCTCCATTATTTAGAGTGTTTATTACCAACGGGGGAAAAAACAGCGTCCGACAAAGCCATGTCGTGTATGTACCCAAGAAAAAAAACGCCGAGAAACGCGTTACTTCTGTCCAGCCTGTCCAGAGAAGCCAGCCTTTTGTGTGGAAAATTGTTTTAAAAACTTCCACAAACAATAATATATTACTTTATTTCTTGTATTTGAGTTAATTTTTCCATTATATTGAATACATTTTTTTTTAATAAAAAAATAAGCTCACGGAAGCCAAACCCAAAATTTGTTTCTTTTCCCAGAAGCCATGTACCGATACTAACACTATTATAATACGGTTTTACTCGTAGCTACACAAAAAGTGGTAGTTTTAGGTAGTACGAGATAACTCTAGTTGGCTTCCTGGAAGGGAAATCATACTACGAGTTATCTCGTAGTTGGCAGTCAACGTGTTAAACTTCGGTGTAATGTGTACTATATTTTTGTAAAAAATTTCAAAAAAAAGATTAATTAATAAAACTTTGCACTAAGTTGCGCTGCTATTATTGTGAACGCCACTCATGTCTAGATATATTTACTCATTTCACCACGTAAAAGTATGCGATGTGCTGCTATGAAAATGAGTTCAGGGAACTCAACCATGCTTGATGTATGTATGAATAAGTATTTATGTACATTGATTGGCAAGTGTTCGCTAATTTTTTGTGAGCACTAACGAATTGCAGCTAAGAGGAAAACATTTTTCAATGCCGTTTTCTTTCACTAAATAGTAATGCATAAATTGCAAATGCAGTTTATGAAAAGTATCGGAAAAATTGGATCAACAGCGCTTACCTCTGTTCAGGTTCAATTGATCCATTTCAGTAGTGCTGTGCGTGTGGGTGTGTGTGTGTGTGCACTGTACATCATATACAAATCGGTATGTACAAAGTTACTGCCGGCGTAGCGCAGGAATCGGCTCTAAGTCCTGTTTTATGGAGCACCATGTACGACAAGGTCCTTCGCTTACCAGTGCCCAGAGAAGTAAAAATAATAGGCTTTGTGGATGACATAGCAATAGTGACGGTGGCTAAGCGCATACAAGAAGTAGAACATATAACAAACGAAGCGATAAAACAGGTGAAAGAATGGTTGGAGCAAGTGGGGCTGAAACTTGCAGCGCACAAAACGAAGACTAACAAGCTGCTGCAAAAAGTTGAAGATATGAGAATCTGAGTGGGAGAGCAAACTATATGTTCTTAATCCGCACTGAAATACCTAGGCTTCATGAACGACGGCAGTCTAAATTTTAGAGCCCATATTGACTACGCGATAGAGAAAACGGCGAACATCCAAGCGGCACTCTCAGGGATCCTACCTAACATAGGTGGCCCAAAGCCAACTAGGCGACAATTGCTGGCGAACGTAGCTACTTCAGTCCTCGTGTATGCAGCGCCAGTCTGGGAAAATGCGGCGAAACTGAAGGGAAACACAAGAAAGTTATTCTTTGTATATAGGCTAAGTGCCCTAAGAGCATGTTGCGGCTACAGAATCATATCGAATGATGCGGCGTTTGTCATAGCTGGCATGATACCAGCGGACATACACGAGAGCGAGATGAAAGGAGTCTATGACAGATGTGCAGCTGATGCCGAAATAAATAACAAAACGGTGAGAGAAGACTTGTTTCACTAACAAAGTGGCATGATCGATGGAACACCTCCAGTAAAGGATGATAGACCTATAAACTGGTTCGTGATTTAGGGCCGTGGCTCAATCGTAGTTTTGGGTGATACAGCCGATCATGTGACACAGTTCCTTTTTGGACACAGAGACTATAGAAAATACCTGTATAGGTTTGGGTACGATGTTAGCTCTTATTGCCCTGTGTACACCAACGCAAAAGAGTATGCGGAACTTCTCAGTTTCCACTGTCCACAGTTTACGGCAGAAAGTAGACTTCCAATTGCAACCGACTTAGTTGGCTATGGGATGGAATCGGAAGAAAAGTGGGAGGAAGCAGCTACATTCTTTGTAAGAACTTAAAGAGTGCTAAGATACATTGAGCAGGCGAGAGGCCATAGCGGATAGATATTGACGAGGCTAAGTAGCTAACCAGTCCTGCGAAGTACTACGTTGAAGCTGTGCAGCAGGAAGAGTGGTGTAGAAAACGGAGTTCATGGTTTAGTGCGTGCATGTCTAGCACAGTTGTCTTAACTATTTACAGGGCGTGGTCCCAGATGAGGTGTACCGTTAGCAAGCTGTATGAATCGTGCATGTCGACGGTATCTATGAAAGATTCCCCCTTCGATAAAAAAAGAAAAAAACAAAAACTACATCGGTATGTTTTTGTGGAATGCACATATATACATATATAGTAAATGGAAATGTGCCCTACAAGACAGCTGATTATCATATAAGCACTCATATTATCATATTACGGCGGCCGCCGTAGCCGAATGGGTTGGTGCGTGATTACCATTCGGAATTCACAGAGAGGTGGTTGGTTCGAATCTCGGTGAAAGCAAAAATTAATAAAAGCATTTTTCTAATAGCAGTCGCCCCTCGGCAGGCAATGGCGAAACCTCCGAGTGTATTTCTGCCATGAAAAAGCTCCTTATAAAAAAAAATATCTGCCGTTCCGAATCGGCTTGAAACTGTAGGTCCCTCCATTTGTGGAACAACATCAAGACGCACACCACAAATAGGAGGAGGAGCTCGGCCAAACACCTAACAGAAGTGTACGCGCCAATTATTTATTTATTTATAATATTATCATCATCACTATCCTCATCCAACTACACATTTTCGTTCTAGCCATGGGAAAGTTCTTACAGTTTCCCCTTGTCGGTGTGATATTCTATCTCTCTTTTACCAATCGCGATTTCTTATAATTGAAAAATATATCTACTATGCTCTAAGGGCAAGGCAACTAATCATTTTTATTCTTACAATGTAATAACTGCTGACAACTAAACGCCTCATTGTCGTCATCACAAATTTCTTAGCAATAATAATTATACTTCTCATTTTTGTTATCAAAAAGTAATCAGCACTGATGGACAAACTACTCATTTTCGTTATCAAAAAGTAATTAGCATTGATGGACAAACTACTCATTTTCGTAAAAAGTAATCAGACTGATGACAAAAACTTCTCATTTTCGTTATCATAAATACGCAAAATTAATATTTTTTTTTGGTATTCATTAGAAAACTCTTACATATCAATTCGATGTTTCGTCCACGGAGAAGCATCAAGCATCTACTCATTCGGCTATGGCGACCATACAACAAGCACAGCAAAATGTCGCACTAGAAAGTTTTTCAGAGCAGCCAAATTATAAGCGTGCCGTTTAAAGTACAGTAGATATATTTTTCACTTGCATGAAATTGCTATTGGTAAAAGAGGGATAGAATTCATACCGAAAAGGGGAAAAGAATATCAAATGAAATATTTGATTTCCCCATTAAAAAATGTTGTATATGCAATTCTGATAATGCGCATGTATTAGAGACTTATAAAATGCTTGTAAATGTGTTGGAATTTTTATCGAAAGTGCTCAGCACTGTCTTATAGGGTGTTGTTGTGCGTTGAGGTATTTGTTTGTTTGTCTTTCATATGAATAAAATAATATTCGATGTTTTTCCAACAGACGTTACTTTCAGTCAAAATGAAACTATTTTTTTTCTTTGTATTTATTGTAGCTGATTTCATGGTGCCTGTAAACAGTTTACTGATACATGCAGTACAAGGTGGCGTAAAATTAATCATTCTATTCGGTTTTTGAATAAATTTTTACTAAAAAAAAAATTTGTTTTTGAGTGAGGGAAATGCCTATTTTGTCTCTTCATTCTTCATTGCTTGTCTGTTTGTATGCTGCAGCTGGTCACAAGTGCCAAATTTGGTTGACATATGGCGCCATTTGCAAGAATTATGAATCTTTCGATGGGTGATTAATTTTGCGCCACCTTGAATATGCGTTATTCACCAAATCGATGAAACTCTTTTGGTTAATTAAAACATGATAATTTAATTGTTTTTGTTTTTTATATTACTTAATTTTATGCATTACTCTTTCTCACTTTGGTTGCTTATCACAGTAGGAGAAATTATATTTAATTTTAATTTTAATTTATGTATAAGTTGTCGCTTCTTTGTAAATAAATGTAGATAATAGTTGATTAGTCACACTTAAAAACCTAAACATAATTACAGAAAAAGTTATTACATTTAGCATAGAAGTTAAGAGTAAACGAAAAATAGGGTTAAAAATTAGCATTCAAAGGCAAAAATTGTAAAAATAACAAAGTGTAGAAAAATATATTAAGTAGTTTAAATTCATGGCCAATAGTGGCTTAAAGAGCTGATTGAATATTCTGACAAAACTAAAAAAACAAAAAAAAGTAGATTACTTGACTTTTGCTTAAAAAATTATTATAACACATTTATATAAAAATTTACAAACGCTGGAAAATTAACAACAATATATTGAAAAAAATTATTTTAATAGTTAGCTAATAAACTTTAAAATATCTCTTTTCGTAAATATTTTGCGGTTTTTGTGTGGTTTGTTTCTTTCATTTGCCAAGTATGAGCTGTCGCTGGCGTACTTTCCCACGGCAGTACTCACCTCGTGATGATGAAAAGCTCTCGGGTCCGTGTGTCTTTTTAAATGATGTTTCACTGAGCGGCGCAATCACATTACTTTCGACATCGAAAACATAGGGGCTATTCGGATGCTCCTCCCAACGTTCGATGAAATTCTTCAAATTATCCTTGGTAGTATCGAGTTCCTTATTCTGGAAGAGTAGGCAACAGAAGGTTGTGTGTAAATGTAAGTTAATGCTAATAAAAGTAAAGAGAAGGCTGGGTTGCTTAAGCAAAGAGCAGAGAGCAGGGAGAAAGAGAGAGAGAGCCGCGTGCTCCTCAGGAAATAATTTAATTGAGCTTAATAGCTGCAACGGCTTTTTTTACGCCTCCTCAGGATTAATTGAGTCTTGTGACTTTGGAGGCGTCGACTGCAAGAGATTTGCGCTTATAGGAGAGGGCGTGAAACAATAGAAATGAAAAAAATAACTGCAGCGCACGGGCGGTGTACGCTTTCAAATTCCTTCATCATAAGACAGTTGAGAGGTGCAGGCAAACGCTGAGCGAATTAAATAATAAGTCAGTTACATAACTTCCTGTTACTTATTATTATTGTTGTTCACTGCACTGCACTGCGACCTTTGATGTAGCCCGCGTGTCTATAATTGTAGACTTGTGAAGAATTTGGGCAATGAATGTAAAGTTGCATCATCTAGATGTGTGAGTCGACGTCTTGCGGGTACTACATTTTCTCAGCAGAGATGCTCTGATGCTTGTTTGTACTAATTCTAGTTTCCTGAAATTATAACAAAGTCTATAATGTCCCGTGTAGTATCTTGTGGGAGTTCGTGAGCCCTCTCTATACAGGTATAGAAGCCTTCTTGATGCTTCTCTAGGGGGTAGGAAAAACAGCTTAGGTATAGAAGCCTACTTGATGCTTCTCTAGCAGGTAGGAAAAACTGGTTAGCCTGCATTTGTTCTTTGCTATGCATTCAGTGTCGTCCGAGTCGTTTCAGTCATTATTAATTTTCTGTATTTGAGTTTTTGTAAGCCCACAAAAGGGTTCTGCTTCTTGGCACTTTGATGTAGTATCTAAATTCACTAGCCAACATGACCTGTATATTTTAAAAGTACAGGGTGGGCCATATAGCGTTTGCTTTTTGAACCACCTATTTTTTGAAAATGGTAACTGGAAAATGACATGTCAAATGTGTTCATAATTTACTTAAAGGTTTGACATTTACGAAATGGGACGCTATACGCTTGAACAAAATTGGGAAATATTGAAAACCTATTTCCAAAGTGGTGAGTCTTCTTCTTCTTCCGCGGTTACAGTAAATGGCGAGCGTTACCGTGACATGCTCAACGAGTTGTTTCCAAAAATTGAAGAGGATGACATGGACGACATTTGGTTTCAACAGGACGGTGCAACTTGTCACACTGCCAAAGTTACACTCGAACTTTTGGCTACCGTTTTTGAAAACCGAATAATCAGCCGAAATTCCGATATCAATTGACCGCCTCGGAGCTGTGATTAAGCCCGTTAGACTATTTTTTGTGAGGAGCCGTTAAAGACAAATGCTATGTGAACCATCCACAGACGATTGATGCTTTAAAACACAAAATTGAAGTTGCCATTCATGAAATTGGAGCCCAAACAATCGAAAATGTGCTTAAAAATTGGGTTGATCGAATGGCCTACTGTAAAGCCAGTCGTGGCAGTCATTTGAACGAATTTATTTTCCATTCAATCTTCAAAATAGAAAAAAGAGTTTGAAAATATATTGATTAGTTCTTTTTTTATAGCCGATTCAAAAAGCAAATTTTACATGGCCCACCCATTTAGGCTTTGTTTCACCCACGCAGCTTTTTGAGGATTGTGAATTGTTTGTTAACAGTAATAGAAGCCCCGCCAGTGTAGGGCATATCCCCGGTCGTCTTCGTCTAGCTCATATCAAGTTAGGTCCAGGAAACATGCTGTTTCGACGGGTTGGGTCCAGAGGGAAAGGGGTGCTAGATGAGTCGGTTTTAGAGGGCATGTGAAAAGGTGGTGCCGGACATATGTTTGGTGTGCTGGGGTTGATTCTGAATAAGTAGGAGTTTAACCTGCTACAATATCTAGAACGCAATTGTGCCAGTGTTACACGTGTCCCACGAGGAAGCTGGAGTTCTTCATCTGCTATAGGTGGTGGTTGGTCTCCGATTGCGGCATTCACAGGACGGGGGCTTAAGAAGGTGGTGACGGTCTCCCGGGTCGTTTATTGACTGTCTAAACACTGTCAGGTCCAGTAGATTACGGCCAGTTTTGTCCTGGATTTCGTCGGCGTGTATCCTGACGTGCCTGGGAGGTGGCTCAGGCTCAAGCAGGCGTCTGCAGGGGTGAAACCTGCGGTAACATCCTAGCAGGAACTGCTTGCTAAGCAGTTTGTTATGCTCCATTACTGGGATCATTTGTGCCTCGTTGTGATGGTGTTGAACAGGGGACATCAGGAGGCAACCGGTCGCTGTCCGAATGGCAGTATTTTGGCATGTCTGTAGCTTTATCCACTGCGTGTTACTAGTTCCAGGCGACCAGACAGACGCAGCATAGTTCAGAACCGGCCGACCAATTGCCTTAAATGTCGATAGCAACACTTTTTTGTCTTTGGAACAAGTGCTGCCGGCAAGCGATTTGAGGACCTTGTTGCGACTTTGGACTTTAGTGGCAATTGCGGTTGTGTGCGCTGAGAAGGAGAGCAAACTGTCGAAGGTTACCCCCAAAATTTTGGGGTTGTTTACCGTCGGAATTGGTGTGTCGTAGACTTTTACCTTAAGGGACAGCTTAACGTCCTTTGCCAAGGTGGTAAAGAGGGTCGCCGTGGACTTAGTGGGGGAAAGTTGGAGATTCCTCGCAGTGAAAAAGCGAGAAAGGTCGGTGAGGTAGTTGTTCACTTTGGAACACCGGCCATCGAAGTCATTGCCCGACGCCATTTTCGTGCAGTCGTCAGCGTATGAGACCAGGGAGACTCCCGCTGGTGGTTGGGATTGTGAATCATATGACATACTGTAGAGCACATAGACGCACAGTCGCCTATAAGGGACCGAACATTCTTTTTTTCCTTGATTGGTGCGTTGATCACTTAAGCGATTTTGGCCGAGTTTAAGAAATCGCGTCAGTTGTTTCATTCTCGCGCTAACCGGCGCCACACTAAGTGCAGACAAGTCTTTCTCTCCACGTGATCTTTCCAACTCAGAATAGGCCTTCCTCTTCCGCATGGAATACTTTCAGAACCGGAGCGTTTGTATCCATTCGGACGACATGACTTAGCCAATGTAGTCGCTGGATCTTTATTCGCTGTACTATGCCTATGGCGTCGTAAAGCTCACGCAACTCATCGTTTCATCGCCTGCGACATTCACCTTCCACAGAATCTTTCTCTCAAACACTCCAATAACGCCTCATCGGATATTGTCATCGTTCAAGCTTCTACGCTGTACGATAGGACGGACATGTTGAGAGCCTTGTAGTGTGTTAGTTTTGTTCGTCGAGAGAGGACTTTACTACTCAATTGTCTACTTAGTTCAAAATTGTACTTGTTGGCAAGAGAGATTCTCCATTGGAGACGCCGACGTCTTGATGTGTTCCACAAGTTTCGAGACCGCAGATGGTTTTTTATGAAGTGCTTTTTTCATGGTAGAAATACACTCGAGGGTTTGCTCTTGCCTGCCGAGGAGCCATCGCTATTGGAAACAGCTTTCCATTAATTGGTCCCGTGTTTCGAATCTGTGTACCTCCGAATGGTAGTCACGCAGCAACCCATTCGGGTGCTCAGATCATTGTCCTTAAAATATTTGCCTCGATTGCCCGCAATATCAAACGGGGGTGCCTTATTCGAGAGTTTGTTTTGTTGTTCAGTGGAAGTTGCGTTTACTAAGCACCTCTCAACCTCAGCGCTTAATTAGATTCTGTTTTAGTTGCAACCACCTAATTCAGTTGCTGAGTTAGTTCAATCTCAGCGTGTAATAAAATCATTTTCATCTTTCGTTGCCAAGCGTGAAAATAATGTTCTACTCCATCAACTTTATTATTTCAACTTACTGCCTCCTTGGTTGAAATTCATTCAATTAATTCCAGCAACAAAAATATTGTCTTTAACTTGCTCATTTTTAATTAGAAAATACATCCCTAATTTAATCAAAATGTGGAGAATTTCATGTGTACGCATAAGTGTGATTGGATTTTTATTATATTTCATTTCCTAATTTACCTGTGCGCTACATACAGAAGTTTCATGCAAAAGAGAGCTAAGAAGGAAGGAAGAAATGCCACAAATGTACGTCGAACTTTAGGTAAGACGCTTGAGAAAGTACGCTACGCATAGCAACTGAATCATTAGAAATTAGCCGTCACATTTGAAGAGAGTAGAGAAAGGCATAATTCATTTAACATCTCGTTTGCGGGTGCCTTATACTTTAACTCATATGAAACCAACTTTGATTGAGAGAAATTTCGAATGTTTATAGGCCTAGCAGCAGCCTTACCTGCATACCTATGACATGAGACTTTTTTTTCAATTTCAAACGTATATTAACAAAAAATGTTTACAAATTTAATCTTCAAAATAATAGCCATCGCTAGCGACACATTTTTCCCATCCCTCAGGCAATTTGTGGATGCCGCGCCAAAAAAATTGGCCGTCTTTTTCCGCAAAGCAATCGTCGAGCCATTTTTTGGCTTCTTCGTGAGAATTGAAGCGCTGCTCGGAAGGCGCCAAGTCTGGTGAGTAAGCCGCATGTCCAGCGGTTCCCAATCGTACGTCTCCACCAATTCCCGGGTCCCTCTTGTTCGATGTGGCGGTGCATTGTCATCAAGAAAAATTACTTTGTGACGCCGATCGGCATATTCTGGGCGTTTTCGGTGTATAGCGCTGTTCAAATCGGCCAATTGCCGTTGGTAGCGTGCACCGTCAACTGTTTCACCTGGTTTTAATAGCTCGTACCAAATCATACCACGCTGATCCCCTTGCGACCGAAGCGATTTGGTTTGGCCGTTGTTTTTGGCTTGTGGCCGGGCGGACCATACGATCGTTTACGCTTGGGATTGGAGAAATACACCCATTTTTCATCACCCGTAACGATTCGGTTCCTTTTGATTTCACCAGTGTTTTCACGATGTCCGCAAATCGTAGTTTGAAGGCACGAAATTCGATATTTTTAAGAGCGACAAAAATGCATTGTTTGCATTGAAACGTAACAAACAATGAACTGAATATTGTTGACAGATGACAGACGACAAAATCAAGACATTTGGGAAGGTTTGAAAATACTCCAGTAACATCTATGGACTAATAGCTCAAAGTTTCATTTCATAGGTATCTACCGTAGCACACAAAGAAGGGGTGGGTTTTTAGTGGGCAGTCGAAAACAAGACTCACACTTTTCGGCTTTCAACACTTTTTCTACCTCCATAAAAAAAAAACAACACTCAAACAGACGGGGATGGCGACTTGAAACTTTGCATACATATTTTTAGAATTTTTATAATACGATTGAAGATGAAAAAAATTTAAGTCGAGGGGGGAAAATAACGAGATATTTTTAGTAAGCGTAGAACTAATATGGGAGCAATCTATTTTGGACACTCGCAATGGGCCTCTGTGACCACGGAACAAACACTTTAGGAGCAGCCCTTCATACCTAACTTAACCTACCAAATATCAGCATACCGATTTACAACTTGGTGCTTACTTCAAAGTCTGGTGCCTTCTCGGAAGCGGACCTAATGATTTGAATTAAATTTTATATCATATCATTTCTCAAGTGTACCTAAATATGCTTTATTTCTAAGATTATTAGTAAAATATTTTATATAATATATTATTCCAATTTTTCCAAGTTATTTAATGTATAAAGATTTTGAGCTAAGTGCTCAACAAAGGTATCGATTGCGTGTATTTTATTCCTGAGGCGGAAAGTTCAACTAATTTTTTAAGTTTTTACAAAACTTCAAGAAGAGCGAAGTTGAGGTATGTGTTACTATGATACATACTCTAGCAACAAAAAAAAGAAAGAAAAAAAAATTATACATATCTCTCTTTTACTTTATTATTGTCATAATTCAATGTCGAGAAAAACGTCTTCACAGTTTTCAATTTACTATGCCTCCCTGTGTAGTAGTAAAAACTTATTTTCATCTAATCAGGTATCGTCACAACATAAAAGAAGTGATTGTGGCCATTTATGCATATTTAACAAATGTTAGCAAGTGCGGAGAGGCAATGATGTTCACTTTTCGCTTTTAAAGCATGAAGTGCTGGCCTTATAACTACAATACTTTCATCGCCCTTCAAGTAGAGAGCGAGGTAACAGTTGCAATTCGAGAAAATGCCATAGATAACGAGATTCATTCGATTGGATCATTGCTGAGTGTGTTCTACTTTTTGTTGTTTTGAACTTAACATTACATATACGAGTATGTATTTACTCAACAAGAAATGTTAGCAAGAGTAGAGAGGCAATGATGTTCATTTTTCTCTTTTAAAGCTTGAACTGCTGGTCTTACAACTAACACGTTACATGCCTTACAATACGAGAAAATGCCATAGCCAAACAGATTGATTGGATTGTACCATTGCTTGTGTTCTACTTTTTGTTGTTTTGAACTTAACATTACATATATGCAGGTAATTTTGAACATAAAAGTACTTTTATTATATAGAATAAAAAAAAATCTGTAAAAATGGACTTGGAGGTATGGTTAGATTGCTAGTTAGCGATACCGCGTTTATGTATCTGTTGAATGAAATTTACGTGGAGAAGTTTAGCCTTGCTTACTTATTAAACGAAGCGACGTAAACCTATCGAAGGCGAGGCAGACATACATACATACATATGAAGATATGCTCAGAGCAAACAAGTGAGAGCCCTCGTTTTCAGGTAGGTGTATAACCCATGATGGAAAGAATAATGAGATGGCGCCTATCGTGGTACCGTTACTTTACGCTCAGCAAATTTGACAATGAGTTACGTCGTTTTAGCACCAGTATGGCCAGATTACCATTTTCGTAACTTGATTTAGCATTTTTGGTTTTTGGTTTTTAGTCTCGGAGTTTTAGTTCTTTTCCCTGACATTTTTCTAGCGTGTTCTAATTAAAAGTAATGTTTATAATTTTGTAAAATATACACTTTTTAAAGATTAGTTCAATAATTGCAGTTGTTGTTGGTGCTCTTCTGCTTTCAGCAGTCAAATCTCTCTCTCGCTACTGCAGTGTTGCCTAGCTTTAGATATAAAAACGCACTAAAATACCCTTTTAAAGGAAATAAAACACCAAATTTTTATTTAATTACTTAACGAACTTTGTATCCATGACAAACTAACTTTAAAATGTGCGCTTAATAAAAATGTGTTATGGTTATGTACAATTTAATTTATGAGTTTTTTTGTTAAGAGAAACTCTTTTGTTAAGGGAACGACTTTTTTAATATATTTGAGGTTATGTAGTAAGACAAGCTACTATTTTTGTAAAAATGTCGTCATAGTTTCTTCAGTAGTATTTTGTTGCTTATTTTTACTATGAATACAACTCTTGTTGCCCTATGTCCCACTAAGGATTGATGACCGGAATAAACGATTACACCTCTATGGTTTTAATTCGCATTCAGTAAACTCAAACTCTTTTTAAAATGTGTAAAAAGGTTTTCAATCTTAAGAAGAGTTGAGAGAAAAAGATTTAATATTCTTGCATAATGTTAAAAGGAGCAAACAATTAAATTCACACTTTCAAAATATCAAATTTTATAAGAACCAACTAATTTTCATTAGCACTAAAATCTTCTCATAGTGGCCTTTTTTAACCTTCTTTTGTTTAATAATATGATTTTTTTTAACTTTAGGTTTCGGTAGCTTTAAATTAAAAAAAAGAAACAAACACAAAACTTTGCGCATTTTGGGTATAAAAAAGCACTAAATTTATTGTGAAGAGCAAATGGCAATACTGCACAACTCGGAAAAACGTGACGTCACGTACGCTCTGATGGGCGCAATCTTATTTCTATCATTCTTGGGTATAACCATCTTTTATATTTCTCCCATCAAGTCCTTACCTAAATTTGGCCGTTGGATTGCTTGTAATGAAGTTTATCAAAAAAAATGTAGAATTATGCTAATAAAGCTAGAAAAATTATTAAATAGTAAGACGAGAATCCGGGTGGCGTTGATGAAATTGTGAAGGCGCTATGAAAAATGTTGCCGTTTCATTACATGACGGCCATTTATTAGACGTAGATGTGTTCCATATTTGTCTTCATATTGCTTCTATGCATATCTAAAATTTTAGTACAAAGAAGCTTTAAGAAATTTTCAAATAAGCATAACTTTTTTGAAAAATTTCAAAATCTCGATCGACTTTGAGGCGCTGGAAAAGCTGATCAATGTCTTTAGAGCCATCAGCAAATATTTCTCAATGTGTAAGCTGAAAGTGAATCTTAGGCAAAGTAAGTTCGAAACCCACCCTTTGTTCAACCTTTAATTATCAGCTAATTTGTGGCACTTCAGTAAAAAGAAAAATTAGGTAATTACTCTGCACTTCTTACCGCTTCTTAATGATACGATTTAACAATATTTTCCATCTGCTCACAAAAATCGCTTAGAGACAAATTTGAAATCCAAGTTGCGTGAAGAAAATTAAAATTGCTACACAACATCAAAGTAGCTGCCAGCAAATTTTCACTTTGCGGATAACGAAATTAAGTAATTGAAAGCTGGAGCAAATCAAATTAGTTTCAAAACGAGGCGAGCAAAGAGGTAAGTAGAAGAATAAAACAATAAAGGGTGGCGAGTGCTAGAAGGTAAGTAGCGCTTGAGCGGGTGTTTGCGCATAAATGCTGCACGTTTGCTCACAAAATTCTCCGCCCAGCCAAAATTAATAATATTTCTCTGCCAGCAAACGCCTCACAATGTTGGATTAATTAATTTTGTAAATATGTTGGTTAGCTTTGGAAGCCAACCTGCGTCGAAGGTGTTTTGGTGTAGCTTATTTTCAGGCATTTTTCACTTACCTCTGCCGTGTTCGTGTCTGGCACTGGGTCAGCTTGTTTCACAATTGTTTCATTTTTTAACTTTTCTTTTGCCTCTTCTATCACTTTCACGTCTGGCACTTGCTCCTCCGCTTCCTCTTCTTGTGGTGGCACTGGTGATGGTGTGGCTGCTTTTAATTTCAATGGCGGTACATTTGACGGCTTTGGCGCAAGTATTTTCGGTTGTTTGGGTCGACGTAGCAGCCACTTGTGCTCCAGACATTGTGCAGCTGTCATGCGAGTGCTGGAGGGTGGTGAAGTGGAAAAGGTGTTGGAATTTATTTGGTTATAGTAAAAAGTAAATAAATTAAATATCAAATATATTTTTATGATAGTTATGAGGTATGTTTTGCAGTGGTTTTTCAAGAATTCAAGAGTAAATAAGTTTTTTATAATTTTTTCAATGAAATTTTGCAGAACATTTATAGGGTTTGCTCAGAAACTAAAAAAATAAATACATTTTTTACATATTTTTTTCCAGCGAAAGTTTTAGCATAAATTACAATATTTTTTTTCAGAAATTGAAATAAAGGAAATACATTAAATAAAGAAAAAAAAAACAATAAATTAATTTACTAAATTAAATTAACAAAAAAAAAGAGTAAATAATTTATTAAATTAGTTTATGAAACAAAACTTTTATGTTATTTCTTCAATAATTTTTTTAAAAAAATTGAAAAAGTTATTTCTTTAATTTTTTTATGATTTATAATTTTTGCTCAAAAAATTTAAATTTTTCCTTTAAAAAGTTATTAAATTATTTGATATTTTATAATTTTTATTGATGATTTTTAATTTCTTTATATTTTTTCATTAGTAATTTTTAAAATTTTTAAAAACTTTTTTAAATTTTTTCTTTAGTAGTTTTTTTTTTAATTTTTATTTATAAGCTTTAAACTTTTCCATAAAAAATGTAGTAAATTATTTTTTAAATAATATTTAAAGCATATTATTTCTAAATTTCTAATGAATTTATTTAAAATAAAATCAATTATGTTATTAATCAATAATTTTTAGAAAAAAATGTAAATAATTATTTCTTTAATTATTTTGTTTAATTTTTGTTCAAAAAATTTTAATTTATCCACAAAAAATTATTACATTATGTAATATTTTTAAATTTTTATGGATTTTTTTTAATTTCGTTGTATTTTTTCTTTAGTAATTTTTAAAACTTTTGTAAAGTTTTTTTTAAACTTTTCTTTAGTAGTTTCTTTTTAATTTTTATTCAGAAAGTTTAAATAAAAAAAATTATTAAATTATTTCTTAAATAATATTCAAAGTATAATATTTCTAAATTTCTATTGAATTTATTTAAAAAAAATGTATTACGTTATTTATTCATAAATTTTTATAAAAAAATTAAAAAATTGTTTTTTAATTGTTTTGTTTAATTTTTGTTCAAAAAATTTAAAATTTTCTATAAATTTCCATAGATTTATTTAATTTTTTCTGATTTTTTAATTGAATAGTTTTTTTAATAGTTAAAAAAAGTTATTAAACTATTTCCAACAAAAATTTAATATATTAAATTTAATATTTTAAAATTTCTATTGAATTAATAAAAAAAAAATCAATTATGTTGTTTATTCAATAATTTTTATAAAAAGTTGTTAATTCAATAATTTTTCTTTAATTGCTTTTTTTTGATTTTTGTTCAAAAAGTTTAAATTTTTCCACAAAAAATTTATTAAATTATTTAATTTTTTTTATTTCTATTGAATTTGTTTTGAAGTACTTTTAAAATTTTTTGTAAAATTGTTTTTTAATTGTTTGTTCAGTAGTTTCTTAATTTTTATTTCAAAAATGAAAATTTGTCCATAAAAAATTTTTTTTAATTATTTTCAAACTAATATATTAAATTTAATAGTTTTAAAGTTTTAATGAATTTATTAAAAAAAAATCAATTATGTTATTTCTTCAATAATTTTTATAAAAAATTGAAAATAATTATCCTCTAATTGATTTTTTTTTATTTTTGTTCAAAAAGTTTAATTTTTTCCACAAAAAAATTATTTAAATTTTACTAAATAGTATTTTAAATATAATATAATAAACGATTACGTTATATCTTTAATAATTAAGCAAAGTTTTTATTATTATTGTATTATAAATTCTTTAAATTTCTAATTTCTAGTTCTATCAAATATAATAATTTAATCAAATATATAATTTTAATTTTCCATTATTATTTTTTTTTATTTTTATTCCAAAACTCTAAATTTTTCCAAAAAAAAAAATGTATTTCCCAAATTATGTTTAGAATTGAATATTTTTAAATTTCTAATGAATTAAAAAAAAATCTATTACATTATTTTCTTAAGAAATTTTTAATATAAAATGTTATTATATTAAAAAAATTATTAAATTTCTTAATAGTATTTTTTTTTTAATCTAATTCAAAGTCGTCTACACATTATTATTTAAACTTCATTTACACAACTTTTTATTTTAAAAACATTTTTTTTTTTATTTCTTTTAAGTTATTTCTTGAAGATATTTGAAATTTTATAGTTCTCCTTGCTTTATTTCTGCATTTATTTATTTATTTTATTACACAAATTTCTATTAATTTATTTATTGGTTAACTTTTAAAGTTTTTATTCAAAATAATTAAATTATTTCCAATTTTGTTGAATTTTTTTCAAATTATTTTTCCAAATTTTTTTAAACTTTTATAAAATTATATTTTTAATAGATTTTTTCAAATTATTTAAAAATGTTTATTAAACTATTTATTAAATAATTTTTTCGAGCTTTTATTCAATTTTTTTGTGTTAAATTATTCATTTCTTTAAAAAAATAATATTCTTTCTCTTTCCAAAATGTTTTTGCATTTATGATATAGAAAACAATTTTTTATTTAAAAATGTCTTATGCTGTTGCGTAATATTTTAAGTGTAATATTTCTTATTTTAAATATCTATCATTGCATTTCATCCAAAATTTTCATTAAAATTTTATTGAATAATTTTTTGAATTTTGTTTATTTTCCATTAAAAAAAATATTTTAATATTTCTTATTGTATTAAATCCAAAATTTCCGCAAAAATTTTCTTGAATTATTTCCGTAAATTTTTTTTCATTTACCATTAAAAAAATTTCATTCAACTATTTTTTAATAATTTTTCGAAGTATTTCTAAATTTTACTTGTATAGATTCCATGCAGTTTATATACATTTTTTATCTGCCCTTTATTTTCGAAAATGTCTGAATTAATTGTTTGGTATTTTCTGAAATATATTTCTTAAAGATTTTCATAATTGCCTTCGTACTTACTTCAAGTCTTTTACCAGCAGCTTTGCTATAAAATCCAAGCACTCCGGCGACACATTGCTGAAGGATTCATCCTCGAAATCATATTTTGCAATGGTGACATTGGCCATAGTTTCGATATCTGTTTCACCCATAAACGGTGAGAGACCTGAGATACTGTTCAATGATAAAAAGCAAAAGTTTAAAGAATTACATTCAGTTCATAAGTTGTTTAAAAACTTAGTAATATACAGATATTTAATGCAAGTGGGTTGCCTATTTTTATGCGTCTATTTTTGTTCTTGCAAACACTTTCTTAAGAAAACAGTTAGTTCTCTTTTCCTTTGATTTGGTCTTCATTAGTGCGCAATTTCAAGCCCAAAGTAATTGTGAAATAATTTCGCTAAGCAAAACTACTTTTCCAGCATGAAGAAATACATTTTGTTGAGCAAAAAAGTGTCTTACAAATTACTTCCGCTTATAAAATCCAAACCAACTCTGCCTACAAGCCCTACGAAAAGCAGCACATTTTCTACTACACCTACGAAACTTTGCCCACAAATACAATACTTATGTAAATACTTGTAAACATTTTCTTACTAAAGTTTATTCTTTCCAAGTATTTGTTTCACTTACAGAACATAACAAATCACACCAACACTCCACATATCCGTCGCATACGAAATGCAATCGAAATTCACAACCTCGGGCGCAACAAATTCGGGTGTACCAAAGAGGATCTGTGAAGGAAGAAAGAGACAAAGAAAGAGAGACAATAAGAAATGTAAAGATAACTGAAAAAGAAGTAATTACAAAATAACTAATTATAGAAAAAAAACTTTGACACCGAATTGGGAGTAGCGCGCGAGTAAATGCAGGCAAAAATAAATAACCAGCGAAAAATTGTGTTTAGGGCTGTGCGAATAGAAGGGAGCAAATTAATAGTGACTAAAAGAAAACATTGAAATGACGGCATAGAGCAATCAAGGACAGAGAAATTGTGCCAGCATGGAGGTGGCAAATCTAATTAAAATCGAAGATTGTATGTGCAAAAGTGGGTATACGCTGCGTATGAGCAATACATTTGTTAAGAATTAAAGGCGGTTCGAGATGAGAGGAAGTGCGAGTATGAGTAGATTGCATTGTGGTAAGAATTTAGTATAGAGAAAGTTAGCAAATGAGTGCTTTTGATGGAATTGCTTAAGATTAAGTTGATACACACATACATATAAGTGAAGCCAGCGAAGATGTGCGAGCGGTATGTATTTGATGTGGGAGTAGTTGAATAAATGCGTGGAAATTTAGTAGCGACGATGCATAATGGCACCGCAGGGAAAGCTTGAATTAGTGAAATAAATTTCTGGTACATAGCTTGTGTTATTTCGTCAATTGTGAGCTACTTCGCCTATAATTTCGTGAGTAGCGACATTTGGCTTCAGCATGCGACAGCGGCAAAACTGACAAATAGAGACAAGAAATCTTTCTTGCACTTTATGGTTGTGAAAAATTTTATATATTTAAGTGGAATCATGCTTGAAATGTAACATTGCCCAACAGTTTTCCTCTCTCATGAGAAAAGCGATATGTGTGCGATACTATTAAGCAATGGTTTTAAATCTGGCTTTCAGTATTTTATTATCACATCAGAGTTGCTTGAAAGAATCTTAAAGTTTCGAATAGAATCCAGCAAAAAAAAATTATTTTGTTTGAATAAAATTTCATGAAAAATATAAAGAGAGAGAAATATTTTTTTCCCTAAGAATTTTTGCCAAAGAGTGTGAAAAATGTTTTTTGAAATTCTTTTCGAACCGCGAAAGTGACGTCTAGCCTTGCAAAGCAATGAAGCAAGAGTTAAACATGCGGGGGCAGCGTTACACTGCATAATTTGTGTGATGTAACATTTATGGTAACGAAATGGCAGATGAGTTGTTTCAGAAGAGCTCGGTCCTTTATATCTCAGAGTCAACAGAAATTCTTATGCCTCTGAATTTCCCCAAGGATCTGATCTCTCTGAAAAATCTGCAATGTTGTAGGAACTGCAGGGCGCTTCAAATGTCTTTCACACCGAGTTAAGTGATTTTCAGTCATAATGTCATAATTAAAATGAAAAGGATAAAAATATATCCCGATCAACCCTCTGTGCATTGAGTCCTCCCGCAGCCGTAACTTCTCTAAGGACTGAAGAAACAGCAAACATCCTTGTTTTAGCCCCTCAATGCTATGTAGACTAGATTATGCAGGTTTTCAAGTAAACTTTTCCTTAGTTTGATACCTTCAGGGATCATTTGCTTACGACTTTAAACTATACTTCTAGAAAATAGGAGGTTTTCAACATGGAGCGCTTTCATATAACTTTTTTTACAGTTTTTGTTTCTAGGTTCTATTGCGTATTGTGGACCTTAAGCGCTAATCGTCCGCATATTTACTCGCATCGTCAGTCAACTAAATAATCACGAATTTTTCGTGCACATCACTGCCCTTCTGGTATGGGAATATCTGAGCTGATGGTTAGTGAAGCGATGTGTGGCATAATAAACTGTCTGCTGATTTTAGCACATTTCATAACTATAGCATAGAAGAGATAGATCCATGCATAATCTATACAAACAAAATCCACAAAATATTTGTTCTTCATCATCTCAATTACCTGCAGTCGCTTATTCGGATCATATTTGCGCGCCAAACCGAAATCTATGACCTTAACGCGATTTCCCTCCTGCGTAAGACACAAAATATTCTCTGGCTTCAAGTCGAGATGTAAAATATTATTACGATGTATAAATTCCATGGCTTCGCAGACCTGACGTATGAATACAACGCACACACGCTCGGTCAGCACAAATTCATCGTCGACCACACGATCGAAAAGCTCACCGCCTTCGACTCTGAAAGGTGAAAAGAAGATGAGAAAAAATCATTAAGGGGGAAAATAGTTGATGCAATACTATTAAATAGCAAATTTTTGTAAACTTTTTAGGCATTGGTAAAACTATTTAACAAATATTGGGAGTAGAGTGTTGGAAGTAATAATGTGTGGTGTGGCTCCACCTACTTAATTTCTTACTTTACATAAATTTCAAAGAGATACAAAATTACCCAGCACAAATACGAATGATGGGTTCGTACAAAGTATGGGTATGACGTTTTAAACTTTAAAGTTAAAGTTAAAGTTAAAGTTAAAGTTAAAGTTAAAGTTAAAGTTAAAGTTAAAGTTAAAGTTAAAGTTAAAGTTAAAGTTAAAGTTAAAGTTAAAGTTAAAGTTAAAGTTAAAGTTAAAGTTAAAGTTAAAGTTAAAGTTAAAGTTAAAGTTAAAGTTAAAGTTAAAGTTAAAGTTAAAGTTAAAGTTAAAGTTAAAGTTAAAGTTAAAGTTAAAGTTAAAGTTAAAGTTAAAGTTAAAGTTAAAGTTAAAGTTAAAGTTAAAGTTAAAGTTAAAGTTAAAGTTAAAGTTAAAGTTAAAGTTAAAGTTAAAGTTAAAGTTAAAGTTAAAGTTAAAGTTAAAGTTAAAGTTAAAGTTAAAGTTAAAGTTAAAGTTAAAGTTAAAGTTAAAGTTAAAGTTAAAGTTAAAGTTAAAGTTAAAGTTAAAGTTAAAGTTAAAGTTAAAGTTAAAGTTAAAGTTAAAGTTAAAGTTAAAGTTAAAGTTAAAGTTAAAGTTAAAGTTAAAGTTAAAGTTAAAGTTAAAGTTAAAGTTAAAGTTAAAGTTAAAGTTAAAGTTAAAGTTAAAGTTAAAGTTAAAGTTAAAGTTAAAGTTAAAGTTAAAGTTAAAGTTAAAGTTAAAGTTAAAGTTAAAGTTAAAGTTAAAGTTAAAGTTAAAGTTAAAGTTAAAGTTAAAGTTAAAGTTAAAGTTAAAGTTAAAGTTAAAGTTAAAGTTAAAGTTAAGGAAAAGGAAAAGGAAAAGATCTCAAAGTATAGAGATTAAGATGAAAAGACACAGATAAAGATTCAACTAAAATTGAGTAAAAACAACTCGCTATAAAGGGAATTCCGATTGGCCGAATTTTCGGCCCCGAGTGACTCTTGTAGTTCTCATTATCATTAACTTAATGGTCTTAACCCGAGTTGTCTGGGGCGTGACTACCATTCGTAAGTGATTAGGTTCGAATCTTCCTGCACGAAATACCAAAATGATGGAAAAAGTTTTTTCTAATAGCGGTCGCCCCTCCGCAGGCAATAGCAAACCTCCGTGTGTATTTCTGCCCTGAAAAATCTCGTCATAAAAAATATTTGCCGTTCGGAGTCGGCTTAAAACTGCTATCGGCCTATCCAGATCACATGACACTGTAACTCGACCATGCCTCTGATTTTTTTTGTTTTTTTTTTTCGACGATGGAACATCTTTGACGTTCATATGACCAGAACGATATTATTGGAATCACTGCTTTGCTGCTTGCTGCTTACTGTATTCTATAATGTACTATGTAATAAGTTCGTGCGGTTTTACAACAGATGGCGTAACTTGATTATTATTCCATCGATCCACATTTCCAAACATTCATTGGAGAGCTACTGTCGTAAGGCACAAACGTCAGTATAAGTTTTTTATTTGAAGCGTAAACAACAATATTTTTACCACACTTGAAAATGTCGAATTTCGTGCCAAATAATGTGTTTTTGCGGGGAATTCTTCTTCATTATTTTAATATGAGAAAAAAGCAGCCGAAAGTCATCGTATCTTGGTGGAAGTTTATGGTGAGCATGCTCTAGCTGAGCGAACGTGCCAGAAGTGGTTTGCACGCTTTAAAAGTGGTGATTTTGGCTTGGAAGACGAAGAACGCGAGGGTGCGCCGCCAAAGTTCATGGATACCGAATTGGAGGAATTGCTCGATCAAGATCCGGCTCAAACGCAAGAAGAGGTTGCAAAAACTTTGGGAGTTGATCAATCAACCATTTCCAAACGTTTAAAAGCCATGGGAATGATCCGAAAGGTAGGCCATTGGGTGCCGTATGAATTGAAGCCAAGAGACGTTGAACGCCGTTTTATGGCATGCGAACAACTGCTTCAACGGCACAAAAGAAAGGGTTTTTTGCATCGAATTGTGACTGGCGATGAAAAGTGGGTCCATTACGACAATCCAAAACGTCGGGCAACGTATAGATACCCTGGGCATGCTTCAACATCGACGTCGGCGCAGAATATTCATGGCCTGAAGGTTATGCTGTGTATCTGGTGGGACCAGCTGGGTGTTGTGTATTATGAGCTACTGAAACCGAATGAAACGATTACGGGGGATGTCTACCGACGACAATTGATGCGTTTGAGCCGAGCACTGCGAGAAAAACGGCCGCAATACGCCGATAGACACGACAAAGTTATTTTGCAACATGACAATGCTCGGCCACATGTTGCACAAGTGGTCAAAACATACTTAGAAACGCTCAAATGGGATGTCCTACCCCACCCGCCGTATAGTCCAGACCTTGCGCCATCCGATTACTATCTCTTCCGATCGATGCAACATGGCCTGGCTGACCAGCACTTCCATAATTACGATGAAGTCAAAAAATGGATCGATTCGTGGATTGCGGCAAAACCGACCGAATTTTTCACAAAGGGAATCCGTGAATTGCCAGAAAGATGGGAAAAAGTAGTAGTAAGCGATGGACAATACTTTGAATATTAAATTTGTAACCATTTTACGTCAATAAAGTTTCAAATTTCGAAAAAAAACCGCACGAACCTGCCGAGCAGGTTACAATTTTTGGCTGTCTGCTTCGAATTTCCCTCCAATTTACCTTCATTCAACGCACAACTGGTTTCACAAAACCCCAACTGGCATTGAAATGTTTTTGGAGTAAAATTTAATCTTTAAATCGCTGGATAGTGTGACTCGATGCAGCGTGTGCATACTTTCTGGGATATGCCACCTTATAGCCGCCTAGCTGGACAAATTTAGAAATTTTTATTGCAGCTAATATTTTCATGTGCAAAAACTCTTGCAGCGTACGCTCAACTCATTTCACATATTTATGCAACTCATTAAATTAGCTTCACTGACCGCTGCTCCATTAAACTTTCTTTATATATGTATATATAATTGGCGCATACACCCGTTTCTGGGTATTTGCGCGACCTCCTCCTCTTATTTGTGGTGTGCGTCTTGATGTTGTTCCACAAATGGAGGGACCTACAGTTTCAAGCCGACTCCGAACGGCAGAGATTTTTATGAGCAGCTTTTTCATGGCAGAAATACACTCGGAGGTTTGCCATTGCCTGCCGAGGGGCGACCGCTATTAGGAAAATGTTTTTCTTTTTGGTGTTTCACCGAGATTCGAACCTAGGTTCTCTCTGTTAATTCCAAATGGTAGTCACGCACTAACCCATTCGGCTACGGCGGCCGTGAAACTTTCGTTGGTTTATCAAAAACTTAAATGCCTGAAATTTTATTAGCGCTTCCAATTTTAGCTTTGCTGATAAGTATTAAAGCAGCTTGAAGTGGGCCAATGTGCTGCTCAAACATGTGTGCGTTCATAAGTAAATATGAGTACTCGTTTATGCATATTTACCAACAAAAACTTGAGGAGAGCCTAGAAGCAAATTACACAATTCCATTGCTGAAGGCTGAGTGCTCTAATTACTTCATGGCAATGCAGTTTTATGGTCTAGACGCTTCGTAAAATTCGTTTAACACTTCGTACTCAATGTTTGTTTGTATGGAAAATTTGTTGCTATTGTTTGGAGCTCTTTTGCCGTTGCAGTTTTTTGTTGTAGTTGCGGCGGCTGAAAAGTTGCGTGCAATTTGTCTGCCTAACTACCTGTCAGCCCATCTGGTGTTTTATGGTCTATACTAATAATTTGCGGTAACTAAAAATGATAACAAATTTTCAAGCACTCGACATGCTCGAGACAACAACAGCAACAACGCCGATGACGAGGTGTAAAACGCAAATATATTTTGACAACAAAAGTGCAACATGGCACGACTAAGTATTGGAACTTGGGCAAGTGCCTTTTGGAGTTTTCAGCGACTGTCTGCAAGTCTGCATAAATCTTTCGAGTAGTGAAATTTTCATAAGCAAAATAAAGTGTTTACATTTGGAAAATGTTGAAAGGCAACTACGGGTTTCAGTTGAAGTAGAGTAGAACAAGAAAAGCCTATGCCGTGATAAAAAGTAGTTCAAAAACTTCAAGAGTAAATATTTAGCTTAACCAAACGCAGACCTTGACAAGCAGCAGTGGGCTAACCATGTAACAAGTACGACTTGAAACTATGTGCATATCTAACAGGCACACATTGTTTATTGCTTGCGGCGCCTAAATGTATGCACTCGCACTCGCAGCTCTCAGAGCAACAATTTCGGCATCTCAAATAAACTGGTATGCAACTTTTCTGTGTTTTTTGCGCTGCTGCTGCACTTTGGGTGCTGCTTGGCAACGCAACTTTAATGAGCTCTTGCCTGGCATGTGGACTGATGCACACAAGCGTTGTTTGCATATTTATGTGCAAGTGCATTTATGTATGTGAACATTCCTACACATACGTCTTGTTGACTCTTAAATGTAACTCAGCTGCAACAAGTTCATTGAAAGTTTTTTCAATAGACTGTTGCTGAGTTTTTGCTAAGTATGTGTGTGTGTACGTAGCCACTAGTGTCAGAATAGTCTTTACTTCGAAATGTGCATGCTTTTAGGCGCAAGAGCTTGCTATACCGAATTTGACGTTTAAATAACTTTTGAAGGCATTGCAAGGCTGCAGCAAATATTAACTTTGGTTGCTTTTCAGGTAAACAGTGCGTATGAGTAACGGATTTTGGTGTGGTGGTTGCATTAGGGTGAGTTCACACTTAAATTACAACCATCAGTTCATAGGTTGGAATTTAAGTAGATGAGTCGTATTAGAGTGAGTTCCTACTTGAAGGAAAATGTGAAGAGGTGGTTGAGTTGGAGAAGAAAAAATATTATTATAAAATTTTTATGTATAAAAAATTTTTTTGTGCTATATGTTTCTTCAAAACATTTTGGAACAGTGCCGTAATATTATTGTATTTTTGAGGTACTGACCAAGAAAAGCTATACATTAGTTGAGTCGATTAACTACCATGGAGCAACAGCCAAGCATATTTTTGCTTGTCTTCAAATACTTATTTCCATATTCGGGTACAGGTAAAGCCCCGTCTAAGTACTTAGAGAATAAACAGATACCTTCTTATGATTATTAAACATTCCGTTAGGCGTAAGGCAAGGTTGCCCACTGTCAACCCTTCTTTTCGCCATTGTCCTAGACGACGTTATGAGCCAATTGATCCTGCACAAAGGGGCATCGTATGGAGTTTCACCAGACATCTTGAGAACTTGACATATGCTTCCTCTCTCGCAAGCTCTCACTGACATGCAACCGAAGATGGAAAGACAAGTCACGTTGGCGCACACCGAAGGTAAATATCGCCAAGACCAGGGCTATGAAAGTCGACGAAAATAAAGTAAGACCCATAATGGTTAATGGGTGTCCGGTGGAATTTGTCGAAAGCTTCTGCTACCTCGGCTGCACTAACACTAAAGACGGCGGAGCTGATGAAGATGTCAACTGCAGGCTAAACAAAGCAAGTGCGGCGTCCGGGCGAATGCATACAGTATGGGGAAGTTTGCAAATCTCCAGCAGCACAAAACTGCGAATATTTAGCTTAGATGTGAAGTCTGTATTGCTATACGGACGTGAAATATAGCTGACCTCCAACACCATCAGACAGAGGCTACAATCTTTCGTCAACAAATATCTAGAATATTTTGGCCGAACACCATCAGCAACGGCGCGCCGTGGAGATCAATGAATGATGAGCCCCTCCTATCGCAAATCAAACGAAGAAAGTGGCGATGGATAGGTCAGACGCTGAGAAAACCACCAGATAGCATCACTAGAATGGCACTGGGCTGGAACCCGCAAAGGAGTAGGGATCGCGGTCGGTCAAAGATCACTTGGGGAAGGTCGATGTTTCGCGAACTAGCAGATGCCGATATCACATGGGATGGCGTAAAAACAACAGCCCAGAACCGCGTACTATGAAAGAGTCTTTTTCTGCAGGATTCGCAGAGCTTCTGCAATGGGAGTTGTATGGAAGTCGAAGCTTTTCCGCATGAGTTCCGATCACCCAGTGACCGGTGAACACCGCTGTGAGCTTGAAAATGGAATGGTGGGAGATTCTCAGCACTTTCAGCGTCCTGCTTTTGATGTACTAAGGCCAAAGTGTTTTGAAATGGCACACGATAAGCTAGAATTCCATCAGTCTTGGGGTTTATTTAAAAAAAAATGTGAAGTTTCTCTTTACAAACTGCCAAGGGGGCACCGATGTCTAGGAGGGACGCAACTTCCTGGCGAGCTCATCGGAAATTTCATTTTCCTCTATGTTCCTATGCCCTGAAACCCAGATAACAGAAATGTATTCTGCCCGATCGATTTGTTTCATCTCTTCCTTGCAGGAGTTGATCAGTCGAGAGCTGCAATATGGTGACGACACGGTATTGATCGCAGCTTGACTATCGGAGAAGATATTTATATCTCCATAACAGCGATCCCTAAGTATGCAGGGCATGCCTGAAGGACCGCAAAGACCGCTGTTGAAAGAAATTACTAGTTTTCGGCATTTTAAAGGAGACTGAAATATTGGCTGATTTAGAGAAAACCTTCACTCCAACTCCAGATTCCCTCTTAGATCCGACGGTAAAAATATAGGTACCTATGTCCATGCCAGAGAGGAAAGAAGAAATTTGCCTCAAAATGCTATCATGTCTTACAGGAGAATGTCCTCACAGGCCTACATCCTTCAAACTAATAGCGCTCTGAGCTCTGGGCGCTCTTGACCTTGAAGATTAACCGGAAGTAAGTACAGAAGGACGGCAAGGGCGGCAGTAAAGGTCCAGATTCCCTCTTAGATCCGACGGTAAAAATATGGGTACCTATGTATGTGCCAGGGAAGGAAGGAGAAATCTGAGTAAAAATGCTACTATGTCCTACATGAGATTGCTTCCAAAAGCCAAATTTTTGAAGTGCGAAGATATCGCCTAAGAAAGAGTGCAAGTAATTTACCTCTTCCTCATCACTACCACTGCTACAAAAATTGCTTTGAACTTGACGCCCATACCTGTACCGAAGAAGCTGCAGTGATGTTCAACATTTCTAACACTTTTCCGACACTTTACCGACCCAACAGACTTGATCTCAACCTGCCTATGTACAAGGAATATTTTATATTATAAGCCCAGCATAATTTTGAGTTCACTCATATTCGTTTGGTGACATTCTATGCATTTGTTTGAACTGGCTCCAATGCTAGACTTTCCACATAAAAATTATGTCTTTAATAAGAAAATAAACGAAATCAAAATAGTGTCGAATTTTCTTCCCTTCACGTGCGCAGTTGCATATGCAAATGCCAAAAGATTCCTTCAGAAAACTTTTTTTAAATGGCGCCTTCGAAATCGCATTCACCTGTCAGACAGCGATTGAAGAGGAAAAGGGAAAAGTTAAAAATGTGAGAATTTGTGAATTTGTTACGACAACTTTTTCAGTTTAATACTTATGTATGTACGTGTACTTTAGGCCGGCTCGGTCATCATTCAAGAAAAAAAAATATATATAAAAAAACCTGCTCCTATTTGAATACTTGCTTTTGTGGAGAGTATAGCAAAATAAAACGAAAACCAATCATTTTTTGGACCACCCTAAAACTGTCAAAATCGTTTTTTGTCATAACTTTGCCATGCGTTTGCTTATAAACTTAATGGAACATTTATTGGATAAGAATTAACTGACTTAGTGAGTGTTTTAATAATTGAGTGCTGCATTTAGGAAGCTGAATTTTGAGTTAAAGATTTAATCACTTAAATATGACTTCGAAAATGAATAAAAGTTTGGCAGAAACTTATTCGAAAACGAAATTAGATGATTAATTTTGTGCCAATTTCTATAAGAATGGCTGAAAAAAAAAATTTGTTTCCTAAGGTTATGCGCTAAATTTGCTCTATAACTAAAAAAATAGTCATCCAAAACCATTTTTTTTAATTTCTTTAATATTTACCAGCTTAAGCGATTTGAAAATTACAATTGAATTTAATCCTCTCTTTTTATTTCTCTTTACATATATGAAAAAAATATACTCATTGCTTCAAAGTTTATGTTTTTTATGCTGACCTTGAAAACCTCGAAAAATGAAAAAAAAAATTTATAAATTAAGAAAAATTAAAAAAAATATAAATATTAATATCTATCACATCGATCTATAAACTCGCTTTACCAAATTTATGGAAAAGTGCAATGTGGATTCAATGGTAATTTTCAAAGCGTCGGACTAGAGGTCAACAACGCTAAGGCAAGGGCTATGAGAGTCGACGAAAATAAAGTAAGACCCATAATGGTTGGCGGGTGTCCGGTGGAATGTGTCGGACTAGATATCTGCATATGTGCAAAAAACTAAAAAAATTATGCGCATACATAAAAATCTCAATTTTCACATTTTTTACTTTTCGACATTTTCCGATCCACCCTAATATGAAAATTGAGCAGGTGGTGAAAGTTGGACTATAAAAGTAAAAAAATCAACTAAATTCAAAAGGATTTTGAGTGGGAAAGTACTGCGGAAGTGACAATAAAAATATGCTTATGTGATAGAAAAATAGAAATTGAATAACTGCAGAAAAAGTTTGGTAAACGGATAAGAAGCAAAACTTTTTCTCAGAGACGTACAGGATTTCAGCGAAAAAGGTAACAAAGAAAAAATAACTAAAAATAAAATTTCGCTTGAATTTTTATAATTCAAAAGAAATACAAAATGAAAAGTAAACTCAACTTGCACAATAATTGTTAGCACTTGCCATAATAGAGCGAAGAGGTGCATGGAAAAAGAGGAGGAAGAGTTACATGATATAAAATTATATCTGCATGACAAGGGAGTATAGATTGAACTTTTTACAACTTTCAACTTTAACTTTTGGAAAAAAACACAAGAAATTTGTGCACGTTGACAATGTCAATAGAAAAAAGAGGTTCTGGGAAAAAAATCTTACTTAGGTCATTAAAGAGTTTGTGGCAAAAGTTTCGACAGGAACAAATATGAGCAAGCACGAAGATTGATTGCAAGAATGGAAATAAAAGAAGAATCTATAGTAAAAAATATCATAGGGATTGTAGTAGTTCGTGCAAATTGATTCTTATATTAAGGAAGCAAATGAGAATTTTGGAAGTGGTATGAGGAGTTGTTGCAGAAAAAGTCCGGCAGCAAAATACTGGGTGGACTGAAGGGAAAAAATTTGGAAAAATTATGAAAAAAATTCCACATTTTAGCCACATAGCCTAAATGTAGACATGCCATTTTGTGTAGTGAACGTTCGCAATTTCTTAGTTGGATAGAGTTATTATCTCATTATTGCCGAATCCCTAAAGTTTCTCGATGAAAAACTGATTCGTGTGCATTTTGCCGTATAATAAAGGGTGGTTAAATTTCAAGGGTCGATGTTGAATGTGAACCACTCATAAACGTCAACGACACCGTTGGACTTCTTTCTTTAGGGTTATTTGACAGAAAAAGTGTACGTCGATAAGCCAGCAACAATTCAAGAGCTAAAGGATGAGGTAATTCAGCACATTAACGGCATGGAACCTCAATTATGCCTCAGCGTCATCGAAAATTTGGACATCGGATGGAGGTGTGCCGCCGAAGTCCCGGCGGCCACTTGGCCAATATTTTGTTTTATGTGTAATTGAGCCATATTAATATTATCACAGTAAAGAGAAATGACAACAATTTCCTAAAAAATTGCATTTTATTTAAAATCAACAGTGGCCATTAAAACTTAACCATCCTTTACAATTTTTTCTCTCCAACTTTTACAATACATGTTTGACTATGGTAGGTAGGTAGGTAGGTAGGTAGGTAAGATGGCAAGAGTACCACAGATACACTTACGTGCCGTTTTGATATCATAATACGGACCACTACCTGCGAAAAATTTAGGGAAGAGAAACCATCTACAGCCATCCAGTGCTGATGATATGGCGGAGGAGAGAAAAGGGATCTAGGCTGGAGAATTTGCTCAGGCCATCCCAAAAGGGCACGCTAAGGAAAAGCCGCCAGAGCTGAACATTTGCAGAGACAGTGCTCAACGGTCTCTTTCTCTGCAGAATCCACACAGCTTCTGCAATAGGGAAGTCCAAGCTTATTCGCATGAGTTCCAATCGACCAGTGACTATGTAATTAAATAAAGATTACTTTGTGCCCCGGTTAAATATTTCTACGAGCTGCTCTTAAAATGAGTTCACTCGGTGGCCTCAGAGGCTCAAAAGTTTCCCGCTTACTTTTATTATCTCCTTATTTTAGTCGGAAGAAAAGGTTAGTTGGTCCCTTTTTCATATCTACTTTCTACAAAAATCCACTACAAAATAGTCCAGTGCTTCATCATTAGTGCTCATGCGAGAAGATATGCGCCTTTCTTCGAGTTTTCAGATTAGTCCATATGTTAGTAGCAGATTAGGCTTTGATAACTAAGGTTTTTTTCACTACTTGGGGTTTAAATGATCAGCACTAATTGGTGAATGTGTCAAAGCTGCCCAGACCAGTTCTTTCCTCGTTTTTGCTGCTCACTGCTCTTTTTGTAGCTTTTAGTTGCCACATTTAAATTTTTGGCTTAAAATATCATCAATTGCTGAAAGTAAAATTCAGCGCCGCAGGTCTGACCAGCCGTAGCTCGCATTCTCTTTCAATGCCCACCAAGCTCCACAGCGTTACCTTTCT
The DNA here is from genome assembly GCF_027943255.1 of Anastrepha obliqua. Classification (NCBI taxonomy): domain Eukaryota; kingdom Metazoa; phylum Arthropoda; class Insecta; order Diptera; family Tephritidae; genus Anastrepha; species Anastrepha obliqua. The sequence continues at coordinate 112,738,768 of NC_072895.1, forward strand.
TTGTGTTGTGGCTTAGCTACCATTTTTCATACATTAGACTGCCGACAAAAAAAATATTTTTGGAATATACTTTTTTCCAGGTTTGCAAAGCTGGTAGGCTCGGTCAAGTAGAAAACAACTGCATACTCAAAATTTCGAGTGACCCTCAAAATTGGCATAGAAAATTAAGGCGGTTAAACCAATTTCCTATAGAATCATAGATTTATATAATATCTGTACTTAACAGCAGCTTAATATTTTATTTATTTGCTCGCCTTTTTCTCATACGAAAGATCGTATGAACTAATCTCGAAGTTTGTCGGGATTGACATACCTAATTGCCATAGCTTAAGTTTGGAACTCGTATAACGGCCAACAAAGATGTGTTGCAGTGTATTTTGAAAAATATCATATACAGTAGTACCTCGATTCTTGTACATACTCGGTACTTGCACACCTCGGTTCTTGCAACATAAAAAAATTTTCCATTACGTACTCAATACTTGCGACATTAAAAATTTGAACTCGATACTTGCGACATTGCCTTGTTGCTTTTGGTAACGGTTCCTTTGATTCAATAAAATTCGGGGAAGTCCCGATTTATTTCGGAAATGAATTGCTGTGATTGGCTAATTCTCTTCCGCACGTGTATTTTGGGACATTTGAATCAGTTTTAAAGGACGTTTCATTGAGTGCGGTCTCACAATGGCAGGGAAAAAATTTACGTTGCTTACAATTAAGCAAAAAGCTCAAATTTTAAGGAAGCTGAGTGAATGATTTTCTGTCGATGCCTTAGCCAAAAGTTTTCACGTGCACAGGTCAACAATAAACCGCATTAAGAATAAGAAGAACACCATAAGGAAGCTCGTAGTCTCGAATAAGACTCATTCAGTTAATCCATTTTTACAAAAACTGAACAAAAAAATTGCTGATTTAGGTTTGACCAAGGACCAGATATATAATGCCGATGAATCTGGTCTCTTTTGGAAACTTTTGCCTGATAGAACTCTTGTGCGGTCAAAAGTAACTTCCACTCCAGGACATAAAATCAGTAAGAAAAGAATAACTTTTCTGGCTTGCACGAATGCATCTGGAAATCACAGAGTAAAACTAATGGTTATTGGGAAATCATTAAACCCACGATCACTTTACAATTTTACGGATATTCCAGTTGTCTACAAAGGAAATAAAAGTACTTGGATGACCTTGGCTTTGTTTGAGGAATGGTTTCACAAATCATTTGTTCCAGAGGTACATCTGGTCATCTTTGTTTGTAAAAAATTTAGTTTATTACGCTTGTTGAAGATACATCCAATATTCAAGCAATTTCAAATTTGCTTCAAGAAATAGAACCATTGCAGCAAATATCCGATTCTGAAATTGAGCAATGGATTGCTGAACCTATTTTGGAGTCTTTTGAACAAAATGAAGATCCCTGTATCAATTGTGACCTTACTGATGGTGAAGAAACAAACAACGTGGTAGTAAATACGAAGAAAGTTACACAGAAGGAGACTATATCAGCATACAATATTTGCTTAGAATGGGCTGATCAAAATACTGCCTCTTTAGACGATATTATGACGCTCCAGAGACTTAGAAGCAGCGTAGTACTGAACAACCGAGCTTGCACAAAACAAACAAAAATTTCAAATTTTTTTAGTTCACCATAAAGTATGTGAGTCTTTCTATATTTATGTACTAGCAAACCCGGCCCCCTTCGCTGGGCACACTAAAATAGAATAGATATGGTTTAGAACAGAAAATATATGCTTTTCATATTATTTATTTCTTTATTCTTTATTCAAGCGCTTTGGCATTAACAATATTTTTTGTTTTTCTATTTGTTTTTGAGTAAATATAAAATATAAATTGAAAATCAGGAAAAAAGAAGATTGTTTTTAAATTTCAAATCAACGCATATGATCATCCATGAATTTTTCGTTTCAATTTATATGTTTTATTAAGCATTGGAGCTTTTTTAACCATTATCCATTTATATTTTTCAAAAAAAAAAAAACGAAAAAAATTTTTTTTCCACGAACACATAATTTCATTCGGATTTCACATTAAATTCTCAAATTTCGTAAGAAATTATTCACTGTTCCAAAATCCACTCCAAAAAAATTCACAAACAATTTTTACATGTTGCACTTACTTTTTCCTTATGGCATCCAAATCAGAAAGAAATATTGACACATTGTAACTCACACTGTCAATTTGACAGTTCAGTTCCGCCCCAAGCGTTAAAAAAGTAAGCGACATTATGGCTGGTTCAAAAGAACGATGTACCCGTTGCCAGTGCTCCGAATTACAACCACATTTTACGAAACCCATTTTCAATACTTACTTAACAATGTGCGTAAGTTTGGTTTAATTCGGTGCAAAGACACGGCGGGTCCACGTTTTGGCATATATTTCGAGACCCTAGTCATCAATAGGTATGAAAATTACCCCGTATTAAAGCACTTATCAACAGCTTTCATTTGATACCCATATTGTACATACACAACCAAAGGTTACCCGGGTCCACGTTTTGACCTATATCCCGAGACCCCAGTCACGTAGCGGCATGAAAAATACTTTGTACTAAAGTAGTCACCAACAGCTTTCATTTGATACCCATATTGTACATACACGTCCGAAGGTTACCCGGGTCCACGTTTTGACCTATATCTCGGGACCCTATCTACCAATAGGTATTCAAACTATACGGAAATCATCTTCAATACCTACTTAACAATGTGTGTAAGTTTGGTTTAATTCGGTTCAAAGACACGGCGAGTCCACGTTTTGGCATATATTTCGAGACCCTAGTCATCAATAGGTATGAAAATTACCCCGTATTAAAGCACTTATCAACAGCTTTCATTTGATACCCATATTGTACATACACAACCAAAGGTTACCCGGGTCCACGTTTTGACCTATATCTCGGGACCCTATCTACCAATAGGTATTCAAACTATACGGAAATCATCTTCAATACCTACTTAACAATGTGTGTAAGTTTGGTTTAATTCGGTTCAAAGACACGGCGAGTCCACGTTTTGGCATATATTTCGAGACCCTAGTCATCAATAGGTATGAAAATTACCCCGTATTAAAGCACTTATCAACAGCTTTCATTTGATACCCATATTGTACATACACAACCAAAGGTTACCCGGGTCCACGTTTTGACCTATATCTCGAGACCCCAGTCACGTAGCGGCATGAAAAATACTTTGTACTAAAGTAGTCACCAACAGCTTTCATTTGATACCCATATTGTACATACACGTCCGAAGGTTACCCGGGTCCACGTTTTGACCTATATCTCGGGACCCTATCTACCAATAGGTATTCAAACTACACGGAAATCATCTTCAATACCTACTTAACAATGTGTGTAAGTTTGGTTTAATTCGGTTCAAAGACACGGCGAGTCCACGTTTTGGCATATATTTCGAGACCCTAGTCATCAATAGGTATGAAAATTACCCCGTATTAAAGCACTTATCAACAGCTTTCATTTGATACCCATATTGTACATATACAACCAAAGGTTACCCGGGTCCACGTTTTGACCTATATCTCGAGACCCCAGTCACAGAGCGGCATGAAAAATACTCTGGACTAAAGCATTCACCAACAGCTTCCATTTGATACCCATATTGTACATACACAACCAAAGGTTACTCGGGTCCACGTTTTGACCTATATCTCGAGACCCCAGTCACCGAGCGGCATGAAAAATACTCTGTACTAAAGCATTCACCAACAGCTTCCATTTGATACCCATATTGTACATACACATCCGAAGGTTACCCGGGTCCACGTTTTGACCTATATCTCGAGCCCTATTTCCAAAATAAAATATAATCCATGTTACTCGTGGATGATGTAGCTTTCGAATGGTGAAAGAATTTTTAAAATCGGTCCAGTAGTTTTTGAGCCTATTCGTAACAAACAAACAAACAAAGTTTTCCTCTTTATAATATTAGTATAGATATGAACGAATTAAACTTAAGCGTATTGAATTAAAATACATATTAAAAATAATAAACTTATTTTCCAACCAAATTCTTTCATAAAATTGCCTTTTATTTCATACAAAAAAAAAATACTCGCTAATTGCGACAACCTCAATTCTTGCACCGAGCCCTGTTTTCTTTATGTGCAAGAATCGAGCGGGACTGACATCACTAATTGCTATAACTGAAAGTTTTTTAACTCGTATTACGGCCAACAACGATGAGTTCAAGCCTGTTTTGATAAATATCAGATAAACTCATCCCGAAATTTATCGGGACTGAAAGCTTGGCCAACAAACATGGGTTGAAGTCTGCACTGTGTAAACGCCCCCTTTGAAGATTATCAAATCAACTAATCTCGAATTTTTTTTTGGTGCTGACATCCCTTCCTGCTACAACTGATTTGTTTTAATCTCGCAGTACGGCGATAAAGAAGCGTTGAAGTAAGAGGTGTGTTTTGATGAATATCACATCAATTAATCCCGAAATTTATCAGGACTGGCAGACCGAGCTGTTGTAACTGAATTTTCTCAAACTCATTTAAAAGCTAGAAGAACGACTTAAAGTTTAAGGCAAGCAAGGCCTTGGCTTGCCCTAACTGAAGTTTTTTAAATTCATTTAACGGCTAAAAGAATGAGTTGCAGTCAAAGGCAAACAGTTGTTATGGAGAATATCGAAGAGGTACTCCAGAGGCTCAAGAAAAGAGGAGAATACAAATATTGAAATTTACAATATTTTTTTATTTCTTCTCATGCAAGAAAGTATCTCTTTACCATACAAACAAAAATACTTCCAATATTATCGAAGTTAATTTTTTAAAGCGAAGTGCTAGTTTTGACTGCTGGAGTCTGGAGTCAAGATGTTTGATCGACTTATAAATATTTATTACTTACAGAAGCATTACCAATGCAGATTTGTAATCAGCCAACAACTGTATCTTAAGCAGTACTCCTAAAAATTTTGAGCAATATTCTGCGCTGTTGTAACAACAATTCAGTTGTGTTATTTCAAGTGATGTATCAAAAAAATTTCATTCAATAAGAAAGGGAACAACAAATTGCTTAGGGCAGTTCACAATTAAGCGCAAATAGCTGACATCTCGGCATTTATAATTTATAATGCGCTCACACGTATACATTTTGTTGTTAGTTGTTGTATTGCCAAGTAACTTTCAACGCTGGGCTACTTGAATTCAATTGCGAACTTCCCTATATTAAAAATGTACAATAGTAAAAATTAAGGTATTTTTAAGCAAGAAACATCGACTTATATAAAGTAAAGCAAGTAACTATCTGCATTTTTTTATTCTAATTTCATAAGCCATAACTCAATAGGACAATAATGCTATGCACTACTTACAATTCCAGCACGACGCACATCATTTTTTGATGCTCATACGCCGCGTACAACTGTATGATGAGGTGATGCTGCAGAGAATTCATAATTTCCACTTCTCGTTCGACATTGCGTCGATCCTCACGCTTGGGGATGGGCACAAATTTAGCAGCCAATTTCAGGCCAGTTGCCTTGTCCTGGCATTTGTAGACGGTGCCGAATTTGCCCCTAAAGGGAGTGATTATATTTATATATAAAGTATGCGGATATAAAAATTAAATTCGTAGTGGTCATACAAAATAAAATACGAAAAAATTCTACATTTAACGCGTAATAAATTATGCGACAAGTGCAAAATTTTCATGCGCAATTAAATACGTAAAATTGGTGACAATTTTTATCGTTTATGTTTGCCTAAAATATTTATGTTCTCGAAAGTGTTTTTTTATTGTCCCGCTGGCGCTTTTTTATCACGAAATTTCTATTTTTTTTTTAACTTCTAGAAACATCTTAACGGTATTTATTTAGCATGTTGTAAAGTTTAAGTAATCGTAAATGTGCGCGATGAAAATTTTATAACTTTTTTCTAGTATTTCTACAAAAATTGTAGTTCATGCAATCGACTCACCTGCCCACTTCACTCAGCACTTCGTATAATTCGTGCGCATCGACGCCACGCTTAATGGTCACATCACGATAAGGAAATGCTGGTTCAAGTTCTGTAAAAAAATGGAAAAATTAAATTTGTAATTGAGAAAAAGTACTTCGAAATTTTTGGGGAAAGGCGTGAGTGGCACTTTATTGTGAACTTAGAAATGGTACAGAAAATAATTAATTAAATTATTAATACAAAAATATTATTTTCGTTAATTCTATTAGGAATTAATTGAAGTAAAACCTGAACACCTCTGTAGATGGCGCTGAGGACGAAAAAAGCTTACATCATTCGAAGCAGCTTTCAGCGAATAATTACCCAGATTAGAGTCGACGAATTGCTAAACTTGCAGCTTTTGTTAAAAGTTCTCAAATAGCTTATTTTTATTTTTAACTTTTTTCTTAATAAGTAAAGGCTTACATATAGATTCTAATAAAAATTTTGCGGAACGAGTTATGAATTTATTTATGGAATATTAAAAATCATACAGAGATAGTAAAATTTCATTTTTCATTAGCTTAATAAAATAGCTAAATACAGGGTTGCCTATATTCGATGTACCCATATGTTCAATGCGGATAATTCGTTGTAAAGTGGTCCGAGCAGTGCCCAACTGCTGAGAACGGCGATTTTGGGATGTCGTTGGCGACGTCTCAACACTGGCCCGTACAAGAGACATTTGGCCTCTTTGGATTAGAAAGAGCATCACCAGTCGAAAACCTTTCGTACAAACGTTTAATGGTGTTATTAAAAGGCGCACTTTTAACATTATTTAATTTTTTATACGCACGTTGAGTTTTCAAAATTTACTTCTCTTGTTGAAAACCTGCTTGGACTGACGCTTCCAACGCGGTATGTCATTAAGCGACCTGACGTCTCTATCAAAGATACAGGGTTGCCAGATGGGTCCGTCGTTTATTGGCAACCTTGTAAAATTTTCTGATTATTGAAAAAAAAAAACAATAATAAAAAAATAGTATCCAGTTTCTTATATAAAAGTTGAGTTCATAATTCAATTATATAAAAAATAAGAATTCACCTAAAAGTTTAGCTTAAGATCCTATTAGGCATAAACAATTTTATTTTTATTGAGAAGAAGGCTCAAGTATGTTTCCGTCTTATATACAAAAGAAATTTTGTGTTTATTGAAAAAATGATTAAAAAATGAGTGAGAAATGATTTTGATTTATTGAAATGTTTTATATAAAAGTTGAGTTCAAAGTTAGCTATTTAAAAGTTGCTTTTTATGTGAGATTAACTGGATTTTCGGTCTCATAAATAAAAGTTAAGCTTAAGCTCAGTCCGACTATTAGCTTCGAAACCAATCTAAGAAGAAGAAGAAGAAGCTCAAGCTCGATTTGGTGTGTATGATATTATTTGAGCTAACGCTCATAAGTTTTTTTTCAAAAGCTTCATCTCAATATTTGAGTTAAAGCTTTCAATAGAAGCTGCATCAAAACGAGCTTTGATCTGATTTTCTGGAATTTAAGCTCAGAGTTTGTGGCAGCATTTCGAAACGAAAAATAATATTATTGTACAAAATCTTCAATAAAATTAGTAGAGAAAGAGTATAAAACTTGAATACTGATTCAATAAATAAAATAAATGTATAAAAAAACATAGAAAATTAAACTATTAAATGTTTGCGAGATTTTTTTGTGCTTCAACTCTTTTCACCAGAAACTCCACCAAGAAACAGTTAACCATCTCCTTTGTACAGTAAGTGCGAGCAGGTGAGAGAGAGAGAGAGAACGTGAAAAAGCTTTTTTAATGACTTCTGTAAGTCGTGGAAGTAAGTAAGAATGAGCAAGATAAAGAAAGTGAAAGGGAGTTTGAGTGGTAAAGTTTTAAGTGCAAAACTACTTTTTGAAGTGAAACTTCTTAGGCGTCGATAAACGAGCGAGAATGGAGAGTAAAATTTCAAGGCCATGCAACGTTTTGGGTATTTTCGTTCCGCGAGAGAGAAAAAAGATGTAATGTAGAGGAAAAGGAGAGAGAGAGAGAGCTATACTTTATATGTATCTTAGATACACTTTAACCTATTTTTCCTGAGTTTTTCCTTGTGGTTGCTAATTTCTACTGAGAAATAACATTGCCTTCTTCTTGGCGGTTGTTTGTTGGTGCAAACTTATAGGAAATATAATTTTGGTGCCTACTGTTTGGGACGTTTTTTGGTCCCAAGTTTTTCTGGCGTTTTTTTTTTTTGGTGCCTACTTTTTGGCGCTTATTTCCGTTTCCTGGCTAGTACTTGTGCGTACTATAAAGAGCTATCCATTCCGGCGTCGGATTTATTGGTATTGCCTTGCTGTAATTTGTGCTGTTGCTGCGGTCCTGGCGTTTGTGCGGGTGATAAATGCTCCGTCGTTGCCATGGTTTGTGCCCGGCGTTTACCTACACCGGTCGACCCTTTTCCGAGGGAAAAAAGATTTTAACATAAAAACCATTTGCCGTTCAGAGTCGACATAAAACTGTAGACCCCTCCGTTTGTGGAGCAACATGAAGACGAACACCACAAATAGGAGAAAAAGCTCGGCCAAACACCTACCAAAAGTGTACGCGTCAAATATTTATTTTTTATTTTAATAAAGTTCTAAAAATATATTTTATTAACACATTTAAAAACTTATTTATCGAGATTTGTTTATTTTTGCAAAATAAATTTTAAAAATATCTTTATGTACAGAAAAATATTGGCATTCTGCCCGCTTCGTCTATTTTAAATTGCAACTCACTGAAATAAATATTATTTTCAACTTCATATTCTAGCCGAAAATAGCATATCCCATATGGCTTATCTTCAGCATAGATCTTCACAGCGCGCAAAACAAGCCCTTTCCCGCTCTTTTTCTCTACCCCTCTTTATCTCTCTCTCTCTCTCTGTTTTGCCGCTGAAGCCTGTTTCCGAATAGAAAAAAATTGATAATTCGTAAAAAAAAATCTTTCGAATTCGAGCTAATAATTTGGCATAAATATTTTGGCTAGAACACACTAAAATTTTTAAAATTTCTTTCTCCATAAAAGTACCATTTTTTTGTTGGCACAGCAGCTAATAACCTAATTATTTTACGCGTAATAAAATTAATTACGTTTCACATAATTTACGATGCGTGCCACTCTACTGAGAGCGCCACTTTTGGCCTTTTAGTTGGCAATTGAGCTATAATAGTTTTGGCCAATATCTCTATTTCTATAAATTAAGCCAATTAATTGGCACTGCCATGCTGCTTGCCCGCCGCATACCCTCAAAAGTATATATATATCACACACACACACATACATACATATGTGTGGAGGTATTCACACAAAACATCAACACTCGCACATCACTTTGACATCAAACGACGACACAATCATTGTGGTTCGAGATAGCGAAGCTCATTTGTGGTTGCTGCTGTTGAACCGTCCAACTGACACTATGGGTAAATTTACAACGGCAAATGGTTTGTGGCGAAATTTTGCTAAACCAATTACAAGCAAATTAGCAACATTTGAGTGGAATTTCACTCAGATCGCAATTCAAAGTTTCGGCGGATATTTATTATTTGACATTTAATTGGCGGTTTGAAGGTTTCAAGGAACGAAAAGCGGAGAAACACAAAGAGAAAGAGAGGTAGCAAGAGAGAGAGAGAGTGGGGAAGAGAGAGGGAGAGAGAGAGAGTGAAAGGGGGATAGAGAGAGAAAAAGAGTGGAAAAGGGCTTGTTTTGCGCGCTGTGAAAATCTGTGCTGAAGATAAGCCATATGGGATATGCTATTTTCGGTTAGAATATGAAGTTGAAAATAATATTTATTTCAGTGAGTTGCAATTTAAAATAGACGAAGCGGGCAGAATGCCAATATTTTTCTGCACATAAAGATATTTTAAAATTTTATTTTGCAAAAATAAACAAATCTTGATAAACAAGTTTTTAAATGTGTTAATAAAATATATTTTTAGAACTTTATTAAAAATCAAAAATAAATATTTGGCGCGTACACTTTTGTAAGGTGTGCGTCTTGGTGTTGCTCCACAAACGGAAGGATCTACAGTTTTATGTCGACTCAGAACGGCAAATGGTTTTTATGTGGAACTTTTTCATGGCAGAAATACATTCGGAGGCTTGCCATTGCCTGCCGAGAGGCGACCACTATTAGAAAAAATATTTCTTTCATTTTGGTGTTTCACAGAGACTCGAGCGTACGTACTCCGCATTTCGAATGGTAGTCACGCGCCAACCCATTCGACTACGCTTAATTGAAAAATTAAAACATATATTTTTTATTAAGTTTTAATTTTTTTCTTCTAAATTTTCATTGTTAAAAAGATGTGGTCGAACTTTTGTTATACAATTTTTTATACACAAGTACCTTCATTGGGTATCTCGAGCATGAGTTTCGCATAGTGTAAAGTTTTTTTTTGAAAATTTTGCATACATTCAGGCGTTGGAGTAGAAAGGCTAGTATGCTAAGTTAAACTAAGTTTAGATGCTCAATTTGGCAGGGTTAAACTTAGTTTACAAATTCATCTCAGTTTTGCAGTATTAGTTTGACTGCGATGCATTTTTTAACAAAATTTTGAGCTGAGTGTTGAAACTTAGTTTAACTGGAAAGCAGAGTTTAATTTGCAGCGAAATACTGCGCCTTAGACTACCATTGAAATACTGGCCACAAAACGAAATTTTTTGGCAAAAGATTAAGAACACCGCTTTTGTGTCCTACAAAAATAATAATATTATGAAGCATGCAATTTTAAGCTAAACAGGTAATAATTTATTTCTGTATTTATTTGCTTGATATATAATTACAAATAATTACATTACAAAATCATGGCAACAGTAGCGGAAGCTATCAGCTGGAATAAGTAATTACGCAGCCTTATGTGAAAATGTAATGGCAGGGATAAGCAGCAGCAGATGCATAGCTGGTATGTGATTTGGCTTTAGTGCACTATTTTCGGAATAAAGCGTCTTATTGTGTCTTCTATTGCCTACACTTCTTTGCATGAGTTATGAACGGTGACGCTTTTGCCGTCATGACCTGCGGTGGTACTTCCACACAACCACTTGATTTGCTTTGGCATTCCCAAAGATTGTCATTCGACTCCCTTCGCAACTTTTGGGGAGTACTGCATAATGACAGCTGGTTGAATAAAATCGCAAAAAAAGTCACAACGATCCGCAAGTAGGCCGTTAGGCAATTTAAGATCCAGTTCATTGAAGGCATCTAAAAAATTGAGATATTTTACATAAAAGAGCAACTTAAGTTGTACTAATTGATTCATGAAAATATATATTTATAGTAAAAATAGGCGAAATATTAGTTTTCTGTAGAAAAATTCCACCGCACAGAATGAAATTCATGATTCACCGTTTGTTCGTATATTTACAGTTGCGGCAGTTCCTAAAAGCAGAGAATGTTAATGGAATGGGAAGGTGCAAATGTTACTGTTAACTTTTTTTAGTACAATTGAGATTTGAAAGGTTTGTAACAAGGGATTTTAGAACATTGACTTTATAGGCACCACACTGAGTTTTGCCCACACAAAAATTGAAAAAACCACACATCTTTCACCTCGACATTAGATCAATTAAATTTTTACTATTTTCGTATTTTTGAATAATAAGCGAATACGTAAAATTTATTACAGAAAACTTTTTTTCAATTACATTAAAAAAAAACTAACTAAAAAAAAATTAATAAAAAAAAAGTTGTCGCCGGGAATTGATATCGAGTCTAACATGTGGCGAGGAAAAATAGGCGATGCGTTTATTTCTTCGACTGCTTATTTTTTTACCATTTTGTTACTTTTAAAATGATAAGCGGATACATAAAATTTATTACAAACTTTTTTACGATTACATTAAAAACAAAAAACAAAGTGTCTTGAAAATATGCTTACATTGGGGAAACGGCTATCACTGTTAAAATAACATTCCCTTTTAAGCTGTGAAAACTGTATTTACTTCGTACCGAAAGTGAGTTAACAGCAATTTTGAGAGTATTTGTGTTTTAAAAATGCGATGTTAAATTTGTAGTTACGGCAGTTAAAGCGCGGTGGCAATATCTATACTGAATGCTGGCATTTCATGCTTTTAACATTACTATGTAAAACCGTAGAAGGAAAATACCATATAGGCTGCTAGCAATTCTCTCTCGAAATACTTAGACTACGCTTGTATGTAGTGCAATTAAAGTTCTCGAACCAGCGGAGTAGCATTGAATTTTGTGTTTCATTTTGAAAAAAGTATGACTGTACCAATTTTTACAAGTCGTATTCAATTTTAAAATTTTTATTAATTATATTTTTAGGTAATCTTAAAAAGTGTTGCCAGTTCATACGATTTTTTTTCTGAACAATATATCCCCAGAATAAAATCAGAGTAACAGTTTTTTGAAAATATTTTCATTAATTCATTTTATTTATTGAAATACTAATCAGAGAAATATTTCCGCATTTGCAAGAGGCTTTTTACTTTCAATTTGCTAGAGTGCTATTACTCGTATTTAAGTTAAGCAAAAATGCTAATATTTGCCGGAATAAATTGAAGCAATAAATAGCACATAAACACATTTACATACACATATGCAATGACCAAATCTAAAATATGGCATTAGTAAAATTTTGCTAATTTATGGTATAGCTTCCCTCTCATTTTTCCTTTTCACTTTTAAGAGATTCATTTGAAAAGAAGCATACTCGTCTAGCCATTATTTTATATTCTATTATTAGTATTATTTTATTTGAACATCCAGAGCTAATAAATACACTTTTGCGCACAAAATATTTCTCAATTAGGAAACTTTACCAACATTTAACTAGGAAGTTTTTAAATCAATTTCGTGGTCAAGAATACGTTTTTTACGTCATTTATTGTCGAAGTAAACTAACAGCTCTGTAAAGTCATCGATTTGCATAAAACAAAAAAATACCAGTCTAACGGTTAGACGGGATAGAAGTGAAACCTTCCGTAAGACAAACTGAGAGAGAATGAGACGAAAGCAGCATTAGGGGCGGGATAATTATAGGTTCATTATAATATTGCTATAAAGTTCATATTTTATTTTCTTCATTTTATTATTATTCATCCTCAATGTTCTCAATTTCAACAAATGATACGAGTGGCTTATGATAGATAAAATATGATACAAATGCTTTTGTTTCGATGTTGTCAACATATCTTTGAAATACCGCGTCAATTGTTGTTTTTGATCGTGTTGTCGGTTCAGTGCGATTGTTACACATTTTTAAATTGAATGTTGTATTGAGAAAGTCAATTGAAGGAACCGCTGTGTCTAATGCAAAATTTACGTTAAAATCGCCACTTAAAATCATTGGAACTTTATCGTAATCTTTTCTAAGTATCCGCGATACTTCTGGTGTATACTTTATTAAATTTTCGTGAATGAATTCCGTGATGCTATTTATTGATTTTTTTTTCTGTCGATATTCACGACACTTTTCTGCATTGTTTTTCGGCATAATTGCGGTAAATATTTAAAAATGAAAATATTTACGAATATAAAAATACACACGCGGTTGCTATTATGAGCGTCCCCAGCAAAACCTGCGTGACCGAAACTCTAACACAATTACATTTTTTTGAATGTTACAAACACATATGCACGCAGGTTTTGCTGGGGCGTGACCGAAACTCTAACACAATTACACATATGCACTCGTATTTGTTTGAAAATCGACTTTGTTTTTGGTTCTCCGTCACCTTTGGAAAATGTGTAAACAGTAAGCAAACTTTATTCAAATATTTTCCCTCATTTTTTAATCAGTAAAATTAAACAAACGCCGTAGCCGAATGGGTTGGTGCGTGACTACTATTCAGAATTCACAGAGAGAACGTCAGTTCGAATCTCGGTGAAAACACCAAAATTAAGGAAAACTATTTTTCTAATAGCGCTCACCCCTCAGCAGGCAATGGCAAAACACCGAGTGTATTTCTGCCATGAAAAAAAGCTCCTCATAAACATATCATAAAATAAAATAAAATAACTGTATAAAAAAATTTTTCTTCTTGTGATTCGAACCAAGGATTTTGGATCGGAAGTTCACATTGCTAGTCGCTCGGCTACCGCGCCATGCTGTCGGCGCTGGCCTAAAAGTTATTTAGTTCGTCGCTACGTTTATATCAACATATAATATAACGCTTCGTAACTAAATAACTTTTAGGCCAGCACCTACAGCATGACGCGGTAGCCGAGCGACTAGCAATGTGAGCTTCCGATTCAAAATCCTTGGTTCAAATCACAAGAAAAAATAAAAGTTATTTTTATTTAGTTCGTCGCTACGTTTATATCAACATATAATATAACGCTTCGTAGCCAAGTTGGTCGCTTTTTTCGTTTCACTTTTTCCCAAATCACTCCCAACGATTCTAAAGAAGTTTTCACTTCAAAAAAAAAAACAAGTAAGTTAAAAAAAAAATGTGTGATCAAGTAAGCTCTGTAAAGTCATCGAATTGCTGACTTTTCGTTTATAAACGATAAATAAGAGTCTTAGTAAAATTTTCACAAAAAACAAAAAAAAAAAAATGGAAAACACTTACACCTCGCGACAAAACGAAAGCGCATCCATATTTTCACCACTTTTGACTAGGTTTGCTTGTTTCTTTTTAAATGTTCTTGACCTTTCCACAAAAAAAAAATCTGTTGAACTGCAACCATAAAAGTCCAATTTTCAAATTTTATACAAAAATTAGAAAACTTTCACGAACTTTCTACCCCTATTCCACTGTTTTTAATTAGAATTTCTTGAGAGATGCTTGGTATGCTGTTTTATGGCTTATTAAATTTTAATGTAAAAAAATGCAAGTTTGAAGTTACTAAAAATGCCATTGATTTCTAAAAATTTTGTTCTTTGACAGTTTAGCACATTTTCTCCCAAAAAAGCAATGACGCGTAAGTTATTGTATTCTCTATCTCGAATTCGCTTGCTTTGAATTGTTGAAAATTTATTGCATACTTTCAGGCAGCTATTGACAACAATTCTACTAAAGACTTAGTCATTTCATTTCGCTTTTATTGAAAATAAAAATACTTGCGTTAGAAATACAAATTACCCCTTTCTCCAGAAGATGGTAAGGCCGAACAGACTCCTTCTAACCAGGGTCCGGATCATTGATAGGAGTATTGCAGGTAATTGAATGGCAAGGCAGGCATTGAGAACTCTGGAAATCAAGTTCGCCTATAACCTGTAGTTCTGGTTTGGAACCATCAGTATAGTTAGCTGCTGAATTGAGGCCATAGCTGGGATGGCAAGCGACAAAGCAACTTGCGGAATTTCTTTCTCGAACCGTCTCCTTTTTGGAAACTTTGTGCTTCAAAATATCTGTGCTAATGCTCTCCAGCCTACCTCCCCCATCTCATTAATGCAGTAAGTTTTTCACTGGATAGTATTTTTTATTAAAGTATAAAATTTCGACTTTAATGAAAGTCTAACCAGATTACGGAAAATTGCATATAAACCGAAATCGGTTGTGCTGCCCTTGACAATAAATATTTTTACCACACGCAATCAATAATGAAAAAAGTTATTATTGGCATACAAGTAATTGGATTACAAGAAAAGAGAAATCGAGAAGCAAATCACATAAAATGTCAGCTCGCACTTGAACTATAATTCTTCACAATTTCCGTCTACTTTAAAATCCTTGAAGCCGTTCCACCTTTCATTCACACTATTCACCGTCCACTGGCACAACTCTTCAGCTGCACCGAAATGTATGCAACAGGAATGTCTCCAGCACAATTACAGCTGTATAAAGTTTGTTCAGTCAAGCAGTACAAAAAAAAATAGGTACACTCACTAACTTACTCTCACATATACGCAAGTACATACACACGCATTCGTTTGCAGCTTTGTATGTACATATATGGCCGCTTATCCTTTTCTCTGACAATTGCTAAGCCACTTAGTCTCTGCGCTTTTGTTATGAATGTGATGCATCCTTTCGGCTGACAGTCACTGCACTTCAAGCGCTTTATTTCTGTGCTTTCCATTGTTCACACACTTGTGTGCATAGACTACTAACACAATTACTGCATTATGCAAATACATACATACAAACGTATGCGTATTCGTGGGATAAGGTACTCAAGTGCATGAATGTCCATGGAGGACACACAACAAAGTTATAAAATATAATAAAGTTGTTATTTAACTTGGTTGAGAGGGGAAAATATAAAAAAACGATGGTTTGGAAGGGAGAAAAATATTTTTTTTTATTTAAAAAAAAAAAAAAAAACAATGGAGTTAAAATAAATTTTCTCAAATAGTACTGCTTTATTTTCCTATATTAATTCTCATTTCAATTCAAATTCCACATCGTGAACTGTATGGCGCTATGTCTGAATTTGGTATCCCCACAAAACTAATACGGCTATGTAAGATGACGTTGCTCAACACCAGTAGCGCCGTCAGAATTGGGAAGGACCTCTCCGAGCCGTGTGATACCAAACGAGGTTTCAGACAGGGTGACTCGCTGTCGTGTGACTTCTTTAACCTGATGTTGGAGAGCATCGTACGAGCCGCAGAACTTAATCGCTCAGGCACAATTTTTTATAACAGCGTACAATTGCTGGCGTATGCCGATGATATTGACATCATCGGCCTTAACAACCGCGCTGTTAGTTCTGCCTTCTTCAAACTGGATAAAGAGGCAAAGCGAATGGGTCTGGTGGTGAACGAGGACAAAACGAAGTACCTCCTGTCTTCAAACAAACAGTCGACGCACTCGCGTATCGGCACCCACGTCACTGTTGACAGTTATAATTTTGAGGTTGTAAAAGACTTCGTGTATTTAGGAACCAGCATTAACACCGATAACAATGTCAGCCTTGAAATCCAACGTAGAATCTCTCTTGCCAACAAGTGCTACTTTGGACTAAGTAGGCAATTGAGCAGTAAAGTCCTCTCTCGACGAACAAAATTAACACTCTACAAGACTCTCATCATGCCCGTCCTAACGTATGGCGCAGAAGCTTGGACGATGACAACATCCGATGAAGCGACGCTTGGAGTGTTCGAGAGAAAGATTCTGCGTAAGATTTTTGGACCTTTGCACGTTGGCAACGGCGAATATCGCAGACGATGGAACGATAAGCTGTATGAGCTTTACGACGACATAGACATAGCGCAGCGAATAAAGATCCAGCGGCTTCGTTGGCTGGGTCATGTCGTCCGAATGGATACAAACGCTCCGGCTTTGAAAGTATTTGATGCGGTACCAGCTGGTGGTAGCAGAGGAAGAGGAAGACCTCCTCTGCGTTGGAAAGATCAGGTGGAGAAGGACTTGGCTTCACTTGGTGTGTCCAATTGGCGCCGGTTAGCACGAGAAAGAAACGACTGGCGCGCTTTGTTAATCTCGGCCAAAATCGCGTAAGCGGTTATCGCGCCAATTAAGAAGAAGAAGAAGAACTTAAGGCCCTCTACTCTTCAGCAGGGTAGTTAATATCAAAAATAAAGACCAAAACGAGTTTTGAGCTACGTAGTAGACTACACTTTTCCGAGTCTTTGCGACGTGCATAATCCGCGCATGAGCTCAGAATAGCCCTAGCCCTGGGTTTTGAAGATATTTCCGTATAAAAGTCTAAAAAAAAAAAAAATTGGACTATATTTGAGTTAACGTAGCTTCGTTTTTTGTTTATATTCCGGCTATGTTGGTCTAGCGCAAGAGCCGCACGAGGACAAAACGAAGTACCTCCTGTCATCAAACAAACAGTCGGCGCACTCGCGTATCGGCACCCACGCCACTGTTGACAGTTATGATTTCGAGGATGTAAAGGACTTCGTATGCTTAGGAACCAGCATTAACACCGATAACAATGTCAGCCTTGAAATCCAACGTAGAATCTGTCTTGCCAACAAGTGCTACTTTGGACTAAGTAGGCAACTGAGCAGTAAAGTCCTCTTTCGACGAACAAAACTAACACTCTACAAGGCTCTCATCATGCCCGTCCTAACGTATGGCGCAGAAGCGTGGACGATGACAACATCCGATGAAGCGACGGTTGGAATATTTGAAAGAAAGATTCTGCGTAAGATTTTTGGACCTTTGCACGTTGGCAACGGCGAATATCACAGGCAATGGAACGATGAGCTGTATGAGCTGTACGACGACATAGACATAGCGCAGCGAATAAAGATCCCGCGGCTACGTTGGCTGGGTCGTGCCGTCCGAATGGATACAAACGCTCCGGCTCTGAAAGTATTCGATGCGGTACCAGCTGGTGGTAGCAGAGGAAGAGGGCGGCCTCCTCTGCGTTGGAAAGATCAGGTGGAGAAGGACTTGGCTTCAGTTGGTGTGTCCAATTGGCGCCGGTTAGCACGAGAAAGAAACGACTGGCGCGCTTTGTTAAATTCGGCTAATATCGCGTAAGCGGCAATCGCGCCAATTAAGAAGAAGAGAAGGGTCTAGCGCAACGGTGGATAGGCGGCAACTGAGTAGTATTGGAAGCTGGGGCTACTCTTGATGCTGCCTATGAAAATATCAGAAACTTGGATATCAGAAGAATCGCTTGAACTTTTATGAATGCTCCGATTGCTTTTTGAATGCCCAAAGATTTTGTTCAATGATCCAAAATACTACTTCACGTTCTCTTTAACTTCTTAAAAAAACTCAATTATTTAAAAACAAATGTGGCTGCAAGACATAACCAACGAAAATGTGTCAGTTGAAATAAATTACTTTCACGCTCATTTTCGGCGACCTTTAAATTTCACACATACTTCACAATAAAAGCCTATAAAGGTACGCACCTGAGAGAGCTTTACACGCAATTGCGCCCAAAAGCATGCCACCGCAACATTTCATAACGTCAACAAGCATGCAACTATACTTGTACAAAAGTGAGGCGCCAAATAAATGTGTGTTGCAACAGTGTAGCTTATCTCGGGGCGTTTTACTTTGGCGTCAATTGCAAAAGTTCGAAATGAATAAACGCACATCTGCGCCACCAAAAACAAGCGGCAATCAGAACGAAAGCTGAGGTGCGGTGAAAAGCGTGGCAAAAATAGAAACGGCAAAGTTCAAAAAAGCCTGGAAGTAACGAACTGGAAGTGAGGAGGCAAAGCGGCTTGTGAGAGAGCGCCAAAAGTGTGTGCGACTTGATTGCGCCGCAGTTGCTCGTAGCTGTACGCGTGCATGCACACTCAAATGCATGCCGACAAGTTTACAAGGCATGCAAATAATTGCATATTCATGCACTCACACATGCGTGTGCCTGGAAGGGCTGCCTTCAAGTGCACTTTGGCAATAAACTAAGAGTGGGAGTATCCATACATAACAGACTGGCATAAATTCACAGAGATATGTTTGAGTAAAATTGGAGTGTCTGCTTGTGGTCTTCGATTTGGTATACATTTTTTTTTTTTGATTTTAGACACTGAAGATGATTTGGAAAAATTATTCTTTCAGCTGCGATAGATTTCTCAACAACTTACGAATTGAATTGAAAATGGCAGCTATGGGGATCGTCTAATCTAATCCGAATATATATTTTTATAATCAAGTTCGTTACGCAGGAACCTTATATACTGTACAATGGCCTTATAACCAGCTGGGTGGTCTAAAGAGTACCTGCTCTAGCCATACTTTAACAGGGTTGCCGCATCCATTATAATATATTAAACAACCACAAACAAACCACTAGTCTCACAGCAGTATAAAATGGGGTTGCCAAATAAATGCTAATAAACTAAATAAATTAAAAAAATTCGAAAAAAGAATTTTAATTCAAAGAATATTTAGCAGGGTTGCCACATACATTCTAATAAACTTAATATTATAAAAAAATCGAGGAAAACTTCCTTAAAAATATTTATAATTCCAGAAATATTTAATAGGGTTGCCACACGCACTCTAATATAATAAAAAATAAAAATAAATGAATTGCGAAGAAAATGTTTCTTCATTAAAAAAATATTGTTCCAAAAATATTTAGCAGAGTTGCCACATCCATTCTAATAAGTTAATTATTATAAAAAAAATTCGAAGAAAAATTCTTTCAAATAAAACTATTAATCCCAACAATATCGAGCAGGGTTACCACACTCGCTCTAATATATTAAAAAATTAAAATAAATAAATTGCGAAGAAAAATTTTCTTCGTTAAAAAAATATAATCCCAAAAATATTTAGCAGAGTTGCCACAACCATTTTATGAAACCAAACAACTAAAAACTATTTCGCACAAAAATTGTTTTAATTAAAAAATATATTAACCCCAAAAGCAGGGTTGCACAATGAAGTCTAATACAATAAAAAATAAAAATAAATGAATTGCGAAGAAAAATTTTCTTCATTAAAAATATATATAACCCCAAAAATATGCAGCAGGTTTGCCACATCCGTTCCAATGAACACAAAATGAAAAACTATTTTGGAGAAAAATTATTTTAAGTAAAAAAAATATTAGTCCTAAATATATTGAACAAGGTTACGACATTCACTTTAATAAATTAAACAACTAAAAAATTTGAGCGCTATTATTTAAATTAAAGAAAAAAATTTAGTCTCAAAAAAATTTTTCAGCAGAGTTGCCACATCCGTATTAAATTTAATGTAATACGTAAGGCAATAAAATTTAATTTTACAAAAAAATTGCGAGTAAGATTTTCGGAAACTAATATAAAGTCAAAATGATTTGGAAATATGTAGTTAAACTTAAATTATGCCAAGGTTGCCACAGGAGTTTCCAACATGAAACTACTCTTGAAAATAAGAACTTTTGCGCAAACGTGAAAGGGACATGTAAATTTCGTGCTATGCTTCTTTGATTCGCAAAATTAGTTACTGTGAAAAATATTTTACAATAGTCGCTAAGAGGATTGCCATAATTCGTGTTAAATGTAAATATTATAAAAAAATAGAGGCAATTTTTATTTGCATATATTTGCCATAATAATATTGGAATACAAATTTTGAACCGGTTTCTTTTAAAATGACTCGTAATGTTAATAATTTTGAACAAGATTGCCATATAGTTTTTCAATAGATAATTATTTTTAAAATGAATGATTTTTTTAAATAATTTACTAATAGTAGAAGGTGACCAAAAAATAAGTGTAACACCTCTAATGCATAATATTTCAAGTTTTAATATGAGAAAAAAAATTTAAAGTTTGCCAAATTTTTGCAGTTAAGGTTGCCATATTTAATATTATACAATGGGAGTATTAGAAAAATCTACTTTACATAAAATATGTTTATGTGTATACAAGAATGTAGTACATTGAACTTATAAGTGAATTGAAACATTTTGGTAAATAGGGTTGTCAAATCTTAAAAATAGGATGACAAAAATCATATACACGAATATACGAATATATACGAATACATATATAACTGTAAGCTTAGTTTAAAGAGAATTAATTGGAAAATATCTGTGTGGATAAGGTTGCCACATTTTATAAAAATGTAAATTACATAATAAGTCTTTTATGTAAGCATAAAGGTGCATGCGCTTAAAAATCTTTAACAACTATTGAATTTTTTTCTGACCATGGTTGCCACATGTAATTAAAATGTAATATGTAGTAGCAGTGAAATGCTTATAAACTGTGTTTGAGTATACATACGTTCATGTGCGTGAGTATATGCACACATAAGTTGCACAATTGTATTGTTTCTAGCTAGGGTTGCCACATTTTAAAGAATTCACCTACACACCATCGAGGTGAATAGCACATGTATAGTGTGTATTTAAGAACTAAAGGATGAAATAATTCGGCACATTAACGGCATAGAACCTCAATTTGAACTATCGGATGGAGGTGTGCTGCCTTGGCCGATATTTTGTTCCATACGTAATTGAGTCAGACCATTATTATCATAGTAAATGACAATAATTTGCTAAAAAAATTGTATTTTATTCAAAATCAACACCAGCCCTTAAAACCTAACCACCCTTTATATATAAATGTGTTACCTGCGATGAAGATTTCTTTTTTGAAATGGGTTGCCATATTCAAAAAAAAAAATACAAATAGTACAAAAATATATATAAAATTTTCAGATGACTATGGGCATATACATATAGGTATACATAGATGTTCAACAGGGAATGTCTAAAAATCCTGTGTCTATCATAACATAGTTTATTCCACCAACAAACAAAAAAAAACAATTTGTTACCAATTCCCTGTTCTTTGTAATCAATACTTCGAGTTGAGATGCACTATTTTTTCGTACACGGCGAAGTCTCGGAACAACCACACCGTTTATATATACGTACTATAACATATTTAAATATATATTTATTAGTATTGATGCGTGCGTGCATTTCTTCGTGTGTGCGTGATTGCAAGTAAATAAACTTGGAAATTTTGCGCACCATGGCCAGGCGCGTCGTCAATCCAAGGATTTCGTAGGAGCCACTACAAGTGAATATTTACATATTTGTTGATGCTCGAAGCTTACTCAAATAAATTGCATTAAATGTGAAATGTCAAAGAGGATTAAAATGCGCCATTTCTCGATCTCCGTCTGCTTTTCCTCAACGTCCTCAACTGTGCCGCGTCGTCTGAGTTGCAAGCACTAGAATTCCCTGTTTTTCAAACTCCAACTTTGCCTTCAACCTCTGTGCGCCCACTCTATTCCTTGCGCCCCGTTTGCCATTCGCGATTTCTATTTCTGCATTCAAAGCGGTGCTCACATGCGAACGCGCTGATTCATTCGCACTCTATGCGGTTTAGCAAATAACTTTCATTTAAGTTGCGCTGCTACTGCTTTGAATTTTCTAATTCTATATTTGCTTATAAATATGCGCGCAAACAATTAAATATACGCATTTGGGTGTATACGCAGAATGTTCAAGTGTTTACTTATGCGACTACAGCAGTGTCTAATGAATCGTATGTGTTAGCCACAGCGCCTTGAGGTATGCAATGCATTCAATTGGATTTTATGTTTCCGAATGCAATTTAATTTAGATTTATTTTAAAGTTTAGAGCTGAAGTTGATGGGAAATAATTTTATTTATTTTCTGTTTATATAATTTTAATTAAATCATTTCTTTTTTTAACTATTTTTATTTCTTATTTAAATGCTATTTTTATTGAAAATGTGCAGAATGGTAAACACAAAATTATAAAAGCATCACATATTAATAAGTTGTGACTATATATTTTCCAATGTATTTGTTTTTATGAAAAAATACCTTATTCTTTAACATAGCCACATAAATCCACATTTAAACTCTAAAAATTTAAAAGTCTTTGAATTAGAATTTTTAGAAGATTTTTTGGTATGCAGTTTTATAGCACATTGAATTTTTGATACCACCAAGTGCTGGTTTGAAGTTGCTAAAAAATCTCGTCGATTTTTGATAATTTTTTTCCTGATGCTTTTGTTCCTTGCTTGATATGAAGAAAATGCGCAATTCCTTAGAGAATAAAAATTTTCAAAAATCAACGCAAATGTTTAGCCACTTGAAACTTGCACTTTGGTAGACTAGAATTAAGCGATCTGCAAAATTGCGTATAGGTACATTTTTTTAAATTCTGATTGGATATTTCAAAATGTGGTTCATGCATAAAAAGAATGAAATTTTGGTGAAATATTATTGAATTTTTATAATTTTTGTTCAAAGCTTAAAATGTGGTTTGTTTTTCTGGAAAATTAATTGAATGAATTAACAAAAAAAATTGGCCAAAATTGTGTTTAAGAGAAACATTTGTCTCCCACTTTAGTTTCCAGCGCCTACCTACCACTAGGAGGTTGCAGCACTAATTCATTACGCTTTTTTATTTCAGTTTATTTTCATATTTATTTATATTTTTCATTATTATACATGGTTTTTTATAAACTTTTTAATTATAATTTTTTTATTCTATAATTTTTTTTTTATTTTTTATAAATTTTTAAAATTTTTTTTATTTTTTTGTATATATTTTTTTTTATATAAAAAAAATAATATAAAATAAATTAAAAGGAAACAAGAAAATTAATTAATTTGTAAATAAAAACAAACAGAAAAATTAGTTTTTTTAATATAATTTAATTTTTTTTATGAAACAAAGAAAAAAATTAATAAAATTTTATTTAATTTAATGTATTTTTATAAAACAACAATATACCAAAAAAATTATTGTAAAAAAAAAATTAGGAAAGGTTATAAAAAATAAAAAAGAATTATAAAAATAAAAAAAATAAAAAATTTAATTATTTTTTCGTTTTTTTTATTTAATTTTTTTTATAAAACAAAAATATACACAAAAAATTAAAAAAAAAAATTTTAAAATTTAAACAGTGTTATAAAAAGTCTTAAAAAAGTTAAGTTAATTCATTCTTTTTTAATTTTGTTATAATCAGACTGTTGTAAACTATATTTTTAGTTTCTTTATACATTTTTTTTATTTTTGTTTTGATTTTTATCATATTTGTTACAGTTTTTTACGTTTTTTTAGATATTTTGTTTTTCTAAAAAACAATAATTAAAATTAATTTGAAAAAAAATTGTTTTTTCATAAAAATATTTTTTTTTTAATTTTTACAACATTGTAATTTTTTAAAGTTCTTTTGTAGATATTTTGTTTTTATAAAAACCAGCCCACCCACATAATTTTCAGGGCCTACTTTTCAGTAGGAGGTGCCAGTACTATTTCTGATTTTTATTTTTTGTATATTGGAATTGATTTTTAATTTTGATTGAAGATGATTAATTTTTTATACAAAATTGTATTATTATTTTTATAAGGTTACTTAATTTTTAGAAATTATATAATAATAATAATTTTTATGTAATTTGAAATGTATGTTTAGTTGTTTATTTATATAAATGACTTTTATAAAAAGTTTCTATAGTTTCTTATAGAACTTTTTGTTATAATTTTTTTGTTTCGATTTTTTGTAATTTATGTTTTCTTTGTTTTTGTTTTTTTACAGGTAGATACCTATGAAAGGAGACTTTTTTTTAATTTCAAACGTTCATAAATAAAATAATAGCCATCGCTAACGACACATTTTTTTCATCTCTCTTTGGCCACAAGCCAATCATCGAGCCAGTGTTTGGCTTCTTCGTGAGAATTGAAGCGCTGCTCGGAAAGTGCGTGGCCCATCGACGCAAACAAATGATAATCGGGAGGCGCCAAGTCTGTTAAGTAGGCCGCATGCGCCAGCGGTTCCCAATCGTACGTCTCCACCAATTCCCGGGTCGCTCTTGTTCGATGTGGTGGTGCATGTGGCGGTGCATTGTCATCAAGAAAAATTACTTTGTGACGTCGATCGGCATATTCTGGGCGTTTCCGGTGCATAGCGCTGTTCAAATCGGCCAATTGTCGTTGGTAGCGTGCGTCGTCAACTGTTTCACCTGGTTTTAATAGCTCGTACCAAATCATACCACGCTGATCCCAGAAAACATACAGCATTGCCTTGCGGCCGGAGCGATTTGGTTTGGCCGTTGTTTTTGGCTTGTGGCCGGGCGGACATTCGATCGTTTACGCTTGGGATTGGAGGAATACACCAATTTTTCATCACCCGTAACGATTCGATGCAAAAAAGACTTCCTTTTGAACCGGGAGAGCAGCATTTCACAAGTGGTTTTTCGGTTCTCTTGCTGCTTTTCAGTCAGTTCATGCGGCACCCATCTTCCAACCTTTAAAATCATTCTCATGTCTTTCAAACGTTTGGAAATGTTTTTTTCGGTCACTCCCAACTGCTCTGCTATCATTTCTTGCGTTTGACCACCATCTTTCTCCAACAATGCGTGCAATTCGGCGCCCTCAAACTTTTTCGGTGGGCAGCCAAGGTCTTCGTTCTCCACACTAAAGTCACCACTTTGGAATTTTTGAAACCATATGAGGCACTGGGCTCTACTTAGAGCATGTCCACCATAAGCTTCTATAAGCATTTGATGAGCCTGAGAAGCGTTTTTCTTCAATTGATAACAGAAAATCAACGATGTCCGCAAATCGTAATTTGAAGGCACGAAATTCGACATTTTTAAGAGCGACAAAAATGCATTGTTGTATGAAACGTAACAAACAATGAACTGAATATTGTTGACAGCTGACGGACGAAAAAAACCAGATATTTGGGAAGGCTTAAAAATACTCCTAGCGACATCTATGGACTGATAGCTGAAAGTCTCATTTCATAGGTATCTACCGAGCGACATCGCTTAATTTATTTTCGGATTAGTCGAAACATCTTTCTAAGTTTCGGGCCTTGGAATGTCCGGTTAAAATAAGCTCTCTAGAGACAGTTCGAGGTCTGCCGATGCATCTTTTTTTCCCACCGAGCTTCTTTTTTAAATTTAGCTTCTTCAAAAATTTTACTTTGACAGCAAGCGCTACTCCCACGAGCCGAGGTAAGATCTAGGCTCACATGGCCCTCTATGGAGTCAATTGTATCCACCCGGCAACGATGCAAGAGTTGAGCAACGAAATTCAAGTTGTCATTGCTGTCAACAAAAATGTACTGAAAAATTCGGTTCGCATAGATTGGACTAAATGAAATAAAGCCGGAGGTGGAATTCAGTGGAATGCAATTGGCTTTCACATTCAATGGCAAGGTTTTCTTTTTCGCCTAGAGAAAATTAATTGGAAAATATTTTTGTGCTTTTATTTATGCATATTTTCAAACGCTCAATAAACTACCCTGTAAATTTGACAGTTTCTGGAGTAATTTTCTTTTTCTATCGAAAGTTTTCTCCGCGTACCGAACTTTATTGCAAATTATATGCACAGTTTATTTTAAATGAAACCATGCAAAATTAAAGGCAGCGATGTCAAAACTTTCGCACTGAAAATTAACAAAAAACGAGCCCGCTTACGCTTACGCAGAAAATACCTGTAACACAAATAATATTTGCTCTTGTATTAGGGTGCTGCACCAAAAAAGGAGCAATTTTCCTCGAGAAATCGTTGAACGTGATTATATAAGGTTGTCAAAAAAGTCTTGCGGTATTTCCGCAAGCTTGTCTTTGCAAGCGCCTAGTTCTAGTTGTATTCGTCGCATCGGTTCACGCTAGAGCTTTTTGGAAAGCTCTTTTCACGTGCTAACACGTGTTTGATTAATTGTTGTTTGCTTCTAGTCGTTCGTGAGTTATAGCGTCGCAAACATGGAGCAAAATAAAGAGAAAATACGGCATATTTTACAGTACTACTACTATAAAGGCAAAAATGCATCTCATGCTGCCAATAAAATTTGTGCAGTTTATGGACCCGATACAGTTTCCATTTTCACCGCACAACGATGGTTTCAACGTTTTCGTTCTGGTGCAGAGGTGATCGAAGATGCGCCACGGTCAGGAAGGCCTGTCGTCAAAAATTGCGATAAAATCGCTGAATTGATCGAAAGAGACCGGCATAGTAGCAGCCGTAGCATCGGCCAAGAGCTGGGCATGAGTCATCAAACCGTTATAAACCATTTGAAGAAGCTTGGATTCAAAAAGAAGCTCGATGTATGGGTGCCACACGACTTGACGCAAAAAAACATTTTTGAACATATGGATGCATGCGAATCGCTTCTGAATCGCAACAAAATCGACCCGTTTTTGAAGCGGATGGTGACTGGCGATGAAAAGTGGGTCACTTACGACAACGTGAAGTGCAAACGGTCGTGGTCGAAAAGCGGTGAAGCTGCCCAGACGGTGGCCAAGCCTGGATTGACGGCCAGGAAGATTCTTCTGTGTGTTTGGTGGGATTGGCAGGGAATCATCCACTATGAGCTGCTCCCCTATGGCCAAACGCTCAATTCGGACCTGTACTGCCAACAACTGGACCGCTTGAATGCAGCACTCATGCAGAAGAGGCCATCTTTGATCAACAGAGGCCGAATCGTCTTCCATCAGGACAACGCCAGGCCACACACATCTTTGGTGACGCGCCAGAAGCTCCGGGAGCTCGGATGGGAGGTTCTTTTGCATCCACCGTATAGTCCGGATCTCGCACCAAGTGATTACCACCTATTTCTGTCCATGGCGAACGAGCTCGGTAGTCGGAAGTTGTCCACAAGAGAGTCCTGTGAAAATTGGCTCTCCGAGTTTTTTGACAATAGGGAAGCGAGCTTTTATAAGAGGGGCATTATGAAGTTGGCATCTCGTTGGGAACTCGTCATCGAACAAAACGACGCATATTTGACTTAAATCGCATTACTATAACCAATTTTATGAACAATTGAAA
This sequence comes from Anastrepha obliqua, assembly GCF_027943255.1. Classification (NCBI taxonomy): domain Eukaryota; kingdom Metazoa; phylum Arthropoda; class Insecta; order Diptera; family Tephritidae; genus Anastrepha; species Anastrepha obliqua. Next base: position 112,766,865 of record NC_072895.1, read on the forward strand.
ATTCAATAAAAATACCGCAAGACTTTTTTGACAACCTTATATATTAAAATTTATGTGAAGATTTATTTGAACTGGACCGACTCGAAAATACTTCAAAAATCGAGTGTTTTGAAAGTGAAGTTATTTTTAAAAATATTGAAAAAACATTTCAGATAAGGGAAGAATAGAATCAGCTTAAAAGGTCTATGTGAAAATGTTGCAAAAACTAGTTTTTTGAAAATGAAATTGAAAAAAAAAAAATGCACAGATATTAGAAGAATTGAAGAAGCTTAAAAAGACAGCGTGAAAATGTTACAAAAATGTATCAAAGGAATCTACATATATGTAAAGGGTTTTCCAATAACAGGTGTTATTTCGAGTACCCCGCTATTTCGGTAGATGTCACTTTTGAATCTGTCATTTTTTGATATTTGCCCAGTAGAAACTACGCCATTAATAAAAATAGAACGAGGCGCGCCTAAACAACGCATTGAAATTATTAAAATTCACTATAAAAATGGTGAAAATTTGGCAAAGACGGTTCGTAAAACTCGAACATTTCTGGGTCATCGTGAAGCACCTTGTCGGACCGCAGTACAGAAATTGGTGCTGTTGGGAAAAGTTAGTGATGTGAAGAATAAAACCCGTGCACGTCACTCAAGAACAGCCGAAACTATTTCTGTTGTAGCCCAAAGTGTTGACGAAAACCCAGGTTTGTCCATTTGTCCATTCCTCGTCGTTCTTTAAAATTAGGCATTCCACAAACGTCAGTACACCGTGTTTTGCATAAAGATTTGGGTCTTAAAGCTTATAAAATCCAGTTAACACAAGAACTCAAGCCGGCCGATTATCAACCACGTCGTGTCTTTGCTGATTGGGTCATTGAAATGCATGAAAATGATCCGGAATTCCATCGAAAAATCATCTGGAGTGATGAGACCCATTTCCACCTCAGTGGCTTTGTCAACAAGCAAAATTGTTGGATCTGGGGCTCTGAAAATTGTTATTGTTATTGTTGAGAAGCCTCTCTATCCTCAACATGTGACTGTGTGGTGCGGTTTATGGTCTGGCGGAGTTATTGGACCTTACTTTTTCGAAACTTAAGCTGGAGCAACAGTTTCGGTGAATGGATTGCGCTATCGAGCGATGATTAACGATTTTTTATGGCCGGAATTGGAGGGTATTGATCTGGAAAATGTTTATTTGCAACAAGACGGCCACACAAGCAACGAAACCATTCATTGATCTTTTACGGGATTAACATCTCTTATTGGAAAACCCTTTATATTTATATATTTGGCGCTTACACGCTTTGTTTGGGCATAGTGGGCATTTTTGGGCATTTAGCCGACCTTCTCCTCGTATTTGTAGTGTGCGTCTCGATGTTTTCTGCAAATGGAGAGACCTACAGTTTTAAGCCGACTCCGAGCGGCACCTGATTTTTTCTTTTTTTTTTTTGTTATTTGTGATCTTTTTCTGTAAGATAGCTTTAAAGAAAACTTGAATAATCTATCCCAAATCTTGGCTTATTTAGACCCATAAAGCATCATTGGAAAGGCGTTTTCACCGTTTTTCATTAGTGCAAAGTTAACCTCCTAACATTCTCGTGTTTTCTTGAAAATATCACTTTTTTTAAACATTTTGCTGCAGAATTTTTGAATTTTGGCTTTTTCTATCATCTGAGGTGATTATTATTCTTAATATTTTTAAAAACTAATTTTATTTATAAAAAAGAAAATTTATGGAAGTGCTTTTAAATCAGTTCAGCTCACGGGATTTTAAATATTTTTCTATATTTTTCTGACAGATTTTGGCGGTAGTATTAAAGTAAAGAGTGGTTAAGTTTTAAGGGCCGGTGTTGATTTTGAATAAAATGCAATTTTTTAAGAAATTATTGTAGTTTTTCTTTATTATGATAATACTGGTATAGTCTAATTACGTAACAAAATATCAGCCAAATGGCCGCCGCCATCGCCTCGGCGGTACACCTCCAAAGACCACCAAATACAAATAGTTCCTTATCAAAAAAGTGGTTAAGTTTTAGGGGCCAGTGTTGATTTTAAATCAAATACATTTTTTTTTAAATTACAGTCGTTTTTCTTTATTATGATAATATTGATATAGCTCAATTATGCATAAAATAAAATATTGAGCGAAGGGCCACCGCGGCCTTGGCGGCACACTTCCATCCGATGGTCCAAATTTTCGATGACGCTGAGGCATAATTGAGGTTCTATGCCGTTAATGTGCCGAATTATCTCATCCTTTAGCTCTTGAATTGTTGCTGGCTTATCGACGTACACCTTTTCTTTCAAATAACCCCAAAGAAAGAAGTCCAACGGGGTCAAACCACATGATCTTGGCGGCCAATTGACATCGCCGCGACGTGAGATTATTCGGTCATCAAATTTTTCGAGCAAAAGAGCCATTGTTGTATCGTTCACATCCATATCTTCCAATTCGGGCCATAAAAAGTTCGTTATCTTCTCACGATAGCGAAAACTATTTACAGTAACTGCCTGACCGGCCTCATTTTGGAAAAAATACGGTGCAATGATGGCGCCGGCCCATAAACCGCACCAAACAGTCACTCTTTGTGGGTGTATTGGTTTTTCGGCAATCACTGTTGGATTATCATTCACCCAAATGCGGCAATTCTACGGTGAAAATGTGACTCATCACTGAAGATGATTTTCTTCGAAAATTGGTCATTCACTGTTGCCCGTTTTCATAATGAGTTTGAATAACTTTAGCGCATTGTTTGATTATGTATGTTTCCATGGTTCAAATTGAATTAGTCTGAGATTAAAAAATTTCAAATGAAATGCTGAAAAGAACTTCATGTTTAGGTGTGGTTTACGTTGAACATCGGCCCTTAAAATTTAACCACTCTTTATAATAAATTTTATGATGCAGCTGGAAAAGCAGATCATTTTTATTTTCGTGTGGAAAGTGAGGCCCCCTAATGTGTACGAAAGCTTATCAACACACCACTTATCGCGTATAATTTAAAGCAATTCATTCCAAAAAAGATGCACATATTTTCCCTACACCGAACAACGGTAAATTAAAGCGGGAATTGAGAGGAAGAAACATTTAAGCGAAGCGTAACGTGGAATAGTGAGCAGTAAAAAATATATTTAACGACTTAAGTTAATAAAAACAGAGTGGAAAATATGCTAACACATTTAGAGTGTTGTTGTTGTTTTGTTGGTAGATGGGTAGCTACGTATATGTATGTGAAAGTGTGTATGTAGTTGCTCGCTACTGTAGTTGTCACTTGCTCAATGCAGTTGTTGTCACCGGCAGTTAACTGCTATTTTCAGTTGTTGTTGCTGGTATTGTAATTGTCTTGCTCTTAACAAGCAGCAAACAAGCAACTCACAGCCACTACATAGCACAAGTAACTGCACACACACACACACACGCACATATGTCCCTGCCTGTATAAGCAAAGGTGTGAAGGATGGTGGCATAGAAGTTTGCAGAAAAAAAAATAGCAACGAGGAAGTAAACTAAAAATACTTCACGTGTAAAATATGCGCAGCGAAAAACTATTATGACAACAAAAAACCAAAAAAAAAAATACTTTTAAAATATGCGCGCACAGTTTAAATTGCAGAACCAACACAATTTTCGAGCGCTGGTTGCATGGCGCAGCAGTGCAGGGGAAGGGCAGGCAGAGTGCGCACCTCGTCGAAGTGGAATATTGGAGTGTGCAGTGAAGTGGTTTAGCAAAAAGTCGAGTAGTGTTTGTGGTGTGTGCAGTGTCATGCAGGAGTAAATATTCGAGTGCACTGTACGTGCATGTTGCGTATACGCCACGTTGAGCGCGACTAAATGAAATTCATTGATGTTGTAAGCTAGCTTGGTTGTTAACCATGCACACACACACACACACGCATGCATTTCAACATATTCATGCAGTTGAGTAAAGATTCTGATGATAAATACGCGAAAAGTAAGAACAGTTAGTGACAAAGACTAGCAGCAGCGAAGTCATTACATTTTAAAGCTGGCGGTAGGTTAGAGCGCAGCAGCAGGTAGTTGACAACAGAAGATAGTTGACAACACATGAAAGTGGTGGCACACATGAACGACAGTTCGAACAAACCAGTCATTGATTGTGGCTACTGATAGTAGGGGTAGCGCTGGTGAAGTCGGGGCAACCACAATAAGCCACAGCCGCTGCAAAATTAAATAAGTGCCACACTCAGGTTTACCGCGATGGCTGCAACTCAAGTGTAGCCCAGCAACTAACTTGAAGCTGCCATAACTGGAATACATGCGCGCACACTCGCATGCTAACTCCTTCAAATACGAAGGTATGCATGCAGGTCTCCGTGAGAAAAAAAAAATGAGTGCAGTGCAGTCATGGTATGGTACGAGTAAATGACTAGAGCAGTAGTAGTGCAGTCAACTGCTGCGTGACTTAGTAACGTAAAACTCAAAAAAAAAAAAAAACACTGCAATAAATGCTTGGCTACCTTGCGCTTCAAAGGGGCAAAACTGAAAAGTTCTGAAAACGTCATCGATGCAATTTGTTCTTCATGAACGCTGACGCTGCGCTGGACTGCCAAAATGCCGGTGTATATGTAAGTTAAGTGTTGATTCATTTGCGCTTATTTGCTTTTGTATTGAGTTAAATCAAATAGTGCTAGTCATTCAACACTTTTGTGCAGACAGCGAGTGAACTGCAATAACATTTAACTCGCGCGCTCGCTGAATAAGACAATGCGATGGCAGCAAACAAATGAAGGCGATGCAGAAATTAATCACCGGAAAGCAGTCGATGGGGAAACGGCCAACTGACGTTCGTTGCCAATTAGTAATAAAGCGAAAGTGGCAGTAATCAGCTAAAATAGTTGGGATTTGGTGCACAAAAGGCGGCTGGGAGTAAATGCATCTTTTATACGCAGGAGGAATTGGTGTATATGGTCTCAAGGAATTGAGTTTTCAGATAATGAAAAATGTGACACCGTGCAAAAACCGAGGCCTATTGTTAGACACAGATTACTTGGATGGTGGCCACCGCAGCCAAATAGGTTGGTGTGTGGCTGCTATTCGGTAGACCGTGGCATCGAAAATCCCGAGGACGCATCAAAATCCCGGGTGGGAAATCTTTTTTTTTTGTTTCCTTGTTCACTTCTCTCGGGAGCTTAGGGCCTCGACAAGACCCAGTCTTGCGTTGGTCTCTTTAATCTATTTTGATTTTTGACGGGGTAGGTGATTAGCCTGCCGCTAGGAAACCTTTAATTAAAGGCAACGTTTTTTCGCTGCCAGGCAACGCCAAAACGCCTAGTGTACTTCTGCAATGAAAAAACCAACTCGCGTGCGCATTCGGTATACAACTAAAGGTGCCGCTAGGCAACAGAATCGCTCACCTTGAACCGATATTAATTTTTTCTTATGTCTTGTAGTTCACCATTCCAACCGTGTAAAGTGTGATCAGATTGGAGGTACTTTTTTCAGCCGATCACGCATGAAACTATTGGAAACAACTTTTTCTTCATTTTGATATTTCACAAAGATTTGAACCTGCATCTTTCAAATGGTAGTTGCGCACCAACCCATTCGGCCGCCGTTCTGGGTACGTTCTGCATATTATGCCAGGGTAAACTCCTGCTTATCCAGAATTTACCTAGTATATCCAACAAGTATCCGGCTTAAGAAGGTATCCCATAGGACACTAACCACTTCTTCACATGTCCACTCTGCTTACACATCTCCCTGTTTGGCCTCATTCTATCGAGACCGCCTATCTTTTGAGCCTTTCGCAAGATGAGGTAGACGATGATAACCGATTATTTTACTGCACTTCGCAGGTTGCGCTAATTACTACAGCAACAACAGCAACAAGAATCTCTACGCTTTGCAAAGATGTACGAATAATATTCTGGTCTACTTATATAGAGCGGTCGTTAGGCCAATCATCTATAGGACCATAGATGGTGGAGCGCCCTTGCGAAGGGTATAAACGTCAAGAGTGTTGATAAGATCCAGAGGCCTGAACCTGTTCTTATAACCAGTGCAATGTCAACCACGCCATCGAAGACGTTATGTGCGTCACTGTATTTCCTTCCAGTAAAACTGCAGGCGAAACACGTCAATACGACTCAACACTTTAAAAAAGTGATCGAAGTGATAGTTACGGTCGCGGAAAATACTGCCCGATATTTCAATATTGCGAAAAAAAATCAGTGAAATGAGCCAAAGCCACACAAGTTCCATGTTGCCCTTACTAAACTCTTAGGTGTTAAAGTTCTGTATCTCCGTAAGTTTTCCTCTGATTTACTTGAAATTTTGAAGCATAATTAAGGAAACATTAAATTTTCGAATAATCAAAATGAAAAAGAAATTGGGCGTGAAGTCTCACTAGTTCCAATTTGCCCTGACTTAATTCTTTTAATGAAAGTTCTGTATCTCCATAAGTCTTCCCCTGATTTACTTGAAATTTTGACTCAAACTTGGAACTTGGTAAGGTAACGCAACAAAAATTAAATCTTGAACGTATAGAGCCAATTAATTATAAAATTGTTACATGAGGAAGATGAAGGCATGATTTCGCACCTTCTGAGCCACTGTCCTCACCAATGGTCAATTTTTTAATAAGCTAATCAATCATCACTTGCGCCTCTGTGGTCTGATGGCGACGGAGCATAGTTAAGTCCACAATCCGGGAACTATACAGGCTGCATTGCGGGTGCCACGAGTACAACCTCTGGCGATGCCCTAAATGCTATGCTTGATTTGCTCCCCTTGGATCTTAAGATACAACAGGAAGCAATAGAAGCAATGTGTAGACTTCATAAATATGGTTTCAGAGAAATTTTTAAGATGCTATCTGAGCGGTATCCTCTGTTTTTGCCACCTAAAGACGACCTGATACCCACAGTTTCATTTGGAAGGAAATTTGATGTCAATCCAGAATGCGTTCAGGGAGGTTTGACGGATATTTTCCTTACCGATGGGTCCAAGAATGAAATAGGGTCTGGAGCCGGATGGTACTTAAACGATAGTAATAAATATCACTATATTGTGGGGCAAATGGCACCAGTTTTCCAAACGGAAGTTTTTGCCATCCTGAAAGTAGCCGAATGGATAATCGAGAGGACACTGACAGTCAGGCTGCACTGAAGGCCCTGGAGAACGCGGAGCGAACCACAAAGATTGTTCAAGAATGTAAGAAAAAGCTTAATTCGGTCGCAAGACAAAACAGGCGTGTACTTATATGGGTTCCGGGAGACTCCAGTGTTCAAGGAAACGAAATTGCCGATAAATTGGCCAACCGTGGATCAGCGGTTCCCCCACAAGGGTAAGAGCCAATAATCGGAATTACTACCGCAGGAATCATGAATTGGATCAGCGATTATGTATGCAATTTATATAAAGAGCGATAGTTCGGTGTGGAACACTGTAGAACTGCAAAGTGTTTTGTGACAAGTCCTAGCAGAAAACTGTCAAACTTTCTACTAAAACTTGGAACGAAAGACGTTCGGTTGATGGTCGGTATCATTACAGGACACAACCTATGGGGTCAGCATGTGACCACCATTGGAATCATCGAGGACCCGGTATGCCTGTCATGCTTGGAGGAGGCGGATAGCACTGAGCACTTTCTCTGTGAGTGTCCTGCCTTTGCTAGAGCACGGCTACGAGTTTTGGGTTCTGATGTCACGAGAATGAGTAATATTCGTTCTCTAAAACTGGAAGATATTTACAGATTTGCCAAAGAATCTGCAAAATTCTTACAGGACTAACTACCTCTGTCTCTGTCTCTATTCTTTTCTATCTCTTGCCCTGATACTCTTCTCTTTTCCCCCTTGACTATCCACCCCCTTTCCAGAGCTTTAAATACAATGGGATTTTCAGCCTGAGTGTTTTAGCAGCCACCAAATTTCCTGGTGCTCCTTGTCCCGACTTATTCAAATTTCATTTCAATAAGCTGAACAGCGCAGTTCTGTGCATATTCTAAAACTTTTGAAAGGGTCACCTTGGTTGTAGCGAGATCAGGATAAGTTCCCCATACGGTAGCACAATGGGCCATAAGCCTGTGTGTGCCGCATAGTGAACAACGGCTTCACTCTAACCTAACCTAATGAAGTGTTAAAATCAGAACAGTAGTTTTTGAGTGATGCTCTTTCGTGGGAAATTTCACAAGTAGCGGAGCATATAAAACGCCCTTTAATAGGGATTGTTCAAGTATGAAAAAATAAAATAAAATAATAATAAAAATATTAAAGAGAAATACAGAGAGAGTGTGAGATTAAAAATTTATCGCAAAATACCAGATTCCTGTTTTTATATACCATAAACATAAGTAAGGCTGGGCTTAACTTGATATCAGGATTGCATAACAGACTAAATCGTAGGGAAACTTTCCCAGTCACACGAACATACAAACACTAAATTATACGGCTATTGAAGCAATGAACAGTTCACCCGTTGGAGGGGTGAGCGACAAAAGAAAGACGTAACCATCACTTGCTTTAAAACTGAAGTGGCTGGAATAATAAATGACTTAGTGTTGCCAAATATAGCAGCAACAGTTAGTTAGGGTGAGAAAAAAACTGCAATTCGGAATAAGTAAAAGTCGCTTAGGCGATTGGCGCAACATTTTAGAAGAAACGAGCAATTTGGCACTAAAACTTTATAATGCATTTAATTTTTTTTAAGAATTGCAACAACAACAAAGAATAAGGCAAACTGCTAGCGGTTACACGAAGGGGAGCGAATTTGTGTGAAATAGGCATGGGTCCCTCGCTGCTAATAAGGGAAACATTTTACTCATTAACCAGTTGTGTTCATTAACTTGGCACTCAAAGGAAAAGCAAATAGCGAAAGAGGGAGAAAAAAGACACAACAGCAAACAAAAAAGAAAAACAGCTGTAAATGCAGAGAATTGAAGAGAATGAAAGCGTTAAAGCAAAAGTGGTGTAATATCACTTTAATTGACATTTAATGCAAATTGTTGGTGTTGGCGAGGGCGAGGGCTGAAATTAAAATGAGCTCTTCGAGTGCTTGTTGTCATCGGTACTCTGGGCACAGGGAATGCCATTATAATTGTTGTTGCGCTGTTACTTGCGCGCTTGTTTTCGTCTACTAGTTGTTGTTGTTGTTAAATTGTTGCTGCTGTCATCGCCGTTTTTGCCATGTACGTCTCCTGCCATTATCGTTAGAGGTAAGAAGTAATTAGACTAATTTCTTGGCTACTATAAAATCTCAATTATTTGTAAATTGGCTGTAACAAGAAAACCAGAAGAAAATGAAGAAACAAAAAAAAAAAAAAGAAGAGCGTCAACAGCAGGGGGCTACACCCATACAATATGGAAATTCTGTTAAAAAAGTACCGAATATTCGTAATATAGCATAAAACGCGCGTACAAAGGGATTGTCAAAGTATAAAAAAATAATAATAATAAAAATATTACGAAGAAATACAGAGAGAGAGTGAAACTTCTCGCAAAATATCAGATTCGTGGCAAAATAAATTTATGATGCTACAAAACGATAATATAGTATCCCAAAATGCTATCAACGTGAACCAATTGCTGGTCGAGAACTCCCCGATTTTCAGCGAAGAGCCATCGCATCCACCGGATATGGCTTCAGGTGACTGTTTGACCCTTTCAGAACTCAAATAACCATTTCGGGCAAACAATGTTCAACCGAGGGAAGATAAAAAAAATAAATTTGTTTCTGGAAAACGCATTCAAAATTTTCTTTGATGATTGAATAATTCATTAACATAAGTGAATGTGGGTTCCAAAAGCACAGCAATGGCGGCTAAACCAGAAACCTAGTGACATTGAATACCCTGACGACATCTGCTTCACGACTCACACATCAGTCGACGCCACTGCAAAACTTCGCAAACTGGAAAATAATGCACGCACGGTCCCAAAATAAGCTTCACATAAACTGAGCTTATGAGAGTATAAACGACAAACACATCTCCTCTTGAACTTACTACCAACGAAAACGCCATCATTAACGAAGATGTGGATGAGTTCTCCTATGAGAGTCCTTTCACCGCCATCTGGAACCAAATCGGACATATAGTGACTGACAGAAATCGTTGAAGAACATTTGTTTCCACCCTATGTGTCGACGAGGAGCGATATAATATGCTTTGACTTTTTTCTTAAATAGGTTTTTATATTAAATTTATCAAAGAATTAAAAAGAAAAAATAAGTGAAGGTGCAATAATATTTATTATTTATTTATTTATTATTAATATTTTTAAGTTTTTTTTTTAATCAGGGAGCTTGAGTTAATTTGTTGTACGCCAATATCTTTAAGCAAAGGTCGTCACAATGCGCCGGGAAATTGTTTGAGAAACTCATACAGCGTAGACTTGCAGAGTCTGTTGAGAGAGCAGGAGGATTGTCAGCAAGGCAATACGGTTTCCGACGCGGAAAAGCAACCCTTAGCGCAATAGGGGAGGTAGTAAGCTGTGCTCAACGCAGATGGCACAACCCGAATCGCATCACGGTCCTGGCTACGCTTGATGAACAAAATGCCTTTAACAGCCTACGATGGACAGACATTATAAAGGCACTACGAGAATGGTTTCGAATACCTGCATACCTGCTAAGAATTCTCCAGTGCTACTTGAGCGAGCGCGAACTGCTGTACGACACACCAGATGGTCAGAAACAAAACCAATAACGTCTGGCGCAGCTCAAGGATCTATTCTCGGCCCCAATATCTGGAATCTGAGCTACGATGAGATATTGAGCATAGAAATGCCAGAAGATACATACCTAGTGGGATACGCG